>NC_084743.1:57673824-57693824 GCF_033978785.1 Entelurus aequoreus | reverse complement strand
ATTAAAGATACTAAAATGTATACAATGTCGCTAAAACATCCTCATCTTTTAAACAATCATGGTTACACACATGCAGGACGTGCATTAATTCCAACTGTTAGCATGCTAAGCAATTTTCCAGATTTACACTTCAGAGTCATTTAATTTGGTGCTTTAAAAATGCTAACTGTTAGCATGCTAACTTTTTTTAATGCCAATTTTGCAGCAGTACACCTTAGAGTGATTTAACTTACTACCTGACACATGCCAGCCGTTGGAATGCTAATATTGTCATGCTAGCATTTAACATTAGCATGCTACGTTTTTAGCCAATTTTACAGCCTTACACTAGTCCAGAGTCATATAATTTGGTACTTGAAAAATGGTAACTATAAGCATTCTAACTTTTTTTTTTTAAGACTAACCTGTCTCACGACGGTCTAAACCCAGCTCGCATTCCTTATTAGTGGGATAAAAATCCAAGGCTTACGTGTTAGCATGTAACATTAGCATGCTACCTTTTTTTTTTGCCAATTTTACAGCCGTACACAGCAAAGTCATGTACAGTATTTGGTACCAACTCCAATGTGAAAGCGAGCTGCAGTGACAGGTGAGTGGATGGCCCAGGTGGGCCTTGTTATCTGGATGTTCTTGCTGTTGTTTTTTTTATTTATTATCTTTTTATTTTTATTTTGTATTTTTTTTTTTTTTTTTTTTTTTAAATACACTGTAGCACTTTGAGGTTGTTTACTCAATGTAAAGTGCTTTTTACAAATACAATCTATTATTATTATTATTATTATCTAATCACCTATAGCCTTTATTAGCAGCAGCCGGGATGAGACACGCAGGTTGGAGTTGGAGGTGCTGATGAGCGGCCGCAGGAAGAAAATACATAGTGCTGAAAAGCAGAGGCCGATTGCTATTTATGAAAATAAAACAAGTGTTATACCCTGAATCCCGGGCTCTCCTGGCAGTGTGTGGTGGTCTGCAGAACCCACTAGAGGGCAACCTCTACACCTTATATAAGTGTTATGTAAGTAATTGTCCCCGAGGGTGAGTGATTGATTGATAACACCTGGAAATGACTGGCCTACAACTGCCAAAGGTAAAGGTGAGTGTGCCCAAGTTAAAGGAATTGGCAATAAATTATAATGGGTTTACAAGCTGGGTGACGTTTGCTGTGGTGTGGAACAACATGGCACACAATCAGAAATAAAGCCAATTTTACATACAGATAATGTGTCATGAGACATTCAAATATATATTAAATAAGTAAAGGAAATTAAATGAACTCAAATACAGCTACAAACGAGGCATAATGATGCAATATGTACACACCTAGCCTAAATAGCATGTTAGCATGGATTATTAGCACTCTACGCAAGTCAATAACTTCAACAAAGCTCACCTTCGTGCATTCACGCACAGCATAAAACGTTGGGTGGACAAAATGAAAGGCAAAAAACAAACAACACGTCTTTCTGTGGCAGAGTCGGAGAAAGTTGTACATGTAAACCAGTGTTTAGTGTGCAGGTAAAAAGGTATCTAATGCTTAAACCAAAAATAAACAAAAGGCATTGAAGCTTAGGGATGGCTATGCAAAGCAAATCTAAAACAGAACTGGCTGCAAAGTAAACAAAAACAGAATGCTGGACGACAGCAAAGACTTACAGCGCGTGGAGCAGACGGCGTCCACAAAGTACATCCGTACATGACATGACAATCAACAAAATAGGAACGCCAGACAAGAACTAAAACACTACACACAGGAAAACAGCAAAACAACTCCAAATAAGTCAGGGGGTGATGTGACAGGTGGTGACAGCACACCTACTTTGAGACAAGAGCTACAGTGATGCATGCTTGGTTATGGTTTGAATTAATATCCGACAATTGCGAAAACGACTTGTTACTGTCAATATCGGCTGCTGAGTTTAATTTTTTAAGGTTTTCTATTTTTTCAATGAAAAAATGTGCCTCGGCTCAGAAAAGGTTGCACAACACTGATGTAAACAAACTATGGTGAGTTCAAGGACCGCCGAAATTAGTAGGACAAAACGTCGCCTGCCAAATACTCTTTCTTTCTTTCTTTCTTTTAGTTTATTTCGAACATGAACACATTTACATCATAATACATCACACAATTTCATATCATTTCATTTACATCATGCCCGAAAAGGAGTAGGAAGAAGCAAAGCTTATTTAATCCTACCCCTTTCCCACTTCAAAGCATTTACAATTATATAAAATCATTTACTGACCTTTTTATATAATAAAATAACATCTATGAATTAGTATATACAACAGTTTTGTAATATGTAATGAATTAATTCAGTCATTATTAACATACTGAGATGAAGAATATTTTCAATAAGGTTGGAAGTTTTTCTCATAATTCTTCTTCTTTGTACTTTGTAAGCACTATTAATTTAAACAACCTCTTAAACTGGATCATGTCAGTACAATTTTTAACTTCTTTACTTAATCCATTCCATAATTTAATTCCACATACTGTTATGCTAAAAGTTTTAAGTGTTGTACGTGCATATAAATGTTTTAAATTATTATTTCCTCTAAGGTTATATTTCTCCTCTTTAGTTGAGAAGAAATGTTGTACATTCTTTGGTAGCAGGTTATAGTTTGCTTTGTACATCATTTTAGCTGTTTGCAATTTTACCAAATCACCAAACTTTAATATTTTTGACTTAATAAATAAAGGGTTTGTATGTTCTCTATATCCAACATTATGTATTATTCTAAATGATCTTTTTTGTAACATGGTTAACGAATGTAGCGCACAATTGTAGTTATTTCCCCATATTTCTGCACAATAAGTCAGATATGATACTCTCATTAGTAAAGCATGTTTAATACAAAATAAAACACATTGAAGCAACAATGGCTATTTTTTTTTTAAACTACGGGCTCCAAAAATCAATCTGAAGCGATTTGAATAGTGTTTTTTTTGTTTTTTGTTTTTTTCTGAGCAATTTTTTACTGTCAATATCGGCCGCTGAGTTTAATTTTTTAATGTTTTCTGCTGGTGGTGTGCCTCTGGATTTTTTTCAATGAAAAAATGTGCTCAGAAAAGTTTGAAAAACACTAATAGCCTAAAAGCTCACCTTTGTGCATTCACGCACAGCATAAGACGTTTGGTGGACAAAATGAGACTAAGAAGGAGTGGCATAAAACACATCTTTCTGTGGCAGCGTCGGAGAAAGTTGTACATTTTGAAAAAACTACGGTGAGTTCAAGGACCGCCGAAATTAGTAGGACAAAACGTCGCTGGCCGAATACTCTCATCAGTGAAGCATGTTTAATACAAAATAAAACAAATTGAAGCAATAATAATATATATTTTTTTAAACTACGTGCTCCTTAAATCAATCTGAAGCAATTTGAATAGTGTTTTTTTTTTTCTTTTTTTTTTTCTGAAGGACTTTTTACTGTCAATATCGGCCGCTGAGTTTAAATTTTTAATGTTGTCTGCTGGTGGTGTGCCTCTGGATTTTTTCAATGAAAAAAATGTGCCTCGGCTCAGAAAAGGTTGAAAAACACTGATAGCCTAAAAGCTCACCTTTGTGCATTCACGCACAGCATAAAACGTTTGGTGGACAAAATGAGACAAATAAGGAGTGGCATAAAACACGTCTTTCTGTGGCAGCGTCGGAGAAATTTGTACATGTGAAAAAACTACGGTGAGTTCAAGGACCGCCGAAATTAGTAGGACAAAACGGCGCTGGCCGAATACTCTTATCAGTGAAGCATGTTTAATACAAAATAAAACAAATTGAAGCAATAATAATATTTTTTTTTTTTAAACTACGTGCTCCAAAAATCAATCTGAAGCAATTTGAATAGTGTTTTTTTTTTCTTTTTTTTTTTCTGAAGGACTTTTTACTGTCAATATCGGCCGCTGAGTTTAATTTTTTAATGTTTTCTGCTGGTGGTGTGCCTCTGGATTTTTTCAATGAAAAAAATGTGCCTCGGCTCAGAAAAGGTTGAGAAACACTGATGTAAACAAACTACCGTGAGTTCAAGGACCGCCGAAATTAGTAGGACAAAACAGCACTGGCCAAATACTCTCATCAGTGAAGCATGTTTAATATAAAATAAAACAAATTGAAGCAACAATGGCTATTTGTTTTTTCAACTCAAGCTCCAAAAATCAATCTGAAGCGATTTTAATAGTGATTTTTTTTTTTTTTTTTTCATGAACGACTTTTTACTGTCAATATCGGCCGCTGAGTTTAATTTTTTAATGTTTTCTGCTGGTGGTGTGCCTCTGGATTTTTTCAATGAAAAAAATGTGCCTCGGCTCAGAAAAGGTTGAGAAACACTGATGTAAACAAACTACGGTGAGTTCAAGGACCGCCGAAATTAGTAGGACAAAACAGCAGTGGCCAAATACTCTCATCAGTGAAGCATGTTTAATACAAAATAAAACACATTGAAGCAACATCGGCTATTTGTTTTTAAACTATGGGGTCCTAAAATCAATCTGAAGCGATTAGAATAGTGTTTTTGTTCTTTTTTTTTTTTTTCGCACCCACTGGAATTTTCCTCTACTGCACACCGAGGGGCCTCACTTCCTTTTTTCGAAAGGCTTCCATTTCCTGTCTGTCTGAGAGTCGTGCTTGAGCAAGAGCCAAGACACCCGACACGTATTTCCAAGCGCCGGACGCCTCTTATCAGGCCGCTATCAGGTGACTATTGATCTTCATCCTCCTCGCCGCACGGCCCGTGTGTCTGATGGCCGCAAAAAAGATGGAAATCATTGACCTTTTTTTCTGACGAGAGGATGCGCCTTCAAACATAATCCGTGTTGAGTGCCTTCAATTGCAATCTGTAATTGAATACGCCAATGAACAAGCTGCTTTGTAGAGAAAAAAAACAAAAACAAGTCTTGGATTGCAGAGAAAGTGTTGTGTCTGACTGTGGCTCCTGCAGCCTTCCCTTCATAAACTGAATATGCTGCTGCCCCCTGTGGTTCAAAAGTAGCACGACCACTTTGAAGGAACGTCGAGCTCACCAAAACCCTTTTAAATCACACCCTACCTGGGACGTGTGTTTAAAAACCCATTTGCGACTGGTAAAATGCATAAAAGCGCCGCTATTTACATGCACGCTGCGGCGGTGTGCCTCAGACTCTTTGGTCCTGGTCCTCTGCACTTAAAGGGGAAGTGCACTTGTTATGGAAATTGCCCTATGGTTTACAATCATAATGAAAGGCTGGATTTTTTTTTTTTTTTACGCATTCTAAACATTAAATAACCTCCTCTTTTTCGCCCATAAAATCCAATAAATAACCATCCAGACTTGAATATTAGGCAAGTATTAGTGATATTGTTATTACGAGTGCTAACGCAGGCAGACTATTTATAGCGGTGCCCTGATCACCAGCCTGTGTGCCCATGTTGACACAATCGACTGGCTTCCTTGCTCCCTATTGTAGATCATAAATCATGCCTTTCACCTGGATAGTAGAAGGCTGAGGACGTACGCCGACAAGTCGGTACACTTTGACAGCCCATTTACACGCGTAATTGGCGATAACGACACAAAAAGGCTCTTGGTTGCCCTATTTTCCACTAGGATTATGAGTAATTCTTCATCTAACCAAGAATATTTTAACATCGTAGCAGACATTGTACAGTAAGTGATGATATTTTAACATCCTAGCAGACATTGTACAGTAAGTGATGTTTTAAAGTGTGTTTTAGATCGTATATCATGCCTCTCACCTGGATAGTAGAAGGCTGAGGACGTACGCCGACAAGTCGGTACACTTTGACAGCCCATTTAGACCCGTAATTGGGGATAACGACACAAAAAGGCTCTTGGTTGCCCTTTTTTTCCACTAGGATTAGGAGTAATTCTTCATCTAAACGGCAATATATGAACATCCTAGCAGTCGGCATCCGAGTGACAGCAGACATTGTACAGTAAGTGATGTTTTAAAGTGTGTTGTAGATCGTATATCATGCCTCTCACCGGGATAGTAGAAGGCTGAGGACGTACGCCGACAAGTTGGTACACTTTGACAGCACATTTAGACCCGGGATTGGCGATGACGACACAAAAAGGCTCTTGGTTGCGAACCCCTTTTTTTCTGCGAGTATTATGAGTAATTCTTCATCGAAACGAGAATATATGAACATCCTAGCAGTCGGCATCCGAGTGACAGCAGACATTGTACAGTAAGTGATGTTTTAAAGTGTATTGTAGATCATATATCATGCCTCTCACCTGGATAGTAGAAGGCTGAGGACGTACGCCGACAAGTCGGTGCACTTTGACAGCCCATTTACACCCGCAATTGGCGATAACGACACAAAAAGGCTCTTGGTTGCCCTATTTTCCGCTAGGATTATGAGTAATTCTTCATCTAACCAAGAATATTTTAACATCCTAGCAGACATTGTACAGTAAGTGATGTTTTAAAGTGTGTTTTAGATCGTATATCATGCCTCTCACCTGGATAGTAGAAGGCTGAGGACGTATTCCGACAAGTCGGTACACTTTGACAGCCCATTTAGACCCGTAATTGGGGATAACGACACAAAAAGGCTCTTGGTTGCCCTTTTTTTCCACTAGGATTAGGAGTAATTCTTCATCTAAACGGCAATATATGAACATCCTAGCAGTCGGCATCCGAGTGACAGCAGACATTGTACAGTAAGTGATGTTTTAAAGTGTGTTGTAGATCGTATATCATGCCTCTCACCGGGATAGTAGAAGGCTGAGGACGTACGCCGACAAGTTGGTACACTTTGACAGCACATTTAGACCCGGATTGGCGATGACGACACAAAAAGGCTCTTGGTTGCGAACCCCTTTTTTTCTGCGAGTATTATGAGTAATTCTTCATCGAAACGAGAATATATGAACATCCTAGCAGTCGGCATCCGAGTGACAGCAGACATTGTACAGTAAGTGATGTTTTAAAGTGTATTGTAGATCATATATCATGCCTCTCACCTGGATAGTAGAAGGCTGAGGACGTACGCCGACAAGTCGGTGCACTTTGACAGCCCATTTACACCCGTAATTGGCGATAACGACACAAAAAGGCTCTTGGTTGCCCTTTTTTCCGCCAGGATTATGAGTAATTCTTCATCTAACCGAGAATATTTTAACATCCTAGCAGTCGGCATCCTACTGACAGCAGACACTGTACAGTAAGTGATGTTTTAAAGTGTGTTTTAGATCGTATATCATGCCTCTCACCGGGATAGTAGAAGGCTGAGGACGTACACCGACAAGTCGGTACACTTTGACAGCACATTTACACCCGTAATTGGCGATAACGACACAAAAAGGCTCTTGGTTGCCCTTTTTTCCGCAAGGATTATGAGTAATTCTTCATCTAACCGAGAATATTTTAACATCCTAGCAGTCGGCATCCTACTGACAGCAGACATTTAACAGTAAGTGATGTTTTAAAGTGTGTTTTAGATCGTATGTCATGCCTCTCACCGGGATAGTAGAAGGCTGAGGACATACGCCGACAAGTCGGTACACTTTGACAGCCCATTTAGACCCGGGATTGGCGATAACGACACAAAAAGGCTCTTGGTTGCGAACCCCTTTTTTTCCGCGAGTATTATGAGTAATTCTTCATCGAAACGAGAATATATGAACATCCTAGCAGTCGGCATCCAAGTGACAGCAGACATTGTACAGTAAGTGATGTTTTAAAGTGTGTTTTAGATCGTATATCATGCAAGTTGGTACATTTAGACCCGGGATTGGCGATAACGACACAAAAAGGCTCTTGGTTGCGAACCCCTTTTTTTCCGCGAGTATTATGAGTAATTCTTCATCAAAACGAGAATATATGAACATCCTAGCAGTCGGCATCCGAGTGACAGCAGACATTGTACAGTAAATTATGTTTTAAAGTGTATTGTAGATCATATATCATGCCTCTCACCTGGATAGTAGAAGGCTGAGGACATACTCCGACAAGTCGGTACACTTTGACAGCCCATTTAGACCCGGAATTGGCGTTAATGACACAAAAAGGCTCTTGGTTGCAAACCCCAATTTTTCCGCGAGGATTATGAGTAATTTTTCATCCAAACAAGAATATATAAACATCCTAGCAGTCGGCATCCTAATGACAGCAGACATTGTACAGTAAATGAGGTTTTAAAGTGTGTTTTAGATCGTATATCATGACCTCTCACTTGGATAGTAGAAGGATGAGGACGTATTCTAACAAGTTGGTACACTTTGACAGCCCATTTAGACCCGGAATTGGCGATAACCACACAAAAAGACGCTTTGGTTCCAAACCCCCCTTCTCTTTGCGAGTATTATGAGTCATTCTTCATCTAAACGGGAATATACGAACATCCTAGCAGTCGGCATCCTAGTGACAGCAGACATTGTACAGTAAGTGATGTTTTAAAGTGTGTTTTAGATCATATATCATGCCTCTCACCTGGATAGTGGAAGGCTGAGGACGTACTCCGACAAGTTGGTACACTTTGACAGCCCATTTAGACCCAAAATTGGCGATGACGGCACAAAAAGACCCTTGGTTCCAAACTTCCTTTTCTTCACGAGCATTTATGAGTCATTCTTCATCTAAATCAGAATCAGAATCAGAAACAGAAATACTTTATTAATCGCTGAGGGGGAATTAAAATGATCAAAATTAAAATAATTAAAATTATTACGATTAAAATTATTACGATTAAAATTATTAAAATTATTACTAAATGCGACTAAATGGACATTGTAGCAGTCGACATCCTACTGACAGCAAACATTGTACAGTAAGTGATGTTTTATTATGTTTGTTGGCGCTAATGAAGTCTGCAGTGAGTAATAATCAGTGTTGTTGAAAATAAAGTGAACGTCGTAATACGTTTGTGAAATAAATGTGCATGTCTAAAATTATCAAAATAAAAAATACAATAAAAAATTCCAGATTACCAGGAATTCAGCTAGGATGTTACATGGCGTCGAGGGTGCGGCTGTTTGTTGTCGCTGTCAAATGTTAGGGACACAGCTGGAGTGTGTCAACAACTTGCACTTTCACGATAAAATCTCGATCGTCGGGCAAACGTAATCATTTATATCGTCTACATCAGTGTTTCTTGACCATAGTTGGGCTGTGAGCGCCCCCTAGAGGGCCGCCAGAAAAAAACAAATCAATTTCTCAGCCGAGGTCCGTACTCGGTTGTAATACACTTTTCAACCACTTGTGGCAGTAATGACAATATCAAACAAACCAACCTTTTTGAAACCAAGAGCTACTTCTTGGGTACTGATTAATGCGAAGGGCTACCAGTTTGATACACACTTAAATAAATTGCCAGAAATAGCCAATTTGCTCAATTTACCTTTAACTCTATGTTATTATTAATAATTAATGATATTTACACTTAATTGAACGGTTTAAAAGAGGAGAAAACACGAAAAAAATGATAGTTAAATTTTGAAACATAGTTTATCTTCAATTTCGACTCTTTAAAATTCAAAATTCAACTGAAAAAAAAAAGAAGAGAAAAACTAGCTAATTTGAATCTTTTTGAAAAAATTAATAAAATAATTTATGGAACATCATTAGTAATTTTTCCTGATTAAGATTAATTTTAGAATTTGGATGACATGTTTTAAATAGGTTAAAATCCAATCTACACTTTGTTAGAATATATAACAAATTGGACCAAGCTATATTTCTAACAAAGACAAATCATTATTTCTTCTAGATTTTCCAGAACAAAAATGTTAAAAGAAATTCAAAAGACTTTGAAATAAGATTTAAATTTGATTCTACAGATTTTCTAGATTTGTCAGAATAATTTTTTTGAATTTTAATCATAATAAGTTTGAAGAAATATTTCACAAATATTCTTCGTCGAAAAAACAGAAGCTAAAATGAAGAATTAAATTAAAATCTATTTATTATTCTTTACAATAAAAAAAAAAAAATTTGCTTGAACATTGATTTACATTGTCAGGAAAGAAGAGGAAGGAATTTAAAAGGTAAAAAGGTATATGTGTTTAAAAATCCTAAAATCAATTTTAAGGTTGTATTTTTTCTCTAAAATTGTCTTTCTGAAAGTTATAAGAAGCAAAGTAAAAAAAATAATGAATTTATTTAAACAAGTGAAGACCAAGTCTTTAAAATATTTTCTTCGATTTTCAAATTCTATTTGAGTTTTGTCTCTCTTAGAATTAAAAATGTCGGGCAAAGCCAGACCAGCTTGCTAGTAAATAAATACAATTTAAAAAATAGAGGCTGCTATTTGAGCTATTTTTAGAACAGGCCAGCGGGCTACTCATCTGGTCCTTACGGGCCACCAGGTGCCCGCGGGCACTGCGTTGGTGACCCCTGCCCTGGTCTATATCATGCAACCTTATGTACGTGTAGTGGACTTCTACGGTATCTACTTGGAGCTCACTTATCTGTTCAACACGTCAGCAGCAGCTTCTTCATATTTTCATGGATACATGTCCGCCGTTTACTCCAACTAGCGGTAGGGAGGCTTGCAACTTAATATAAAGCACGACAAAAAGGCTCATATCTCAACAAGACGGGTAAGTTGAGGTACTTTCAAATGTATGAAAATGTGTTATTTCGACACAAGAGTACACGTCTGTGTTCCGACACTCTGAGAGGAACTGAAATTAGTCAGAGTTTGCGTCTGTGGGTGTGCGCTCTACTCTTGACCTTTGCGCGTTTCTCCAATACTTTGCTTGCCGGGTCGGTCGATGCGCCACAGAGCACGGAAAGATGCCTCAAATCGAATGTTGTTGTTGTTTTGTTTTTGTTTTTTTCCTAGACTACCGCGTCTTCCCAAACGAACGCACATTCGAGGATGCACGAGACATACGTGACACGTTCACTTACATAACCGCCACACCACACGCTCACATTTGAACTACTACGCAATTTCACAAGTCGAGTTCCTGTAAAAATCCCCGCCGCTGTTTTTCAATGTGACTTTGTTTTTGTTACCGCAATGATATTTTGTCTATGATAATACTATGTAAAAAAAATTAAGGGTTGGTTCAGAGCTTGCTTTTGTTTTTTTGGGAAGCTAGTAGCTAGGCATGGGTATTGTTTACATTCTAATTGATACCAAATCAGTACTTTAAAAATAGTGCCAGTAGACCTGGGGCCGTTTTTATCAAGCGTCTTAGAGTGCCATTTTACACATAATTCCTGAGAATTTGCGAAATTTAGTGCTACTCTCAAACTTAAGAATAAAAGCTATTCATCAACTTTATTAAGTTTAAGAATCACTCCTACTCTCCACGATATTTAAAGGCCTACTGAAAGCCACTACTACCGACCACGCAGTCTGATAGTTTATATATCAATGATGAAATCTTAACATTGCAACACATGCCAATACGGTCGGGTTAACTTATAAAGTGCAATTTTAAATTTCCCGCTTGAAAACGTCTATATACGATGACGTATGCGCGTGACGTCAATCGTTGAACCGGAAGTATTGGTACCCCATTGAATCCAATACAAAAAAGCTCTGTTTTCATCTCAAAATTCCACAGTATTCTGGACATCTGTGTTGGTGAATCTTTTGCAATTTGTTTAATGAACAATGGAGACTGCAAAGAAGAAAGTTGTAGGTGGGATCGGTGTATTAGCGGCTGGCTGCAGCAACACAACCAGGAGGACTTTGACTTGGATAGCAGACGCGCTAGCCGACGCTAACCGCCGACCGCACGGATGATAGGGTGAAGTCCTTCGTCCTTCCGTCGATCGCTGGAACGCAGGTGAGCACGGGTGTTGATGAGCAGATGAGGGCTGGCTGGCGTAGCTGGAGCGCTAATGTTTTTAACATAGCTCTGTGAGGTCCCGTTGCTAAGTTAGCTTCAATGGCGTCGTTAGCAACAGCATTGTTAAGCTTCGCCAAGCTGGGAATTATTAACCGTGTAGTTACAGGTCCATGGTTTAATAGTATTGTTGATCTTCTGTCTATCCTTCCAGTCAGGGATTTATTTATTTTGTTTCTATCTGCATTTGAGCCCGATGCTATCACGTTAGCTCAGTAGCTAAAGAGCTTCGCCGATGTATCGTCGTGGAGGTAAAAGTCACTGTGAATGTCCATTTCGCGTTCTCGACTCTCATTTTCAAGAGGATATAGTACCCGAGGTGGTTTAAAATACAAATAGAAAAAGGAGAAAGTGTGGAATCCAATGAGCCAGCTTGTACCTAAGTTACGGTCAGAGCGAATACGTCCTGCACTGCACTCCAGTCCTTCACTCTCACTTTCCTCATCCACAAATCTTTCATCCTCGCTCAAATTAATGGGGTAATCGTCGCTTTCTCGGTCCGAATCTCTCTCGCTGCATTGTAAACAATGGGAAAATGTGAGGAGTCCTTCCTCCGGTGATGTCACGCTACTTCCGGTACAGGCAAGGCTTTTTTTTGGATCAGCGACCAAAAGTTGCAACCTTTATCGTCTAGCTGAAACGGTGCCGGAACTGATCTTTAAAAATTTAAAATATTTGTAAAAAAGAATTCCGATGTAATCCTGTGATTTTCAAGGTGAACGGACTAGCAACTGACATACACTATATTGCCAAAAGTATTTGGCCACCTGCCTTGACTCACATATGAACTTGAAGTGCCATCCCATTCCTAACCCATAGGGCTCAATATGATATGGGTCCACCTTTTGCAGCTAATACAGCTTCAACTCTTCTGAGTGAAGACAAATCTTCCTAATTGTTAGAAATCCCATCGATGAGAGTATTTGGCGAGCAGCGTTTTGTCCTACTAATTTTGGCGATCCTTGAACTCACCGTAGTTTCTTTACATGTACAACTTTCTCCGATGCTGCCACAGAAAGACGTGTTTTCATGCCACTCCTTCTCTGTCTCATTTTGTCCACCAAATGTTTTACACTGTGCATGAATGCACAAAGGTCTAGCCTGTGTCTCTTCCAGGCTAGACTACCGCGACGCACTTCTTGTCGGGATCCCCAGCAAGAACATCCAGAAGCTGCGATACATACAGAATAGTGCTGCTAGGATCCTGATGAGAATGCAGAAATACGCCCCCCCTCTACCTCAAAGAACTACTCACCCCCAAATCCTCCACACGACACCTCCGCTCCGGACAGGCTAACCTCCTCCAACCTCCGAGGACAAAGCTACGAACAATGGGAGACCGGGCTTTCTGTTCCGCCGCTCCCAGTCTGTGGAACTGTCCCTGACCACCTGAGGGCACCACAGACTGTAAATGCTTTTAAAAAAGGCTTAAAAACCCTTCTTTTTAAAAAAGTATTTTTTTTAGATATACGCATACTAGTTCTAGCTATTAGGCTGTTCTAAATTGTATTTGTATTTATTTAGATTATCTTTTATTATTATTTTTTAATACACTGTAGCACTTTGAGGTTGTTTGCTCAATGTAAAGTGCTTTTTTACAAATACAATCTATTATTATTATTATTAAAGGTGAGCTTTGGTCCAGGTGCGGAGGAAACTAAACATGAGGCTGCTTAAAACATTTTCAAAGCAGGACTATCAGATAAACTCTGTATATTGAAGGGGAAAAAAAGAAATGTTAGAATGAAGTGTCGGAAATAAACAGTTTCAGATGTGCATCACCCAGGAAGTCTAACCAAAGAAACAGGAAGTGGGGAAGGAACAGAACGAGACACACGCAGTAGTTCATGCAGCTGTTTTTCATGCACATGAACCTGTATATAATATATAAAAATATAATATAATATAATATATCAGTATATATTATATACTCTATATATATAATATGTAAATATTACAAATATGTTATATTTTATATTGCTACTATGGTACATTTTTAGTCTACTTTATACCTTTTGTGCATTATCCTTTCCATCCTTCAACTTTTCATCCTTTGTAACTGAGCTACTGTGTGGAAAAATTTCCCTTGTGGATCAATAAAGTTTGTCTAAGTCTAAGTCTAACTACAAAAAGGGAGGAAAAAATGGTAGAAAGATGAATGGAAGTAAAATAACATGCATACAGAAAATATAGCATTAAATAGATTGCTGGCCGACTTTCAATTATTTTGTATTTATAAACACTTGCAGGAAGCCGCGCCGTCTTATAAGCCGCAGGATTCAAAGTGTAGGAAAATCAAAAATTACTGTTGCTTCACTAAAACACGCAGCTTTGAAAACTTGTAGATCGACCTCAAAAAATATACGTTTCTGGATCATCATTTGTCCCAAAGTAGTCTTTGTTGTCTGTCATCCAGTCTGCCATGATTAGTCGTGTCATTGAAGGGAAAAGTGAGCGTTGTGATGCGTCTGTGAAATTATTTCGCCGCTGTATGCTTAAAATGAGTAAAATACCTGAATATTACATGTTTTTTATGAATGTTACTAGATACTACATTTATACTTACAAGCATACAACATTATGTTTTTAGAGCGCTTTATAGGCGGAATAAAAAGACTCCTATTACCTTCATTGTCAGCTGACTCATGCTAGCGTTTATTTACGAGTTAGAATGCATAAAAAAGAGAAACATTTGTGTTTTTGTCTTACGTAAGGATATGATAAACAAAATTCCCCCCCAAAAATATTTTTTTTGTCTTATTATCTTAGTTGCAAACCCTCCATTGGTTTATGTCAGGGGTGTCGAACTTGTTTTCATTGAGGGCCACACGGCAGTTATGGTTGCCCTCAGAGGGCCGTTTTTAACAACGGGTAATATATGAAGATACATGTATATATATATATATATATATATATATATATATATATATATATATATATATATATATATATATATATATATATATATATATATATATAATACATTAACAATATATTTTTTTACATAAGCTGCAAAAAAAAAAAAAAAGTTTTATGAAAACTGGCAGCTCAGTCACCAGAATTTTACAGTAAAAGCGTCTTTTTTTTATAGCATGTAAACATTTGAATAAATGGAATGGACAAACAATACCACTGTTTTAGCGGTAAAATTCAAGCAACAGAGCTGGCAGTTAGGTTTATTTTCACCGTAAAATCTTGTTGTTTTATTGTTTTTTTGTTTGTTTTTTAATGTTTTAGTGTATATAAAATAATTAAATAAAATAAATTACAAAAAACCTGCAAGTTTTTCTTTCATTTGTATGGGAAAAGGGCAAAATTAAATCTGATATTTTATTTTTAGCCCATATTGCTTGTTGTTTTAATGGGGTTTTTTTTGTGGTTATTTTTTTATTTTTTTATGTTTTAGGGTCTAATAATAATAAAAAAATATTAATAATTAAAACAATAATATATATATATATATATATATATATATATATATATATATATATATATATATATATATATATATATATATATATATATATATATATATATATATATATATATATATATATATATATATATATATATATATATATATATATATATATATAAAACAAAAACAAAACAAAAAACTGCTAGTTTTTCTGTCATTAGTATGGGAAATAGGCAAAAACAAACATTTTTTGTTGTTGTTGAACAAATCTGATATTTTATTTTCAACCCATATTGCTTGTTTTATTGTTTTTTTTAATTTATGTATTTTTTTTTTTTTATGTTTTAGTGTCTTACTGTTTATGAAAAAAAAACCAGTACCAAAGTTGAGTTTACAATAAAAAACTCATTTGGTGGAATTTAACTGTATAATCTATTGGACATTTTACAGTCTACAAATTGATTGATAATTTATAGCATATAAACATTTGAATAAATGGAATGGACAAACAATACCACTGTTTTAGCGGTAAAATTCAAGCAACAGAGCTGGCAGTTAGGTTTATTTTCACCGTAAAATCTTGTTGTTTTATTGTTTTTTTGTTTGTTTTTTAATGTTTTTAGTGTATATAAAATAAATAAATAAAATAAATTACAAAAAACCTGCAAGTTTTTCTTTCATTTGTATGGGAAAAGGGCAAAATTAAATGTGATATTTTATTTTTAGCCCATATTGCTTGTTGTTTTAATGGGGTTTTTTTTGTGGTTATTTTTTTTTGTTTTAGGGTCTAATAATAATTAAAAAATATTAATAATTAAAACAATTATATATATATATATATATATATATATATATATATATATATATATATATATATATATATATATATATATATATATATATATATATATATATATATATATAAATATATATATATATATATATATATATATATATATATATATATATATATATATATATATATATATATATATATAAAACAAAAACAAAACAAAAAACTGCTAGTTTTTCTGTCATTAGTATGGGAAATAGGCAAAAACAAACATTTTTTGTTGTTGTTGTTGAACAAATCTGATATTTTATTTTCAACCCATATTGCTTGTTTTATTGTTTTTTTTAATTGTATTATTATTATTATTATTTTATGTTTTAGTGTCTTACTGTTTATGAAAAAAAAAACAGTACCAAAGTTGAGTTTACAATAAAAAACTCAGTTGGTGGAATTTAACTGTATAATCTATTGGAAATTTTACAGTCTACAAATTGATTGATAATTTGTTTTGAAATCACAAGTCAAGCAGACATTTAAGTACAGTATTTATCTTTATTTTAACAAAACATATTTTTGGAATACATAATACATATTTTGATTTTGATAATATGAATTTTGAAATATATGCAATTGCATGCAGTACATTATTTTTTTTAATGTCAAAAGGTAAAGAAAATATTTAGTAAGAAAAAAATTAAGCATTTTATTAACGCATATTATTTTCAGTCCTTTGCCGGCCACATAAAATAATTTTGCAAAGAGTAATATGTTGTGTAGGTGGTATTTCAAAGTGCTAAAAAAAATAATAAGAATAAAATAAAATACAATAACAAAAAATAAAACAAAAAAATAAATAAATACATTTAAAAAAAAAAAAAAAATATATATATATATATATATATATATATATATATATATATATATATATATATATATATATATATATATATATATATAAATTAAAAAACAAAAACAAAAAAAAACCCTGCTAATTTTTCTGTCATTTGTATAGGAATTAGGCAAAAACAAATAGGCAAAAACATTTTTGTTGTTGTTGTTGTTGAAAAAATCTGATATTTTAAGTCAAGCAGCTATTTAAGTACAGTATTTATCTTTATTTTAACAAAAATTTGTTTTTGGAATACATGATAATATAATATTTAGATTTTTAAATATTGAATTATAAAAGACATGCAATTGCATGCAGTACATGATTTTTAATGTCAAAAGGGAAATAACAGATATATTTAATAAAAAAAATTTAAGCATTTTATAAACGCATATTATTTCCACATATAATCATTTTGCAAAGAGTAAGATGTCGTGAAGGTGGTATTTCAAACTGCTAAAAAATAAAAATAGAATAAATAAAATACAATTAAAAAAAAAAATATATATATATATATATATATATATACAAAAACTGCTAGTTTTTCTGTCATTTGTATGGGAAATAGGCAAAAACAAATAGGCAAAAACATTTTTGTTGTTGTTGTTGTTGAAAAAATCAGATATTTTAAGTCAAGCAGCTATTTAAGTACAGTATTTATCTTTACTTCAACAAAAAATTGTTTTTTGAATACATGATAATATAATATTTAGATTTTTAAATATTGAATTATAAAAGACATGCAATTGCATGCAGTACATGATTTTTAATGTCAAAAGGGAAATAACAAATATATTTAGTAAGAAAATGTTAAGCATTTTATTAACGCATATTATTTCCAGGCTTTCGCGGGCCACTTAAAGTAATGTCGTGGGCCTGATTTGGCCCCCGGGACTTGAGTTTGACACCTGTGGTTTATATGGTTGGTTTTGGCCCAGTTTTCACATGGGAATTTTTTTAAATTTTTTTTATTTATACTGAGATTTGAATCAAATGTGGATTAAAAAAAAAGTGCTATTTGTAAGACATGTGAGGGGGAAGAGTCAGACCATGCACAATAAAGGATGGATGATGAAATAGACACACAAATGGTATATGGTTATGGTACAGTATGAGTTTAATAATGAATAATACTCATAATATATTTTAAAAGTACTTAAAAACCACAAAATAACATGTTTTTGGCACAAATATAGCGCAAACGTACATGAGTGGTGTTCTAATATTTTGCAATGACAATCACACTGCAGCCTGAGGGGCAGTGTCCCATCACATCCGCCAGAGGGCGCTGTTTGTCTTTGTGTCAAACAGCCTCAACACAGAGTTGTCTTCTACATGCAAAGTGAATACATATTGTCTCTGACTGGCAAGCAGGCGGTTTTAGTGCTCCAATTCAGGCCCGGTCCTAACCAATCTGGCGCCCTAGGCAAGATTTTAGGTGGCGCCCCCCCACATCGGCAGTAAAGTGTATATACAAACAAGAAACCGAATAGCTTTGTCTTTGACCTTTTTTTTTACTTAAAGAAAGCAAATTAACAATCAGAATAGTTAACAAGATAAACAAAAATATGGATAAATAAATGAATACAAAAAATAAAAAATGAATATATGAAATACAATATTTTTTACATACATAAACACAAAATAAAACGTGTCAACAAGTTGCATAAAATAAATTAAAAATACAATATAAATAAGGCACTGCACAAAACAATATATCAAACCAGTATGACTTTAACAACTATATTACAAAAAAAGGGGATCCTACAGAGTTCTCTATTTGTGCTTTTTAATATTGCATCAACTAGAATGACTTACACATTACTGTACACCAGGGAGTACTGTAACTACCTAACGTTACATTATTATTTTCCATAACAATTTAGCCCCCTCCACAATATTAACCCGACGTTAAAACAGAACTAGCTATTTATTGTGTAGCAATTGCCGAATCATGTAACATTAGCTTAAAAGCCAGGTTACTATCACATTCTGTAACAGACAAATAATTTCATGTAGGCTAACGTTACCTACCAGCTACCTCTGTCTTTTTTCTCGTTTCTCCTCTTCTTTTCTCTTTTTTCTTCCTTAGGCACCTGACAGTTTTGGCCGTTTTGACATCTTGTGTTGATTTTTTTATGTGGTGACGTCCAAAAAGAGCACCGTGCCGGGGGAGGGGCATCGTAATGTTGTAACAAATAATATTTCTATTAAATAGGCTTTACTTTGCATTTTAATTAACGTGTGATTATTTTATGTATTTAGAAATAATAGTACCACACCTTTTTTTTTTTTTTTCCTCCAACATTTGTGGCACTGGCGTGGCGCCCCCTGATGGACGGCGCCCTTAGCATTTGCCTATACGGCCTATGCCACGGGCCGGCCCTGCTCCAATTGTATAAAAAAAAGTGAATAAATAAAACAAAACTAGCAGTTGGGGTGAGAAATGGGTCTTTAAAACACACACCAGACGGTCAGAGAGTAATTTTCCATTGGACACTTCTATTGTGGGAAATGACGCTGATTGGCCAAGATTGATTGATTGATTGACTGAGACTTTTATTAGTAGATTGCACAGTGAAGTACATATTCCGTACAATTGACCACTAAATGGTAACACCCCAATACGTTTTTCAACTTGTTTGAATCGGGATGAAGTTGTGAGTCTGCGCCAAATTGACTGCAAAATCCCTGGAGGGATTTATCCTTCATAAAAATCCACATACTGAACGTCGTGATGCATTTTGTATTTGCGAAGCCCCCGTCGTACTTCCGCCATGTGTATTTCTATCCTCTGCCTCTCTGCGGGGCTCAGTGTTCTCTTTCTGAGCCTCACCCGAAACTCATCCCATCACTGCAGCCTTTCCTTCAGCTCCACACCTCTCCTGTGGCTCCTCATGCCACTTTAGAAGCCCCCGGTGCTGTGAAGCTGCAGCTGTTACCTGCAGGCCAAGAACAACATCCAAGCTCACCTGTTGATCACAACCAGAAGACTCAATTTGCTCTCCACTCGGCTCGTCGTCACCACACCCCATCATCTGTGATTCTCTTCTCGCACCACCCTGCTTTTTAAGTAGGGATGGGTACCGAATCCGGTA
>NC_084743.1:57653980-57673804 GCF_033978785.1 Entelurus aequoreus | reverse complement strand
TCTCCGCTTTGCAAGGACACGGCGGCAGAAGCTTCCCCAAGACGCTGGACGGGAGCCAGCAGGACGGCAACACGCTGTACGCGGGCGGGTCGATGAAGCACGCCAGTCTGCAGCGCTTCTCCTCCGAGGACTCCCTGGAGGACAGCTACAGCAGCAGCAGCGGAGGCTCCAGCGGGACTGAGTCTCCGACCTTTGACGCCTCGTCCAACAAGCGGCTCACGGTCTTCGAGCGCCTCTCCTTGTCCGACTAGGCGGACCCCTCAGGATAAGAACTGTGTCTGTCTTCGTACCCAGAACTGATCAGGACAAGTCAACTTTTTGACGACGTAACACTTCTTAATTTGTCAAATCCGAACTCATCTTGGGCAAAGAGATCCCTCTAGTGCCGATTGGGGTGTAGCAAATTCGACCTTGTGGTCTTCCACCAATCAAATTCCTCGTAGCGCCAGTTTGATTGGTTTGCGATCAAACTGACTCGTCAGCGGCGACCATCCTCGTGCCTTAAAGACTCTCCCTGCCTCACCAGTTTCTCAGTGCCAAGAACAGTATGTTTGATGCTAACATCCCTACACGATGCCATTTTATCTGTGACATGCACTTTACAGCAAATTGGAATGGGAGAAAACTGCCTCCTAGTAGCATTCAACCAAAGCTTCATACTTCCCGCTTCTGAGTGTGTGTGTGTGTGCGAGTGTGTTTGTGAACGTGTGTGTGTGTGTGTGTACATATGCTTGTGTGTGCCTTTTTTTTTTCCGAGACCAGGGGTGGAAGCGGATGCAAGATCAAAAGTGTGCATGAGAAAAATAGATGTGAATACACCACCCAACATTTTCTAATTTTAGCGCTTTTCTTATTTTTATTTTATTTTATATTTTTTAAATGAACCCCTTCTAAGGTCTCCTGTTTGATTGACAGCCTGGTTCAGGGACGCCACAGTATTCCTTTGTTTTGGTTATTGGTTGCCTCGCATTGTTTTAACTTAAACTAATGTATTTATTCTATTTATTTCTGTTCAAAAAAACAAATGTATTTTGTACTTTATTTATGAAGAATTATTCCGAGCTCTGTGAATTACCAATGTGAGAGAGAGAGAGAGAGAGAGAGAGAAAAAAGGGAGTAGACAAAAAAAAAAAAGAATCTTATATTTTTAATTGTCCAAAAAGTGTCTAAATAAACTTCTGAATAAAGAAATGAGCTGAATTGAGTTTTCTATTGGAGTTTCTTACATACTTACTGACACCCGTCCCCCGTTTATGAACTAATTTCTATAAACTTAGACATGTGTAGCCCTCTTAGACTTACTTAATGATCCACAAGGGAAATTGGGAAAGGATGGAAAGGATGGAAAGGATAATGCACACATGGGCATAAAAAGAGGGCAAAAAAAAAATTTATAAAGTTGACTAAAAACGTACTATAGTAGCAATATAAAATATATGTAATATTTACATATTATATATACACTATATAACATATACTGGTATATTATTGTATTGTATTATATAATATACACAATATATAACACATCCCAATTACCATGTACAATATTACTAGATATATACTATACTACAGGGGTGTCCAAAGTGCGGGCCGGGGGCCATTTGTGGCCCGCAGGTCATTTTTTTAACGGCCCCACGGCACATTTTAAAAATACAATTGAAAAAAATTAAAAACATGATAAGTGGTATAAAAGAGCAAACAGGTGAAATGTAACAAGAAAATGTCGCAATGTTGACTCTAATAACACAAAGCTGCCATGCATGCTGTTTCTTTCTTTAAAAAAAAAAATAATGAATCAAAATCAATGTCATTATGAATTATTGACCTATTCAAGGCTCCAATTACGTCACACTTGAGATATATTTGGGGAAAATGTTGCATATTTTTTGTGTTTGCCATGTAAAAAACTGAGCTGTTTTTTTTTAAAGGGCCTAAAACGAACAAATGAAAAACATAAACAATAATAAAACGTATAATTGACGGATAGATCTGAAGTTGATCTCGAGATTATTGTGTTAAAAGTAAACAGTAAAAAAAAAAAATTGAATTTATTTTTTAGCACTATAATTATTTGGATCCCCAATAATTTTAGTGTGATTTGTTTTTAAGTGTCATTGCTCAAAAAATAATAATGAATTAAAATCAATGTTGTTATGAGTTATTGGCCTTTTTAAGGCTCCAGTTATTATATAATCTCAAATATTCCACTTAAAAATTTTATTGTGTGAAAATATTGCATATTTTGTATTTTTTCCATAAAAAAACAGGGTTTTCTTTGACAACAAGAGCATACAACTTAAATCTTTAAAAGCGTTATATTGACATATAGACTTAATGTTGATCTAGAGATTTAAAACTTGAATAATAATAAAAATAATAATACTGAATAATATTTTTTTGACCAAAACCCTTTGGGGTCCCCGGGATCAAGCCTGAGTGGAGGCCTAAATGTATATTTTGTATACATATATTGTATTGGTTTTTAAAATAAAAAATATCAAAATGTAGTGGAAAAAGTTTGGACACCCCTGCTATACTATATATTAAGTTAAAGTACCCATGATTGTCACACTCTCTGCATTTGACCCATCACCCTTGATCACCCCCCTGGGAGGTGAGGGGAGCAGTGAGCATCAGCGGTGGCCACGCCCGGGAATCATTTTTGGTGATTTAACCCCCCAATTCCAACCCTTGATGCTGAGTGCCAAGCAGGGAGGTAACGGGTCCTATTTTATAGTCTTTGGTATGACCCGGCCGGGGGTTCGAACTCACGACCTACCGATCTCAGGGCGGACTATATTACAGTATATACACTCTTGACATGAGATAACACGCTTTAGTCACCTTTACACTCTACAAATCCGGCACTCAGTTGTAATACACTTTTCCGCCACTTGTGGCAGTAATGACAATATCAAACAAACAGAGGACTTGTTTGTTTCTGCAGTGCAAAAAATATGACTAAAGTGGTGAAGCTGTATTTTCAACCACACGTATTGTATAAAAAACAATTTTTTCATCACTTTTTGCAGCATATTTGATTATTATTTACTTTGATGATATTATTTGTGATTAAAACATGCTTTTATATCATTACATCCTGTTAAACTGTGAGACAGTTAGATAGAGTTACTGAATATGATTAAAATCAAGAGTAAGATTGCTAATTCAGTGTTAATATTTGAGTGGGCCCCCGGGCCCATCTGTAGTGGTAAAGATGGGACAATAGGTTAAAAAGGCCGCTCTACACCACACTCTGATCGGTTTGGTCCCCTCTGACGGCCAATGATACTGTAGTACGGTTATTCATACTACAAACGTACATTTAGCTTGAAAATGTACATTTACATCACAGATGCATTACAGATGTAGATGTTTCATAACCCCCCCCCCCTAAAAAAAAATATCTGTTTCTCAGCTGTAGGGCCATGGGGGCCGTGGCGTGAATCAGTTGTAATACCGTTTTCCACCACGTGTGGCAGTAATGACAATATCAAACAAACAGAACAAGTCATAGAGAAGTTTCTTAAGCGCAAAAATGATGACTAAAGCGGTGAAACTGTTTTTTTCATTTGCACTTTAATTTTTTGGGACATATTTTTTAATAATTTAGTCGATTTTAGCACAAAATATTGTGTGTGAATGTATTTTTCCTCAGTTATTTACGAGATTGATATTCAGTTATTATTTATTTTAATAATCAGCACGACTTAAACCTAAGGTTTATACATATTTTTGTGATAAACACATGCTTTTCATGTCATCTGAAAGTAGGTCACATGTAATTATTGAATATGATTACAATTAAGTAAGATTACTAATTCAGTGTTAATATTTGAGTGGGGGCCCCTCTGTGATGAAAAAGTTGGACCCCGAGGTCAAAAAGGTTAAGAAACTCTGCCTTACAGAGCAAAATTGTTCATTTTTCAAGCCGAGATAAAAAATAAATACATAAAAACACCATAAAGAAAATGAAATAGTTTGAAAATAGTATTTAAGTTATTTGATGCATAAATAAGATAAAGTAACAGAGGAACAGTTAATTGCATTCACATGTATTTAAGTCCAATTAATGTCAAAACTGTTGACTGCACTGATAAAGTACGTTCATTCTCTTGCGCAGATAGTTCGCATCATTTTAGCGTAAGGTAGAATTATGCGCACTTTTATTTGATTTACTATGCATACTTTTATTTTAGAACATGTTCAAAACTGTAGTTTGTTTTAAAAAGCTTTTATCATCATTTAAAAGAATATACTGCGACAAAATGTGTAAATACGATAAAGTAACAGAGGAACAGTTAATTGCATTCACATGTATTTAAGTCCAATAAATGTCAAAAGTGTTGACTGCACTGATAAAGTACGTTCATTCTCTTGCGCAGATAGTTCGCATCATTTTAGCGTAAGGTAGAATTATGCGCACTTTTATTTGATTTATTATGCATACTTTTATTTTAGAACATGTTCAAAACTGTAGTTTGTTTTAAAAAGCTTTTATCATCATTTAAAAGAATATACTGCGACAAAATGTGTAAATACGATAAAGTAACAGAGGAACAGTTAATTGCATTCACATGTATTTAAGTCCAATAAATGTCAAAAGTGTTGACTACACTGATAAAGTACGTTCATTCTCTTGCGCAGATAGTTCGCATCATTTTAGCGTAAGGCAGAATTATGCGTACTTTTTATTTATTTATTATGCATACTTTTATTTTAGAACATGTTCAAACCTGTAGCTTGTTTTGAAAAGCTTTTATCATCATTTAAAAGAATATACTGCGACAAAATGTGCAAATACGATAAAGTAACAGAGGAACAGTTAATTGCATTCACATGTATTTAAGTCCAATAAATGTCAAAAGTGTTGACTACACTGATAAAGTACGTTCATTCTCTTGCGCAGATAGTTCGCATCATTTTAGCGTAAGGCAGAATTATGCATACTTGTTATTTATTTATTATGCATACTTTTATTTTAGAACATGTTCAAACATGTAGCTTGTTTTGAAAAGCTTTTATCATCATTTAAAAGAATATACTGCGACAAAATGTGCAAATACGATAAAGTAACAGAGGAACAGTTAATTGCATTCACATGTATTTAAGTCCAATAAATGTCAAAAGTGTTGACTGCACTGATAAAGTACGTTCATTCTCTTGCGCAGATAGTTCGCATCATTTTAGTGTAAGGCAGAATTATGCATACTTTTATTTGATTTGTTATGCATACTTTTATTTTAGAACATGTTCAAACCTGTAGCTTGTTTTGAAAAGCTTTTATCATCATTTAAAAGAATATACTGCGACAAAATGTGTAAATACGATAAAGTAACAGAGGAACAGTTAATTGCATTCACATGTATTTAAGTCCAATAAATGTCAAAAGTGTTGACTGCCCTGATAAAGTACGTTCATTCTCTTGCGCAGATAGTTCGCATCATTTTAGCGTAAGGTAGAATTATGCGCACTTTTATTTGATTTACTATGCATACTTTTATTTTAGAACATGCTCAAACCTGTCGCTTGTTTTGAAAAGCTTTTATCATCATTTAAAAGAATATACTGCGACAAAATGTGTAAATACGATAAAGTAACAGAGGAACAGTTAATTGCATTCATATGTATTTAAGTCCAATAAATGTCAAAAGTGTTGACTACATTGGTAAAGTACGTTCATTCTTTTGCGCAGATAGTTCGCATCATTTTAGCGTAAGGCAGAATTATGCGTACTTTTATTTGATTTATTATGCATAATTTTATTTTAGAACATGTTCAAAGTTGTAGCTTGTTTTAAAAAGCTTTTATCATCATTTAAAAGAACATACTGCGACAAAATGTGTAAATACGATAAAGTAACAGAGGAACAGTTAATTGCATTCACATGTATTTAAGTCCAATAAATGTCAAAAGTGTTGACTACATTGGTAAAGTACGTTCATTCTCTTGCGCAGATAGTTCGCATCATTTTAGCGTGAGGCAGAATTATGAGTAATTTTATTTGATTTATTATGCATACTTTTATTTTAGAACATGTTCAAACCTGTAGCTTGTTTTGAAAAGCTTTTATCATCATTTAAAAGAATATACTGCGACAAAATGTGTAAATACGATAAAGTAACAGAGGAACAGTTAATTGCATTCACATGTATTTAAGTCCAATAAATGTCAAAAGTGTTGACTGCACTGATAAAGTACGTTCATTCTCTTGCGCAGATAGTTCGCATCATTTTAGTGTAAGGCATACTTTTATTTGATTTATTATGCATACTTTTATTTTAGGACATGTTCAAATCTGTAACTTGTTCTGAAAAGCTTTTATCATCATTTAAAAGAATATACTGCGACAAAATGTGTTGAATCGAGAGTGGATTTTAAATCAAATTCTTACTCCAAGAATTAGACTCAGATTGCATTTTGACTTAAAAGATTCACAGCCCATAAATTTGCTTTAGTAGTTCTTTATACTTTATAAACACCATATGCTTATACTGTTTTTGATCTGGTTCATCTGGATGAAATTCCATTCCATAGTTTGGTTCACATAAAGATAAACTATGTTTACTCCTAAAAACGCATCCTGCTCGCCATGCAAGGAAACTACAAGTAAAAACATCCACAAAAATGTCATCAAGTAGACCAAAAGAGTGTGCATGTTCGCTAATCAATAATCAATCATTGTGAATAAACACAGGACGAGGGGTGGTGACCAATTACTGTACTGTTTTGGCACCAACCGAATCGCGTACAATCCAACGGTGCCTCGTTACGATAGCCGGGTTGTGCGGAACCAGCCAAACCCCCTCTAGGCCAGGGGTGTCCAAATTATGACCCTTGAAAATACTTTGAATTTGTAGCACAGCATTTACACATATGACACAATCCAAACAACCTTCCCTAGTCATGGTCCCAAAAAAAAATGGTCACATTGTCACACATAACACAAACTGCTCACGGAATATTGCGATATTACGAAAAAAATCATCCAAACATCATAAAAAAATAATTCAAAATGACACAAATTTAAATCCATTTGAGTGCATGATGGGAAAAATGTAAAACACTCTCTCCACACTTATCCATGTTTAGCGCATTTTAGCTGCTTGATATTTCTGATTGATTACAAAACTTTAAGGTAGGAGTCAAACTTTCACATACTCTTAATATCCAATTATAGTTATTATATATTCATCATATTAATATAATATGTACACACAGACATTATATATAAATTAATTCAATTTAAAAATATTTTGCTCTAGGTAATGTTGCGATTAGAGATGTCCGATAATATCGGCCTGCCGATATTATCGGCCGATATATGCGTTAAAATGTAATATCGGAAATTATCGGTATCGTTTTTTTTATTATCGGTATCGTTTTTTGTTTTTTTTGTTTTTTTTTTTTGTTTTTTTTTAATAAATCAACATAAAAAACACAAGATACACTTACAATTAGTGCACCAACCCAAAAAACCTCCCTCCCCCATTTACACTCATTCACACAAAAGGGTTGTTTCTTTCTGTTATTAATATGCTGGTTCCTACATTATATATCAATATATATCAATACAGTCTGCAAGGGATACAGTCCGTAAGCACACATGATTGTGCGTGCTGCTGGTCCACTAATAGTACTAACCTTTAACAGTTAATTTTACTAATTTTCATTCATTACTAGTTTCTATGAAACTGTTTTTATATTGTTGTACTTTCTTTTTTATTCAAGAAAATGTTTTTAATTTATTTATCTTATTTTACAAAATTTTTTAAAAAGTACCTTATCTTCACCATACCTGGTTGTCCAAATTAGGCATAATAATGTGTTAATTCCATGACTGCATATATCGGTTGATATCGGTATCGGTTGATATCGGTATCGGTAATTAAAGAGTTGGACAATATCGGAATATCGGATATCGGCAAAAAGCCATTATCGGACATCCCTAGTTGCGATTTTTTTAATGCCAACAAAATAAATAACTCAAACGTGCCAACGTACGTTACACAAGGCTCCACTTTTAATAATAATAATAATAATAATAATAATAATAGATTGTATTTGTAAAAAGCACTTTACATTGAGTAAACAACCTCAAAGTGCTACAGTGTATTGAAAATCAAATTTAAAATAGATCATTAAAAAAATAAGAATAAAATAAAAAACTACAACAGCCAAATAGCTAGAACTAGTATGCATATATCTAAAAAAAAAATTAAAAGGCTTTTTTAAAAAGAAGGGTTTTTTAAGCCTTTTTTAAAAGCATCCACAGTCTGTGGTGCCCTCAGGTGGTCAGGGAGAGCGTTCCACAGACTGGGAGCGGCGGAGCAGAAAAGCCCGGTCTCCCATTGTTCGTAGCTTTGTCCTCGGGGGTTGGAGGAGGTTAGCCCTTTCCAAAAAACGCGCTACCGTGATGCTAATACATACATTGGCTTTTGCTATATCCATGCTACTCATTAGCATTAGCAATTTTACATGGCGATTTCAACACCTCCAAATTTGGTGATCAGCAACAAAAAGTGAGATGCGCATTAGAACAAAACAGCTGGTGCACAGGAGGTGCAGTACTTACAGTATGGACACGTTTTAGGGCGCAACAACTAAACAACTGCCATCTAACATCTTGGACTTGCAGTAAATAGCCAAGTAGGCTTTTTTTTGTTTAAAAAAAACAATTTCTGCACGAAAAGATAAACTGTTCTACTTCTCCTGAAATTTGGGTGCATTTTTCTGCTCGCCGGCTTTTATTGTCGTCGTCAGCAAAACCATCATAAGTCTCCGGGCTCGATGTTGAAACGCGGCGGTGTTGAAATTTCCGCTTGAAACTCCCTAGTTTGACCTCGTGTTGAGCAAGCAGGTCTCCAAAGCAAAGAAAAAAGCTCATCTGATACCCTCCGAGCAGCGTACTCTTTGCACCGCGTCGTTAAAAATAATAACCCCCGATACCACCCTGCGCTGAAAGAACGCTGCCAAGTCAAAGCTGAGCACGCTTTTACTTTGAAAATATTCATCTGGTAATCCGAGTAAGAGCGCCTCCGTCGGACTTGGAAGAGATTTGATTGCCTCGTATTGAATAAATGGTGGTGGAATCAAACCAGTTCATGAAATATTTAAACAAAAAGCAATCTGCAGTTGTACTTCCGTTAAAAAAAACCAAACAATTTATATTGTTTATATTGTAACTGTTTGTTGTTCCAAGGAAGCCTCATTTGCATAACGAACGGTGTTCGGAATAACGGCATTACCTTTACTAGTAACGAGTAATATAATTACTTTTATGTATGGTACTATTGTGTAGCAGTATTGCTAAACGTTTCCACAGTCACCAGGATGCCGACTGACGGGATGGTTGTATTTTCAGCACCTGTGCTCTGTCAAAACATCCTCCGACTGGCGGGATGGTTGTATTTTCAGCACCTGTGCTCTGACAACGGTGTTCAGAATAACGGCATTACCTTTACTAGTAACGAGTAATATAATTACTTTTATGTACGGTACCGATAGGTTTAATGCATGGGTCACCAACGCGGTGCCCCCGGGCACCAGGTCACCCGTAAGGACCAGATGAGCCTGGCCTGTTCTAAAAATAGCTCAAATAGCAGCACTTACCAGTGAGCTGCCTCTATTTTTTAAATTGTATTTATTTACTAGCAAGCTGGTCTCGCTTTGCCCGTCATTTTTAATTCTAAGAGAGACAAAACTCAAATAGAATTTGAAAATTCAAGAAAATATTTTAAAGACTTGGTCTTCACTTGTTTAAATAAATTCATGATTTTTTTTACTTTGCTTCTTATATCTTTCAGAAAGACAATTTTAGAGAAAAAACACAACCTTAAAAAGGATTTTAGGATTTTTAAACACATATACCTTTTTACCTTTTAAATTCCTTCCTCTTCTTTCCTGACAATTTAAATCAATGTTAAAGTATATTTATTTTTTCTATTGTAAAGAATAATAAATACATTTTAATTTAATTCTTCATTTTAGCTTCTGTTTTTTCGACGAAGAATATTTGTGAAATATTTCTTCAAACTTATTATGATTAAAATTCAAAAAAAATTATTCTGGCAAAACTAGAAAATCTGTAGAATCAAATTTAAATCTTATTTCAAAGTCTTTTGAATTTCTTTTCAAATTTTTGTTCTGGAAAATCTAGAAGAAATAATGATTTGTCTTTGTTAGAAATATAGCTTGGTCCAATTTGTTATATATTCTAACAAGATTGGATTTTAACCTATTTAAAACATGTCATCAAAATTCTAAAATGAATCTTAATCAGGAAAAATTACTAATGATTTTCCATAAAAAATGTTATTATTTTTTCAAAAAGATTCGAATTAGCTAGTTTTTCTATTCTTTTTTTTTGGTTGAATTTTGAATTTTAAAGAGTCGAAATTGAAGATAAAATATGTTTCAAAATTTAATTGTCATTTTTTTTGTGTTTTCTCCTCTTTTAAACCGTTCAATTAAGTGTAAATATCATTAATTATTAATAATAACATAGAGTTAAAGGTAAATTGAGCAAATTGGCTATTTCTGGCAATTTATTTGCATTCGCATTAATCAGTACCCAAGAAGTAGCTCTTGGTTTCAAAAAGGTTGGTGACCCCTGGTTTAATGTAACGTGGCATGCTACTTTTGATACTATTGTTTGATGTCGGAAGCAGAGCAAGTTCAATGCAGGAAGTAAAAAAAATTTTACGATTGTAAACAAAAAGCTAACTAAAAGAACTCGGGATCAAATACTGTAGAAGAAGGCAACATCACACAGCAAACAACACAAAACATGTAAGTGCACAGACACGTACACACTACTACTACTACTACGAGGGAATAATGAACAACACATCAATGATTGAAGTGACAACATTGCAAGCCAACAATACCTCGTTTGTGGACAAGAAGACTGCAGCCACATTCAGTCTATTTATTAACCAGATGTAACACAATTCAGTGCGCACACACACTCTGCTTTCAGGAAACGTCTTTCAACTGCTTTTGCTGGATTTTTTAAGTTGTTTTTTTGTTGTTGTTTTGTTTTTAAAGTAACACAATAACTACTTTGCCTAGAAATGAATTACAAAATTAATTACGTTAGTAATTTAGTTATGTTTTGGAAAAGTTACAAGTAACTATAGTTACTTTTTTAAAGTAATTTCCCAAACACTGATAACGAAGGCTTCAGGATATTTTGTCGAGAGTAAGGTTGTCACAATACTGATTCAAAAAGACTAAAATCATGCACTTTTAAATTCACTACTTTATTAACAGTTTTAAGTATTTGATCTTACCGTAAACATATTTTTGCACAGAATTTTATCAGTTGACAAGAGTTAATTTCTGTCTATTTCGTCTATAAAGCACACTAAAAAAAATCCTAAAAATTCAAAAATGTACACTCATAATAACGTACTTTTTTACAGTATTTTGGTCATTTTGGGCACGATGATTTCACAGAGCACATAGCAACAAACCCTACTTCCGTCAACAACAACAACAACAACAACATAGAAATCACATTTTGTGTTTGCTTCCACCTGTGGCGGACTTTGTGAGAGCCTCCGGGCGCTATCGTGTAGCAGTATTGCTACAGTCACTGGGATGCCGACTGGCGGGATGGTTGTATTTTCAGCACCTGCGCTCTGACAAAATATCCCCCGACTGGTGGGATGGTTGTATTTTCAGCACTTGTGCTCTGACAAAATATCCTCCGACTGGCGGGATGGTTGTATTTTCAGCACCTGCGCTCTGACAAAATATCCTCCGACTGGCGGGATGGTTGTATTTTCAGCACCTGCGCTCTGACAAAATATCCTCCGACTGGCGGGATGGTTGTATTTTCAGCACCTGCGCTCTGACAAAATATCCTCCGACTGGCGGGATGGTTGTATTTTCAGCACCTGCGCTCTGACAAAATATCCTCCGACTGGCCGGATGGTTGTATTTTCAGCACCTGTGCTCTGACAAAATATCGTCCGACTGGCGGGATGGTTGTATTTTCAGCACCTGTCCTCTGACAAAATATCCTCCCACTGGCGGGATTGTTGTATTTTCAGCACCTGCGCTCTGACAAAATATCCTCCGACTGGCGGGATGGTTGTATTTTCAGCACCTGCGCTCTGACAAATTATCCTCCGACTGGCGGGTTGGTTGTATTTTCAGCACATGCGCTCTGACAAAATATCCTCCGACTGGCGGGATGGTTGTATTTTCAGCACATGCGCTCTGACAAAATATCCCCCGACTGGTGGGATGGTTGTATTTTCAGCACCTGCGCTCTTACAAAATATCCTCAGACTGGCGGGATGGTTGTATTTTCAGCACCTGTCCTCTGACAAAATATCCTCCCACTGGCGGGATTGTTGTATTTTCAGCACCTGTGCTCTGACAAAATATCCTCTGACTGGCAGGATGGTTGTATTTTCAGCACATGCGCTCTGACAAAATATCCTCCGACTGGCCGGATGGTTGTATTTTCAACACCTGCGCTCTGACAAAATATCCTCCGACTGGCGGGATGGTTGTATTTTCAGCACCTGCGCTCTGACAAAATATCCTCCGACTGGCGAGATGGTTGTATTTTCAGCACCTGCGCTCTGACAAAATATCCTCCGACTGGCGGTATGGTTGTATTTTCAGCACATGCGCTCTGACAAAATATCCTCCGACTGGCGGGATGGTTGTATTTTCAGCACCTGCGCGCTGACAAAATATCCTCCGACTGGCGGGATGGTTGTATTTTCAGCACCAGAGCTCTCTTTGAGCTGCTCAATTCAGAAAAGTTCTCACTTCTCAGATTTAAAAAAAAATAAGTAAATACATGTTTCCTAGCATTGTTGCCATAGTCTTATGCGGTTTTTCCATTTGTCAAAAACTAGCGCCTGGATTTTCAAAGTGGACCAACTCCTCGGCTTTGTACCAAAACACTCCTACTGTACACATGTGAGATGCATTTCAAAAGGAATACAGCAGCGGCAGAAGTACGTTGTTAGCGTTTTTAGCACCTCCGGCTAGCTAGGTGCAGGGTGAACAAAGCAATGTATCACTACGCCAGAAAAGTAGTTCCTCGACGTTAGCTCTTAAAATAACAATGTAAGAGCTAACTTTGGTTATTTGGTTATACACAGGTCGCGGAGCATTGTTGGCGGTTTTTGGGTGTTTTTAGGGTGCTTCTAAGAATATCCTGCATCGTTAGCTGCCTCTGCTAGCAGTTTTTTACTATTTAGAACGCACAGAAGAGAAAAAGATATATATATATATATTTTATAAAGTGCAGTTTTCATTTAAGTTACTTGCTGGGCTATTTGTGCATAAAGTAAGGAAGGGATTATTACGGCCCCATTCCTGGCTGGATCTCACATGAGAGGAATGCGGTGCAATGCAGTCTGCTGAAAACGATGGAAAGCGCCACGCTACATAGCAACTGGCGCTGTGGGCAAAGTTGGAATTGCCACAAAACACATTTTAAGTTATCCAACACTCTACTGAAGTGGATACTACGCCCTCCCAACTCGTCACGTTTCATGTGTCGGGTAAACCGGGACAATCCCCTCCCTACTGTACACATTAGCTGACTTATTAATAGCTATGTTTCATTTGTCTTTGGTTCAGTTAGTAGTTTTAACGCCCTATAAAAGAGTGAATGTGGACATACCACCAAAAAAAAACCTTTCCAGTGTGTCTGTGGCGATACTAGTCAGAACTCTGAAGGTTCTATTGGACCTCATCACGCCCGCAGAGCTCCAACCGTGCATTGTCTTCACAAAGTACTAAACCGTGTTCTACTTTGGACCGAGTGGCAGGAAGTGTTGCCATGACAATGAACAATGTGTAAACCGCAATGTGTAAACAGCAACGGCGAGAATAATGGATGTGGACGGTGTGTGTGTGTATGCGTGCGTGTGTGTGTGTGTGTGTGTGTGGTCATATATACAAACTGACTGTAGACCGTGTGTGTGCAGCTATCCTCCACAGTAAAAAAAAAAAAAAAAAAAAAAAAAAAATGGAGAAGCAAAGTTCTGCTGACTTTGCATCAATGAAATGTGACTTTTTGATAAAATGCACACTGTTTTGAATCAGCAAAAGCTGAAGGAGCGTCATGAAAATGTACATGCGAGTCTTAATCCGACCAAGTAAGGCCCGTAAGTCGGGCCCGCTGTCTGGTACTGATCTTTTTTCTGCTGCGTATTATCTCTGGAGTTAATGGTGCACCTTATCATCAACATGGTGCAAACATTACCGAGAGAGACCGCGCGGCTGTTAATGATCAACCACTAAGCTGTTAGCGTCAGAACCTTTCACCCGTGTCAGCTGATCCTGTACACACACACACACACACACACACAAACACACACACACACACACACACACACACCCTCTTACAGTTTAAAACAGTGTGCAGATTAAAGTACACGAGATAAACTAGTGGGATTGAATGCAAAAAATAAAAACTAGGACCAATTAATTTTATTTATTTTTCATACACAGGCCTTATGTAAGGCAAGAACACATATGTTTGCTGTTTTAATGCATTCTAAGTCATAAAATACGGCAAGTAAGAGGTGGCTAATGGGAGAACTTTATTCCGCCTGTAAAGACCTCTAAAAAACATCCAAAAATCGCCAACAATACTCCATGTGACCTGAATGTTAATCAAATTTTATCAATATTGTTATTATAAGTGCTAACGCAGATTAACTATTTATGAATTATCTAATTCATTTAAAGGGGAACTGCACTTTTTTATAAAAAATTTTGCCTATCATTCACAGTCCTTATGTAAGGCAAAAACACATATGTTTTCTGTTTTAATGCATTCTAAGTCATAAAATACAGCAATTAAGAGGTGGCTAATGGGAGAACTTTATTCCGCCCGTAAAAACTCTCTAAAAACATCCAAAAACCGCCAACAATACTCCATTTACATCTCGTGACCTGAATGTTAATCACGTTTTAGCGATATTGTTATAATAAGGGCTAACGCAGACGAACTATTTATGAAATTATCTAATTAATTTAAAGGGGAACTGCACTTTTTTATTATTTTTTTTGCTGAACATTCACAGTCCTTGTGTAAGGCAAGAACACATACGTTTGTTGTTCTAATGCATTGTAAGTCATAAAATACGGCAAGTAAGAGGTGGCTAATGGGAGAACTTTATTCCGCCCGTAAAACCCTCTAAAAAACATCCAAAAACTACCAAAAATACTCTATTTACATCTCGTGACTTGAATGTTAATCAAGTTTTAGCGATATTGTTATTATAAGTGCTAACGCAGACGAACTATTTATGAATTAATGCCGACTGACGGGATGGTTGTATTTTCAGCACTTTTAATAAGTGCTGAAATTAAATTAATTCTTAAATTCATTTAAATTGGAACTGCACTTTTTTATTTTTTTTTGCCTATCATTCACAGGCCTTATGTAAGACAAGAACACATACGTTTGTTGTTTTAATACATTCTAAATCATAAAATACGGCAAGTAAGAGGTGGCTTATGGGATAACTTTATTCCGCCCGTAAAGACCTCTAAAAAACATCCAAAAACCGCCAACGATACTCTATTTACATCTCGTGACCTTGAATGTTAATGAAGTTTTAGCGACATTGTTATTATAAGTGCTAACGCAGACAAACTATTTATGAATTAATGCCGACTGACGGGATGGTTGTATTTTCAGCACTTATAATAAGTGCTGAATTTAAATTCATTCTTAAATTCTTTTAAATTGGAACTGCACTTTTTTCTTTCTTTTTTTGCCTATAATTCACAGTCCTTATGTAAGGCAAGAACACATATGTTTGCTGTTTTAATGCATTCTAAGTCATAAAATACGGCAAATAAGAGGTGGCTAATGGGAGAACTTTATTCCGCCCGTAAAGACCCTCTAAAAACATCCAAAAACCGCCAAAAAGACTCCATGTGACCTTAATGTTAACCAAGTTTTATCGATATTGTTATTATAAGTGCTAACCCAGACTAACTATTTATGAATCATCTAATTAATTTAAAGGGGAACTGAACTTTTTTATAAAAATTTTTGCCTATCATTCACAGTCCTTATGTAAGGCAAAAACACATATGTTTGCTGTTTTAATGCATTCTAAGTCATAAAATACGGCAAATAAGAGGTGGCTGATGGGAGACCTTTATCCCGCCCGTAAAGACCCTCTAAAAACATCCAAAAACAGCCAACAATACTCCATGTGACTTTAATGTTAACCAAGTTTTATCGATATTGTTATTATAAGTGCTAACGCAGACGAACTATTTATGAATTATCTAATTAATTTAAACGGGAACTGCACTTTTTTATTTTTTATTTTTGCCTATCATTCACAGTCCTTATGTAAGGCAAGAACACATACATTTGCTGTTTTAATGCATTCTAAGTCATAAAATACGGCAAGTAAGAGGTGGCTGATGGGAGAACTTTATTCCGCCCGTAAAAACTCTCTAAAAACATCCAAAAACCGCCAACAATACTCCATTTACATCTCGTGACCTGAATGTTAATCACGTTTTAGCGATATTGTTATAATAAGGGCTAACGCAGACGAACTATTTATGAAATTATCTAATTCATTTAAAGGGGAACTGCACTTTTTTATATTTTTTTTGCTGAACATTCACAGTCCTTGTGTAAGGCAAGAACACATACGTTTGTTGTTCTAATGCATTGTAAGTCATAAAATATGGCAAGTAAGAGGTGGCTAATGGGAGAACTTTATTCCGCCCATAAAACCCTCTAAAAAACATCCAAAAACCACCAAAAATACTCCATTTACATCTCGTGACTTGAATGTTAATCAAGTTTTAGCGATATTGTTATTATAAGTGCTAACGCAGACGAACTATTTATGAATTAATGCCGACTGACGGGATGGTTGTATTTTCAGCACTTTTAATAAGTGCTGAAATTAAATTCATTCTTAAATTTATTTAAATTGGAACTGCACTTTTTTCTTTCTTTTTTTTACCTATCATTCACAGTCCTTATGTAAGGCAAGAACACATATGTTTGCTGTTTTAATGCATTCTAAGTCAAAAAATACGGCAAGTAAGAGGTGGCTAATGGGAGAACTTTATTCCGCCCGTAAAGACCTCTAAAAAAACGTCCCAAAAACCGCCTACGATACTCTATTTACATCTCGTGACCTGAATGTTAATCAAGTTTTAGCGATATTGTTATTATAAGTGCTAACACAGACAAACTATTTATGAATTAATGCCGACTGACGGGATGGTTGTATTTTCAGCACTTATAATAAGTGCTGAAATTAAATTCATTCTTAAATTCATTTAAATTGGAACTGCACTTTTTTCTTTCTTTTTTTTGCCTATCATTCACAGTCCTTATGTGAGGCAAGAACACATACGTTTGTTGTTTTAATGCATTCTAAGTCGTAAAATACGGCAAGTAAGAGGTGGCTAATGGGAGAACTTTATTCCGCGCGTAAAGACCTCTAAAAAACATCCAAAAACCGCCAACAAGACTCCATGTGACCTGAATGTTAATCAAATTTTATCGATATTGTTATTATAAGTGCTAACGTAGACAAACTATTTATGAATTAATGTAATTAATTTAAAGGGGAACAGCACTTTTTTTCTTAATTTTGCCTATCATTTACAGTCCTTAGGTAAGGCAAGAACACATACGTTTGTTGTTCTAATGCATTCTAAGTCGTAAAATACGGCAAGTAAGAGGTGGCTAATAGGAGAACTTTATTCTGCCCGTAAAACCCTCTAAAAAACATCCAAAAACCGCCAACATACTCTATTTACATCTCGTGGGCTGAATGTTGATCAAGTTAATCAAAACAAAAACATTTTTCGAACATAAAATTAAAGGAAAATAAACATTTTTAAACAGTCGACTTAAAATAATACGGCTTCTAAAAACAATATTATTATTATAACAGATTGCAGTATGATATGTTTATTTCTGCCAAGAACGTTTATTTTGTGTTTATTCAGTTTTCAAAATAAAACTTGGTTAAAAAGATTAAGTACTTTTTGAGCACATTTAAAATACCGTGATAATAATAACTGTGATAGAAAATGATCATATCATTACACGTTAAGTGCATTTATACTCCTTTCTTTAGCCTCTAAAGCAGTTTATGAAACACGATTAATAATGATTAAAATTAGCTTACATGCTAACATAAACACAAAAGACATTAAGGTCTTCCCCCTTTACGAACAACTAGAGATGTAACGTTAAACTATCATACAACCAGGATTTATAATTACACTCAACAACCGACAAGCGCAATGTTGCTAGCTATCTTAAATGCTAATATAAATGCAAGAGACATTGGACGTATTTTCCCGTTACAAACAATTACGGGTGTAACGATTAACGGTATTAAAACTTCGGACAATTAGAATTACCATATTAAATTAAAATGATTGTAAAACCGTGATTGATAAGCACACTTTGATAGCCTTACAAATTGACTAGAGCTAGCTCGCTAGTTAGCTTAAATGCTAACAATGCACCACAATCATTTTCCCGTTACAAACGACTACGGGTTTAACAATAAACGGTTTTAACGATAAACCACGTCAAAACTTCTGACAAATAGAAATACCATATTAAATTAAAATTATCGTAAAACCGTGATTGATAACCTTATACATTGGCTAGTGCTAGCTCGCTAGTTAGCTTGAATGCTAACAATGCACCACAATAATTTTCCCGTTACAAACGACTACGGGTGTAACAATAAACGGTTTTAACGATAAACCACGGCAAAACGTATAAACGTATGACAATTAGAATTACCATATTAAATAAAAATTATCATAAAACCGTGATTGATAACCGTACAAATTGGCTAGTGCTAGCTCGCTATTTAACTTAAATGCTAACAATGCACCACAATCATTTTCCCGTTACAAACGACTACGGGTGTAACAATAAAAGGTATTAACGATAAACCACGGCAAAACTTATGACAATTACAATTACCATATTAAATAAAAATTATCGTAAAACCGTGATTGATAACCGTACAAATAAGCTAGTGCTAGCTCGCTGGTTAGCGTAAATGCTATCATGAAAAGGTACAACACACCACATTTAAAACCAAAAAAAAATTTTGAACATAAAATTAGAAGAAAATAAACTTATTTAAACAGTCAACTTAAAATAATATTGCTTCTAAAAACAGTATTATTATTATAACAGATTACAGTATCATAGCAACGGACGCTACTTCTGTCAACAACAACAACAACAACATAGAAAGCAGGTTTTGTGTTCGCTTCCACCTGTGGCGGACTTTGTGAGAGCCTCGGGGAGCTATGGTGTAGCAGTATTGCTAAACGTTATCACAGTCACTGGGATGCCGACTGGCGGGATGGTTGTATTTTCAGCACATGCGCTCTGACAAAATATCCTCCGACTGGCGGGATGGTTGTATTTTCAGCACCTGCGCTCTGACAAAATATCCTCCGACTAGCTCGCTAGTTAGCTTAAATGCTAACAATGCACCACAATCCTTTTACCGTTACAAACGACTATGGGTGTAACGATAAACGGTATTAACGATAAACCACGGCAAAACTTCTGACAATTAGAAATACCATATTAAATTAAAATTATCGTAAAACCGTGATTGATAATCTTATACATTGGCTAGTGCTAGCTCGCTAGTTAGCTTAAATGCTAACAATCCACCACAATAATTTTCCCGTTACAAACGACCACGGGTGTAACAATAAAAGGTATTAACGATAAACCCCGGCAAAACTTATGACAATTAGAATTACCATATTAAATTAAAATTATCGTAAAACCGTGAT
>NC_084743.1:57643980-57648980 GCF_033978785.1 Entelurus aequoreus | reverse complement strand
GTAGACTGCAACATGATGGCAGTCACACATAAGAGATACGTGTAGACTGCAATATGATGGCAGTCGCACACAAGAGAGACGTGTAGGCTGCAACATGATGGCAGTCACACATAATAAATATGTGTTGACTGCAACATGATGGCAGTCACACATAAGAGATACGTGTAGACTGCAATATGATGGCAGTCGCACATAGGAGATACGTGTAGACCGAAATATGATGGCAGTCGCACATAAGAGATACATGTAGACTCCTATATGATGGCAATCACACATAAGAGATACGTGTAGACTGCAATATGACGGCAGTCACACATAATAAATATGTGTAGACTGCAACATGATGGGAGTCACACATAAGAGATACGTGTAGACTGCAATATGATGGCAGTCGCACATAAGAGATACGTGTAGACTGCAATATGACGGCAGTCACACATAATAAATATGTGTAGACTGCAACATGATGGCAGTCACACATAAGAGATACGTGTAGACTGCAATATGACGGCAGTCACACATAATAAATATGTGTAGACTGCAACATGATGGCAATCACACATAAGAGATACGTGTAGACTGCAATATGACGGCAGTCACACATAATAAATATGTGTAGACTGCAACATGATGGCAGTCACACATAAGAGATACGTGTAGACTGCAACATGATGGCAGTCGCACATAAGAGATACGTGTAGACTGCAACATGATGGCAGTCGCACATAAGAGATATGTGTAGACTGCAACATGATGGCAGTCACACATAAGAGATACGTGTAGACTGCAATATGATGGCAGTCGCACACAAGAGAGACGTGTAGGCTGCAACATGATGGCAGTCACACATAATAAATATGTGTTGACTGCAACATGATGGCAGTCACACATAAGAGATACGTGTAGACTGCAATATGATGGCAGTCGCACATAGGAGATACGTGTAGACCGAAATATGATGGCAGTCGCACATAAGAGATACATGTAGACTCCTATATGATGGCAATCACACATAAGAGATACGTGTAGACTGCAATATGACGGCAGTCACACATAATAAATATGTGTAGACTGCAACATGATGGGAGTCACACATAAGAGATACGTGTAGACTGCAATATGATGGCAGTCGCACATAAGAGATACGTGTAGACTGCAATATGACGGCAGTCACACATAATAAATATGTGTAGACTGCAACATGATGGCAGTCACACATAAGAGATACGTGTAGACTGCAATATGACGGCAGTCACACATAATAAATATGTGTAGACTGCAACATGATGGCAGTCACACATAAGAGATACGTGTAGACTGCAATATGACGGCAGTCACACATAATAAATATGTGTAGACTGCAACATGATGGCAATCACACATAAGAGATACGTGTAGACTGCAATATGACGGCAGTCACACATAATAAATATGTGTAGACTGCAACATGATGGCAGTCACACATAAGAGATACGTGTAGACTGCAACATGATGGCAGTCGCACATAAGAGATACGTGTAGACTGAAATATGATGGCAGTCGCACATAAGAGATACATGTAGACTCCTATATGATGGCAATCACACATAAGAGATACGTGTAGACTGCAATATGATGGCAGTCACACATAATAAATATGTGTAGACTGCAACATGATGGCAGTCACACATAAGAGATACGTGTAGACTGCAATATGATGGCAGTCACACATAAGAGATACGTGTAGACTGCAATATGATGGCAGTCGCACATAAGAGATACGTGTAGACTGCAACATGATGGCAGTCACACATAAGAGATACATGTAGACTGCAACATGATGGCAGTCACACATAAGAGACACGTGTAGACTGCAACATGATGGCAGTCGCACATAAGAGATACGTGTAGACTGCAATATGATGGCAGTCACACATAAGAGATATGTGTAGACTGCAACATGATGGCAGTCGCACATAAGAGATACGTGTAGACTGCAATATGATGGCAGTCACACATAAGAGATACGTGTAGACTGCAACATGATGGCAGTCGCACATAAGAGATACGTGTAGACTGAAATATGATGGCAGTCGCACATAAGAGATACGTGTAGACTGCAATATGATGGCAGTCGCACATAAGAGATACATGTAGACTGCAATATGATGGCAGTTACACATAAGAGATACGTGTAGACTTCAATATGATGGCAGTCGCACATAAGAGATACATGTAGACTGCAATAAGATGACAGTCGCATATAAGAGATACGTGTAGACTGCAACATGATGGCAGTCACACATAATAAATATGTGTAGACTGCAATATGATGGCAGTCACACATAAGAGATACGTGTAGACTGCAACATGATGGCAGTCACATATAATAAATATGTGTTGACTGCAACATGATGGCAGTCACACATAAGAGATACGTGTAGACTGCAACATGATGGCAGTCACACATAAGAGATACGTGTAGACTGCAATATGATGGCAGTCGCACATAAGAGATACATGTAGACTGCAATAAGATGACAGTCGCATATAAGAGATACGTGTAGACTGCAACATGATGGCAGTCACACATAATAAATATGTGTAGACTGCAATATGATGGCAGTCACACATAAGAGATACGTGTAGACTGCAACATGATGGCAGTCACATATAATAAATATGTGTTGACTGCAACATGATGGCAGTCACACATAAGAGATACGTGTAGACTGCAACATGATGGCAGTCACACATAAGAGATACGTGTAGACTGCAATATGATGGCAGTCGCACATACGAGATACGTGTAGACTCCAACATGATGGCAGTCACACATAATAAATATGTGTTGACTGCAACATGATGGCAGTCGCACATAAGAGATACGTGTAGACTGCAACATGATGGCAGTCACACATAAGAGATACGTGTAGACTGCAATATGATGGCAGTCACACATAAGAGATACGTGTAGACTGCAACATGATGGCAGTCACACATAATAAATATGTGTAGACTGCAACATGATGGCAGTCACACATAATAAATATGTGTAGACTGCAACATGATGGCAGTTACACATAAGAGATACCTGTAGACTGTGTAGACATTATTATTTTATTTTGTAGTTTTATTATTATAGTTCTTTTTTAATATACATATATATATATATATATATATATATATATATATATATATATATATATATATATATATATATATATATATATATATATATATAAATATATATATATATATATATATATATATATATATATATATATATATATATATATATATATATATATATATATATATATATATATATATATATATATATATATATATATATATTTTATTTTATTTTTTTCATATATTTTTTGTAGGAAACTTTTTGTTTTTGTTTTTTTTTTTTATTACTTTTTTAAAATTAATTAATAAATGTATGTTTTTGTTATTTTATATATATATATATATATATATATATATATATATATATATATATATGGCCCTGTGATGAGGTGGCGACTTGTCCAGGGTGTACCCCGCCTTCCGCCCGAGTGTAGCTGAGATAGGCTCCAGCGCCCCCCGCGACCCCGAAGGGAATAAGCGGTAGAAAATGGATGGATGGATGGATGGATATATATATATATATATATATATATATATATATATATATATATATATATATATATATATATATATATATATATATATATATATATATATACATATATATATATATATATATATATATATATATATTCCAGTATATACCTGAAATATTAGCTAAAAAAACATTAAGTCTTTTATTCATGTCTTCTACAAACCCCCAAAAGCAGTGAAGTTGTCACGTTGTGTAAATGGTAAATAAAAACAAAATACAATGATTTTTAAATCCTTTTCAACTTATATTCAATTGAATAGACTCCAAAGACAAGATCTTTAACATTCAAACTGGAAAACTTTGTTATTTTTTTTGCAAATATTAGCTCATTTAGAACTTGTTGCCTGCAACATGCTTCAAAAAAGCGGGCACAAGTGGTAAAAAAGACTGATAAAGTTGAGGAATGCTCATCAAACACTTATTTGGAACATCCCATGTTACCATGAATTGATTAACATGGACCCCGACTTAAACAAGTTGAATAACTTATTCGGGTGTTCCATTTAGTGGTCAATTGTACGGAATGTGTACTGTACTGTAAAATCTACTAATAAAAGTATCAATCAATCAATCAATCAATCCCGTCTACGGTCCGTAATACCATCAAAAGGTTCAGAGAATCTGGAGAAATCACTGCATGAAGCAATGATATTACGGACCTTCGATCCCGCAGGCAGTACTGCATCAAAAAACAACATCAGTGTGTAAAGGATATCACCACATGGGCTCGGGAACACTTCAGAAAACCACTGTCAGTAACTACAGTTGGTCGCTGCATCTGTAAATGCAAGTTAAACCTCTACTACGCAAAGCCACAGCCATTTATCAACAACACCCAGAAGCTTCCGCTGGCTTCGCTGGGCCCGAGCTCATCTAAGATGGACTGATAAACTCAGGTTTCTCTATGTTTACATGTTCACACTTTTCTTACACTTTATGAAGCATTTCTTGCATGTTTCTTATTTCTGCAGCTTCATTGTAAGATCTTATAGTTAAATGTTCAATGTGATTTGACTATATTGTTTACATTGTTTGTTTTCCATGATGGTGTTGACATTTTCCTTCCTGCCTTGATAGCTGAGGGGATTATAATCAGAGGAAGGTTACATTTTAAATTAAAATATTGACATCCTTTATTGCGATAAATAACAAGTACCGTTATCACTGGAAGGCTGGTGGATGAGGTTAAGGATGTTAAATGTAGTGGACTTGGACATGGCTGTATGGCCTGCAGTGCAAGTACGTTCGAACCGGTCTTCCTTTTTTTTTTTTGCAGAAGAGGAAGTGAATGTGGATGAGCCAGTGCAACGTATGTGGAAACCATGGCTGCGTCTCACACAGGCACGTGTGT
>NC_084743.1:57616480-57633980 GCF_033978785.1 Entelurus aequoreus | reverse complement strand
AACGTTACCAGCAAACAGCCGGTGTGTAATAAGCACACCACTTACAGTGCAAACACTTCATAGGGCGCAACATAATACATTCGGCTTCCCGGAAAAAGCTACCGCCGGGATAAACAACCTGCTATAGATTACCTATGGAATTAAACGTTATTAAACTATAAAAATACAAAAATTAGCCACAGGGTTCAAACCTTGAACATAAAAAGTAAGGCTCAACTCCTCCAAAATGTGCTAGCTTGATGCTAATTTGCATTGGATTTGCCATAGACGGGCTACTATTAGCATTAGCAATTTTACATGGCGACTTCAACACCTCCGAATTTAGCAATGAAAACTACAACCAAGATGAACGTTACAAGCAAACAGCTGCTGCGTAATAAGCACAATATTTACAGTGCAAACACTTCGTAGAGCGCAACATAATACATTCGGCTTCCCGGAAAAAGCTACCGCCGGGATAAACAACCTGCTATAGATTGCCTATGGAATTAAATGTTCTTAAACTATAAAAATACAAAAATTAGCCACAAGGTTCAAACCTTGAACATAAAAAGTAAGGCTCCACTCCTCCAAAATGTGCTAGCTTGATGCTAATTTGCATTGGATTTGCTATAGACGGGCTACTATTAGCATTAGCATATTTACATGGCCATTTCAACACCTCCAAATTTAGTAATGAAACCAACAAGCAAGATGAACGTTACAAGCAAACAGCTGGTGTGTAATAAGCACAATATTTACAGTGCAAACACTTCATAGGGCGCAACATAATACATTCGGCTTCCGGAAAAAGCTACTGCCGGGATAAACAACCTGCTATAGATTGCCTATGGAATTAAACGTTATTAAACTATGAAAATACAAAAATTAGCCACAGGGTTCAAACCTTGAACATATAAAGTAAGGCTCCACTCCTCCAAAATTTGCCAGCTTGATGCTAATTTACATTGGATTTGCCATTGACGGGCTCCAATTAGCATTAGCAATTTTACATGGCGACTTCAACACCTCCGAATTTAGCAATGAAAACTACAACCAAGATGAACGTTACCAGCAAACAGCCGGTGTGTAATAAGCACACCACTTACAGTGCAAACACTTCATAGGGTGCAACATAATACATTCGGCTTCCCGGAAAAAGCTACCGCCGGGATAAACAACCTGCTATGGATTACCTATGGAATTAAACGTTATTAAACTATACAAAATACAAAAATTAGCCGCACCGTTTTATAAGCCGCACGGTTCAAACCTTGAACACAAAAAGTAAGGCTCCACTCCTCCAAAATGTGCTAGCTTGATGCTAATTTACATTGGATTTGCCATTGACGGGCTACAATTAGCATTAACAATTTTACATGGCGACTTCAACACCTCCGAATTTAGCAATTAAAACTACAACCAAGATGAACGTTACCAGCAAACAGCTGGTGTGTAATAAGCACAACATGTACAGTACAAACACTTCGTAGAGCGCAACATAATACATTCAGCTTCCCGGAAAAAGCTACCGCCGGGATAAACAACCTGCTATAGATTACCTATGGAATTAAACGTTATTAAACTATAAAAATACAAAAATTAGCCGCACCGTTTTATAAGCCGCACGGTTCAAACCTTGAACACAAAAAGTAAGGCTCCACTCCTCCAAAATGTGCTAGCTTGATGCTAATTTACATTGGATTTGCCATTGACGGGCTACAATTAGCATTAACAATTTTACATGGCGACTTCAACACCTCCGAATTTAGCAATTAAAACTACAACCAAGATGAACGTTACCAGCAAACAGCTGGTGTGTAATAAGCACAACATGTACAGTACAAACACTTCGTAGGGCGCAACATAACACATTCGGCTTCCCGGAAAAAGCTACTGCCGGGATAAACAACCTGCTATAGATTGCCTATGGAATTAAACGTTATTAAACTATAAAAATACAAAAATTAGCCGCACCGTTTTATAAACCGCACGGTTCAAACCTTGAACACAAAAAGTAAGGCTCCACTCCTTCAAAATTTGCTAGCTTGATGCTAATTTACATTGGATTTTCTATTGACGGGCAACAATTAGCATTAGCAATTTTACATGGCGACTTCAACACCTCCGAATTTAGCAATGAAAACTACAACCAAGATGAACATTACAAGCAAACAGCTGGTGTGTAATAAGCACAATACTTACAGTGCAAACACTTCATAGGGCGCAACATAATACATTCGGCTTCCCGGAAAAAGCTACCGCCGGGATAAACAACCTGCTATAGATTGCCTATGGAATTAAACGTTATTAAACTATAAAAATACAAAAATTAGCCACAGGGTTCAAACCTTGAACATAAAAAGTAAGGCTCAACTCCTCCAAAATGTGCTAGCTTGATGCTAATTTGCATTGGATTTGCCATTGATGGGCTAATATTAGCATTAGCAATTTTACATGGCGATTTCAACACCTCCGAATTTAGCAATGAAAACTACAACCAAGACGAACATTACCAGCAAACAGCCGGTGTGTAATAAGCACAACATGTACAGTACAAACACTTCGTAGAGCGCAACATAATACATTCGGCTTCCCGGAAAAAGCTACCGCCGGGATAAACAACCTGCTATAGATTGTCTATGGAATTAAACGTTATTAAACTATAGAAATACAAAAATTAGCCGCACCGTTTTATAAGCCGCACGGTTCAAACCTTGAACACAAAAAGTAAGGCTCCACTCCTCCAAAATTTGCTAGCTTGATGCTAATTTACATTGGATTTGCCATTGACGGGCTACTAGTAGCATTAGCAATTTTACATGGCGACTGCAATACCTCCGAATTTAGCAATTAAAACTACAACCAAGATGAACATTACAAGCAAACAGCTGCTGCGTAATAAGCACAATATTTACAGTGCAAACACTCCGTAGAGCGCAACATAGCACATTCGGCTTCCTGGAAAAAGCTACCGCCGGGATAAACAACCTGCTATAGATTACCTATGGAATTAAACGTTATTAAACTATAAAAATACAAAAATTAGCCGCACCGTTTTATAAGCCGCACGGTTCAAACCTTGAACACAAAAAGTAAGGCTCCACTCCTCCAAAATGTGCTAGCTTGATGCTAATTTACATTGGATTTGCCATTGACGGGCTACAATTAGCATTAGCAATTTCACATGGCGATTTCAACACCTCCAAATTTAGTAATGAAACCAACAACCAAGATGAACTTTACAAGCAAACAGCTGGTGTGTAATAAGCACAATATTTACAGTGCAAACACTTCGTAGAGCGCAACATAATACATTCGGCTTCCCGGAAAAAGCTACCGCCGGGATAAACAACCGGCTATAGATTGCCAATGGAATTAAATGTTATTAAACGATAAAAATACAAAAATTAGCCGCACCGTTTTATAAGCCGCACGGTTCAAACCTTGAACACAAAAAGTAAGGCTCCACTCCTCCAGAATTTGCTAGCTTGATGCTAATTTACATTGGATTTGCCATTGACGGGCTACTAGTAGCATTAGCAATTTTACATGGCGACTTCAACACTTCCGAATTTAGCAATTAAAACTACAACCAAGATGAACGTTACCAGCAAACAGCTGGTGTGTAATAAGCACAACTTGTACAGTACAAACACTTCATAGGGCGCAACATAATACATTCGGCTTCCCGGAAAAAGCTACCCCCGGGATAAACAACCTGCTATAGATTGCCTATGGAATTAAACGTTATTAAACTATAAAAATACAAAAATTACCCACAGGGTTCAAACCTTGAACATAAAAAGTAAGGCTCCATTCCTCCAAAATGTGCTAGCTTGATGCTAATTTGCATTGGATTTGCCATAGACGGGCTACTATTAGCATTAGCAATTTTACATGGCGACTTCAACACCTCCGAATTTAGCAATGAAAACTACAACCAAGATGAACGTTACCAGCAAACAGCTGCTGCGTAATAAGCACAATATTTACAGTGCAAACACTTCGTAGAGCGCAACATAGCACATTCAGCTTCCTGGAAAAAGCTACCGCCGGGATAAACAACCTGCTATAGATTGCCTATGGAATTAAACGTTATTAAACTATAAAAATACAAAAATTAGCCATAGGGTTCAAACCTTGAACATAAAAAGTAAGGCTCAACTCCTCCAAAATGTGCTAGCTTGATGCTAATTTGCATTGGATTTGCCATAGACGGGATACTATTAGCATTAGCAATTTTACATGGCGACTTCAACACCTCCGAATTCAGCAATGAAAACTACAACCAAGATGAACGTTACCAGCAAACAGCCGGTGTGTAATAAGCACAATACTTACAGTGCAAACACTTCATAGGGCGCAACATAATACATTCGGCTTCCCGGAAAAAGCTACCGCCGGGATAAACAACCTGCTATAGATTGCCTATGGAATTAAACGTTATTAAACTATAAAAATACAAAAATTAGCCACAGGGTTCAAACCTTGAACATAAAAAGTAAGGCTCAACTCCTCCAAAATGTGCTAGCTTGATGCTAATTTGCATTGGATTTGCCATAGACGGGCTACTATTAGCATTAGCAATTTTACATGGCGACTTCAACACCTCCAAATTTAGCAATTAAAACTACAACCAAGATGAACGTTACCAGCAAACAGCCGGTGTGTAATAAGCACACCACTTACAGTGCAAACACTTCATAGGGCGCAACATAGCACATTCGGCTTCCCGGAAAAAGCTACCGCCGGGATAAACAACCTGCTATAGATTACCTATGGAATTAAACGTTCTCAAACTATAAAAATACAAAAATTAGCCACAAGGTTCAAACCTTGAACATAAAAAGTAAGGCTCCACTCATCCAAAATGTGCTAGCTTGATGCTAATTTGCATTGGATTTGCCATTGATAGGCTACTATTAGCATTAGCAATTTTACATGGCGACTTCAACAACTCCGAATTTAGCAATGAAAATTACAACCAAGATGAACGTTACAAGCAAACAGCTGCTGCGTAATAAGCACAATATTTACAGTGCAAACACTTCGTAGAGCGCAACATAGCACATTCGGCTTCCCGGAAAAAGCTACCGCCGGGATAAACAACCTGCTATAGATTGCCTATGGAATTAAACGTTATTAAACTATAAAAATACAAAAATTAGCCGCACCGTTTTATAAGCCGCACGGTTCAAACCTTGAACACAAAAAGTAAGGCTCCACTCCTCCAAAAGGTGCTAGCTTGATGCTAATTTACATTGGATTTGCCATTGACGGGCTACAATTAGCATTAGCAATTTTACATGGCGACTTCAACACCTCCGAATTTAGCAATGAAAACTACAACCAAGATGAACGTTACCAGCAAACAGCCGGTGTGTAATAAGCACACCACTTACAGTGCAAACACTTCATAGGGCGCAACATAATACATTCGGCTTCCCGGAAAAAGCTACCGCCGGGATAAACAACCTGCTATAGATTACCTATGGAATTAAATGTTCTCAAACTATAAAAATACAAAAATTAGCCACAAGGTTCAAACCTTGAACATAAAAAGTAAGGCTCCACTCCTCCAAAATGTGCTAGCTTGATGCTAATTTACATTGGATTTGCCATTGACGGGCTACAATTAGCATTAGCAATTTTACCTGGCGACTTCAACACATCCGAATTTAGCAATGAAAACTACAACCAAGATGAACGTTACCAGCAAACAGCCGGTGTGTAATAAGCACAACATGTACAGTACAAACACTTCATAGGGTGCAACATAACACATTCGGCTTCCCGGAAAAAGCTACCGCTGGGATAAACAACCTGCTATAGATTACCTATGGAATTAAACTTTATTAAACTATAAAAATACAAAAACTAGCCGCACCGTTTTATAAGCCGCACGGTTCAAACCTTGAACACAAAAAGTAAGGCTCCACTCCTCCAAAATGTGCTAGCTTGATGCTAATTTACATTGGATTTGCCATTGATGGGCTACAATTAGCATTAGCAATTTTACATGGCGACTTCAACACCTCTGAATTTAGCAATTAAAACTACAACCAAGATGAACGTTACCAGCAAACAGCCGGTGTGTAATAAGCACAACATGTACAGTACAAACACTTCATAGGGTGCAACATAACACATTCGGCTTCCCGGAAAAAGCTACCGCTGGGATAAACAACCTGCTATAGATTGCCTATGGAATTAAACGTTATTAAACTATAAAAATACAAAAATTAGCCACAGGGTTCAAACATTGAACACAAAAAGTAAGGCTCCACTCCTCGAAAATGTGCTAGCTTGATGCTAATTTGCATTGGATTTGCCATAGACAGGCTACTATTAGCATTAGCAATTTTACATGGCGACTTCAACACCTCCAAATTTAGCAATGAAAACTACAACCAAGATGAACGTTACCAGCAAACAGCTGGTGTGTAATAAGCACAACTTGTACAGTACAAACACTTCGTAGGGCGCAACATAATACATTCGGCTTCCCGGAAAAAGCTACCGCCGGGATAAACAACCTGCTATAGATTGCCTATGGAATTAAACGTTATTAAACTATAGAAATACAAAAATTAGCCGCATCGTTTTATAAGCCGCACGGTTCAAACCTTGAACACAAAAAGTCAGGCTCCACTCCTCCAAAATGTGCTAGCTTGATGCTAATTTACATTGGATTTGCCATTGACGGGCTACAATTAGCATTAGCAATTTTACGTGGCGACTTCAACACCTCCAAATTTAGCAATGAAAACTACAACCAAGATGAACGTTACAAGCAAACAGCTGGTGTGTAATAAGCACAACATGTACAGTACAAACACTTCATAGGGCGCAACATAACACATTCGGCTTCCCGGAAAAAGCTACCGCCGGGATAAACAACCTGCTATGGATTGCCTGTGGAATTAAACGTTATTAAACTATAAAAATACAAAAATTAGCCACAGGGTTCAAACCTTGAACATAAAAAGTAAGGCTCAACTCCTCCAAAATGTGCTAGCTTGATGCTAATTTGCATTGGATTTGCCATAGACGGGCTACTATTAGCTTTAGCAATTTTACATGGCGACTTAAACACCTCCGAATTTAGCAATGAAAACTACAACCAAGATGAACGTTACAAGCAAACAGCTGCTGCGTAATAAGCACAATATTTACAGTGCAAACACTTCGTAGAGCGCAACATAGCACATTCGGCTTCCCGGAAAAAGCTACCGCTGGGATAAACAACCTGCTATGGATTGCCTATGGAATTAAACGTTATTAAACAATAAAAATACAAAAATTAGCCGCACCGTTTTATGAGCCGCACGGTTCAAACCTTGAACACAAAAAGTAAGGCTCCACTCCTCCAAAATGTGCTAGCTTGATGCTAATTTACATTGGATTTTCCATTGACGGGCTACAATTAACATTAGCAATTTTACATGGCGACTTCAACACCTCCGAATTCAGCAATGAAAACTACAACCAAGATGAACGTTACCAGCAAACAGCCGGTGTGTAATAAGCACAACACTTACAGTACAAACACTTCTTAGGGCGCAACATAACACATTCATGCTTTATAAGCCACAGGGTTCAAACCTTGGGTAATAAGTAGCGGCTTATCGATCAGAATGTGTTAAATAAAACCGTTGCCTTGTTTTTAATGAGCCTTTAGGCCTACTACGCCACTGTTGGTCATTATGGCGGTTGGTGGTTTGAGAACCGCTCGCGTAGACCAACGCTGTTCCTAGTTTTGTCATTCAAGACGTCGTGATGCTCGGCGCCTCTACCAGCTGAGCCAGACCGCTCAGGGCGTATTATTCCAGCTCAGCTGCTTCCTCTCACAAAGTATGTTGTTTCAGGTCCGCTGACTGAGTTCCACGCTAAAACCGGCGAGCGCGCTGCCAAGTCATGACACGGCGCGCACGTCCACAAAAGGCCTCTCTGTTTGGGAACGCACACGCGCACGTACTGTACGCACCCTGCTCTGTTTGAACAGGTGCTGCCAAAACGGCCCGCTTGGGTGTGTGTGTGTGTGTGTGTGTGTGTGTGTTCTTGTATTTCTACCCTTCTTGAGACATCAACAAGGAAAAAGTACCTTCCATAAGAGGACCGGAAAAACATTGCATCTAATAGAGAGCCAAACACTAGAGTCCGTGAACATTGCTCCAAAGTCAGGATTTTTTTGTTCATTTAATGTGCATACACAAGTAAACATTGACAGGTGCAAAGGCAGCAATATATGATGAAAAGTGTAAAAACTTGAAGTGCTCCCCCGTTGGCCAACATATGAAATAACAAGTGTGTGTAAAAACTTGGAGTGCCCCCCATCTGGTCAACATATGAAATAACAAGTGTGTGTAAGAAATTGAAATGCGCCCCCTTTGGCCAAAATGAATTAAAAAAATAAATAAATATGTATATAGAGTCTGTGAACATTGCTCCAAAGTCAGGATTTTTTTGTTCATTTAATGTGCATACACAAGTAAACATTGACAGGTGCAAAGGCAGCAATATATGATAAAAAGTGTAAAAACTTGAAGTGCTCCCCCTCTGGCCAACATATGAAATAACAAGTGTGTGTAAAAACTTGGAGTGCTCCCCTTCTGGTCAACATATGAAATAACAAGTGTGTGTAAAAACTTAAAGTGCTCCCCCGCTGGCCAACATACGAAATAACAAGTGTGTGTAAAAACTTGGAGTGCTCCCCCTCTGGTCAACATATGAAATAACAAGTGTGTGTAAAAACTTGGAGTGCTCCCCCTCTGGTCAACATATGAAATAACAAGTGTGTGTAAAAACTTGGAGTGCTCCCCCTCTGGTCAACATATGAAATAACAAGTGTGTGTAAAAACTTGGAGTGCTCCCCCTCTGGCCAACATATGAAATAACAAGTGTGTGTAAAAACTTGGAGTGCTCCCCCTTTGGTCAACATATGAAATAACAAGTGTGTGTAAGAAATTGAAATGCTCCCCCTCTGGCCAACATATGAAATAACAAGTGTGTGTAAAAACTTGGAGTGCTCCCCATCTGGTCAACATATGAAATAACGAGTGTGTGTAAGAAATTGAAATGCGCCCCCTTTGGCCAAAATGAATTAAAACAATAAATAAATATGTATATAGAGTCTGTGAACATTGCTCCAAAGTCAGGATTTTTTTGTTCATTTAATGTGCATACACAAGTAAACATTGACAGGTGCAAAGGCAGCAGTATATGATAAAAAGTGTAAAACCTTGAAGTGCTCCCCCGCTGGCCAACATATGAAATAACAAGTGTGTGTAAAAACTTGAAGTGCTCCCCTGCTGGCCAACATATGAAATAACAAGTGTGTGTAAAAACTTGAAGTGCTCCCCCTTTGGTCAACATATGAAAGAACAAGTGTTTGTAAAAACTTGAAGTGCTACCCCGCTGGCCAACATATGAAATAACAAGTGTGTGTAAAAACTTGAAGTGCTCCCCCTCTGGCCAACATATGAAATAACAAGTGTGTGTAAAAAGTTGAAGTGCTCCCCCGTTGGCCAACATATGAAATAACAAGTGTGTGTAAAAACTTGGAGTGCTCCCCCTCTGGCCAACATATGAAATAACAAGTGTGTGTAAAAACTTGAAGTGCTCCCCCACTGGCCAACATATGAAATAACAAGTGTGTGTAAAAACTTGGAGTGCTCCCCCTCTGGCCAACATATGAAATAACAAGTATGTGTAAAAATTTGGAGTGCTCCCCCTCTGGTCAACATATGAAATAACAAGTGTGTGTAAAAACTTGGAGTGCTCCCCCTCTGGTCAACATATGAAATAACAAGTGTGTGTAAGAAATTGAAATGTGCCCCCTTTGGCCAAAATGAATTTAAAAAATAGATAAATATGTATATAGAGTCTGTGAACATTGTTCCAAAGTCAGGATTTTTTTGTTCATTTAATGTGCATACACAAGTAAACATTGACAGGTGCAAAGGCAGCAGTATATGATAAAAAGTGTAAAACCTTGAAGTGCTCCCCCGCTGGCCAACATATGAAATAAAAAGTGTGTGTAAAAACTTGGAGTGCTCCCCCGCTGGCCAACATATGAAATAACAAGGGTGTGTAAAAACTTGGAGTGCTCCCCCTCTGGTCAACATATGAAATAACAAGGGTGTGTAAAAACTTGAAGTGCTCCCCCGTTGGCCAACATATGGAATAACAAGTGTGTGTAAAAACTTGGAGTGCTCCCCCTCTGGTCAACATATGAAATAACAAGTGTGTGTAAAAACTTGGAGTGCTCCCCCTCTGGTCAACATATGAAATAACAAGTGTGTGTAAAAACTTGGAGTGCTCCCCCTCTGGCCAACATATGAAATAACAAGTGTGTGTAAAAACTTGAAGTGCTCCCCCTCTGGCCAACATATGAAATAACAAGTGTGTGTAAGAAATTGAAATGCTCCCCCTCTGGCCAACATACGAAATAACAAGTTAGTGTAAAAACTTGGAGTGCTCCCCCTTTGGTCAACATATGAAATAACAAGTGTGTGTAAAAACTTGGAGTGCTCCCCCTCTGGCCAACATATGAAATAACAAGTGTGTGTAAAAACTTGGAGTGCTCCCCCTCTGGTCAACATATGAAATAACAAGTGTGTGTAAAAACTTGGAGTGCTCTCCCTCTGGTCAACATATGAAATAACAAGTGTGTGTAAAAACTTGGAGTGCTCCCCCTCTGGCCAACATATGAAATAACAAGTGTGTGTAAAAACTTGGAGTGCTCCCCCTCTGGTCAACATATGAAATAACAAGTGTGTGTAAGAAATTGAAATGCGCCCCCTTTGGCCAAAATGAATTAAAACAATAAATAAATATGTATATAGAGTCTGTGAACATTGCTCCAAAGTCAGGATTTTTTTGTTCATTTAATGTGCATACACAAGTAAACATTGACAGGTGCAAAGGCAGCAGTATATGATAAAAAGTGTAAAACCTTGAAGTGCTCCCCCGCTGGCCAACATATGAAATAAAAAGTGTGTGTAAAAACTTGGAGTGCTCCCCCGCTGGCCAACATATGAAATAACAAGGGTGTGTAAAAACTTGGAGTGCTCCCCCGCTGGCCAACATATGAAATAACAAGGGTGTGTAAAAACTTGAAGTGCTCCCCCGTTGGCCAACATATGGAATAACAAGTGTGTGTAAAAACTTGGAGTGCTCCCCCTCTGGTCAACATATGAAATAACAAGTGTGTGTAAAAACTTGAAGTGCTCCCCCTCTGGCCAACATATGAAATAACAAGTGTGTGTAAGAAATTGAAATGCTCCCCCTCTGGCCAACATACGAAATAACAAGTTAGTGTAAAAACTTGGAGTGCTCCCCCTTTGGTCAACATATGAAATAACAAGTGTGTGTAAAAACTTGGAGTGCTCCCCCTCTGGCCAACATATGAAATAACAAGTGTGTGTAAAAACTTGGAGTGCTCCCCCTCTGGTCAACATATGAAATAACAAGTGTGTGTAAAAACTTGGAGTGCTCCCCCTCTGGTCAACATATGAAATAACAAGTGTGTGTAAAAACTTGGAGTGCTCCCCCTCTGGCCAACATATGAAATAACAAGTGTGTGTAAAAACTTGGAGTGCTCCCCTTTTGGTCAACATATGAAATAACAAGTGTGTGTAAGAAATTGAAATGCGCCCCCTTCGGCCAAAATGAATTTTAAAAAATAAATAAATATGTATATAGAGTCTGTGAACATTGCTCCAAAGTCAGGATTTTTTTGTTCGTTTAATGTGCATACACAAGTAAACATTGACAGGTGCAAAGGCAGCAATATATGTTAAAAAGTGTAAAACCTTGAAGTGCTCCCCCGCTGGCCAACATATGAAATAACAAGTGTGTGTAAAAACTTGGAGTTCTCCCCTGCTGGCCAACATATGAAATAACAAGTGTGTGTAAAAACTTGAAGTGCTCCCCCTTTGGTCAACATATGAAAGAACAAGTGTTTGTAAAAACTTGAAGTGCTACCCCGCTGGCCAACATATGAAATAACAAGTGTGTGTAAAAACTTGAAGTGCTCCCCATCTGGTCAACATATGAAATAACAAGTGTGTGTAAGAAATTGAAATGCGCCCCCTTTGACCAAAATGAATACAAAAATTAAAAAAATATGTATTTAGAAATATACTGTAATAACTTGAAGTAAATAATGAAGATTAAAAAACAATTAAAAACTAGATATTAAAAAAAATGTTTTAACTAAAAGCAGTCTTTTTCTCACAATGTGTCGACTTTTTTCTTATAAAATTGGGAACAATTTCTCATATTCTTTCTGTTTCTGTAATATTACAATATTTTCTCGTAAAATTATGACTTTTTAATGTCAAATTATTACTTTTTAGTGCAAAATGGTGACATTTGTCATATAAAATTCCGACTTTTATCACAATGTTGCCAATTTTTTTGTTGTTCTTCTAAAATAGTGACATTCTTTGAGTAAAATGATGACTTTTGTCATGATTTTGCCGAGTAAAATTCCGATTATTAATATAACATTGCCAACATTTTTAAAGTTTTCTTATAAAATTGTGACGTTTGTCGAGTAAAATTGCGTCTCTTTTCATAAAATTGCCAAAATTGTAGGCTTTTCTTGTAAAATTGCGACTGTTATTGAGTACAATTCCAACTTTTATCATAATATTGCACAAATATTCCGTTTTTCTTGTACAATTGTGACTTGCGTTGAGTAAAATGACGACTTTTATTATAATACTGCCAAAATTCTAAGTTTTTCTTGTGAAATTGTGACATTTTTCTTGTGAAATTCCAACTCATTTTTTTATATTTGCATAGTATGTATATATTATTAATGTTGTAAATACACTTCTTTATATATCTAGAAAGGCTGGTACTAAAGAGGGAGGCATTTTTCGGAATGGGAAGTCTCAAGAACGTAATAAATACGTGTGTGTGTGTGTGTGTGTGTGTGTGTGTGTGTGTGTGTGTGTGTGTGTGTGTGTGTGTGTGTGTGTGTGTGTGTGTGTGTGTGTGTGTGTGTGTGTGTGTGTGTGTGTGTGTGTGTGCGCTAAAAGCAGTCTTTTTCTCACAATGCGTCGACTTTTTTCTTATAAAATATGGAACAATTTCTCATATTCTTTCTGTTTCTGTAATATTGCAATATTTTCTCGTAAAATTATGACTTTTTAATGTCAAATCATCACTTTTTAGTGCAAAATGGTGACATTTGTCATATAAAATTCCGACTTTTATCACAACGTTGCCAATTTTTTTTGTTGTTCTTCTAAAACAGTGACATTTTTTGAGTAAAATTATGACTTTTGTCATGATTTTGCCGAGCAAAATTCCGATTATTAATATAAGATTGCCAACATTTTTAAAGTTTTCTTATAAAATTGTGACGTTTGTCGAGTAAAATTGCGTCTCTTTTCATAAAATTGCCAAAATTGTAGGCTTTTCTTGTAAAATTGCGACTGTTATTGAGTACAATTCCAACTTTTATCATAATATTGCACAAATGTTCCGTTTTTCTTGTAAAATTTTGACTTGCGTTGAGTAAAATGACGACTTTTATTATAATACTGCCAAGATTTTAAGTTTTTCTTGTGAAATTGTGAACTTTTTCTTGTGAAATTCCAATTAATGTTTTTACATTTGCATAGTATGTATATATTATTAATGTTGTAAATACACTTCTTTATATATCTAGAAAGGCTGGTCCTAAAGAGGGAGGCATTTTTCGGAATCGGAAGTCTCAACAACGTAATAAATACAAGTGTGTGTGTGTGTGTGTGTGTGTGTGTGTGTGTGTGTGTGTGTGTGTGTGTGTGTGTGTGTGTGTGTGTGTGTGTGTGTGTGTGTGTGTGTGTGTGTGTGTGTGTGTGTGTGTGTGTGTGTGTGTGTGTGTGTGTGCGCTAAAAGCAGTCTTTTTCTCACAATGTGTCGACTTTTTTCTTATAAAATTGGGAACAATTTCTCCTATTCTTTCTGTTTCTGTAATATTGCAATATTTTCTCGTAAAATTATGACTTTTTAATGTCAAATTATCACTTTTTAGTGCAAAATGGTGACATTTGTCATATAAAATTCCGACTTTTATCACAATGTTGCCAATTTTTTTGTTGTTCTTCTAAAATAGTGAAATTTTTTGAGTAAAATGATGACTTTTGTCATGATTTTGCCGAGTAAAATTCCGATTATTAATATAAGATTGGCAACATTTTTAAAGTTTTCTTATAAAATTGTGACGTTTGTCGAGTAAAATTGCGTCTCTTTTCATAAAATTGCCAAAATTTTAGGCTTTTTTTGTAAAATTGCGACTGTTATTGAGTAAAATTCCAACTTTTATCATAATATTGCACAAATATTCCGTTTTTCTCACAATGCGTCGACTTTTTTCTTATAAAATTGGGAACAATTTCTCATATTCTTTCTGTTTCTGTAATATTGCAATATTTTCTCGTAAAATTATGACTTTTTAATGTCAAATTATTACTTTTTAGTGCAAAATGGTGACATTTGTCATATAAAATTCCGACTTTTATCACAATGTTGCCAATTTTTTTGTTGTTCTTCTAAAATAGTGACATTTTTTGAGTAAAATTATGACTTTTGTCATGATTTTGCCGAGTAAAATTGCGATTATTAATATAATATTGCCAACATTTCAAACTGTTCTTATAAAATTGTGACTTTTGTCGAGTAAAATTACGACTCTTTTCATAAAATTGCCAAAATTTTAGGCTTTTCTTGTAAAATTGCGACTGTTATTGAGTACAATTCCAACTTTTATCATAATATTGCACAAATATTCAGTTTTTCTTGTAAAATTTTGACTTGCGTTGAGTAAAATAACGACTTTTATTATAACACTGCCAAAATTCTAAGTTTTTCTTGTGAAATTCCAACTCATTTTTTTACATTTGCATAGTATGTATATATTATTAATGTTGTAAATACACTTCTTTATATATCTAGAAAGGGTGGTCCTAAAGAGGGGGGCATTTTCCGTAGGTCTCAAGAAGGTAAGAAATACAAGAATGTGTGTGTGTGTGTGTGTGTGTGTGTGTGTGTGTGTGTGTGTGTGTGTGTGTGTGTGTGTGTGTGTGTGTGCGTGTGTGTGTGTGTGTTTGTGTGTGTGTGTGTGTGTGTTTGTGTGTGTGTGTGTGTGTGTGTGTGTTTGTGTGTGTGTGTGTGTGTTTGTGTGTGTGTGTGTGTGTGTGTGTGTGTGTGTGTTTGTGTGTGTGTGTGTGTGTGTGTGTGTGTTTGTGTGTGTGTGTGTGTGTGTTTGTGTGTGTGTGTGTGTGTGTTTGTGTGTGTGTGTGTGTGTGTGTTTGTGTGTGTGTGTGTGTGTGTGTGTGTGTTTGTGTGTGTGTGTGTGTGTGTGTGTGTGTGTGTGTGTGTGTGTGTGTGTGTGTGTGTGTGTGTGTGTGTGTGTGTGTGTGTGTGTGCGCTAAAAGCAGTCTTTTTCTCACAATGTGTCGACTTTTTTCTTATAAAATTGGGAACAATTTCTCATATTCTTTCTGTTTCTGTAATATTGCAATATTTTCTCGTAAAATTATGACTTTTTAATGTCAAATTATTACTTTTTAGTGCAAAATGGTGACATTTGTCATAATAAATTCCGACTTTTATCACAATGTTGCCAATTTTTTTGTTGTTCTTCTAAAATAGTGACATTGTTTGAGTAAAATGATGACTTTTGTCATGATTTTGCCGAGTAAAATTCCGATTATTAATATAATTTTGCCAACATTTTTAAAGTTTTCTTATAAAATTGTGACGTTTGTCGAGTAAAATCGCGTCTCTTTTCATAAAATTGCCAAAATTTTAGGCTTTTCTTGTAAAATTGCGACTGTTATTGAGTACAATTCCAACTTTTATCATAATATTGCACAAATATCCCGTTTTTCTTGTAAAATGTTGACTTGCGTTGAGTAAAATGACGACTTTTATTATAATACTGCCAAAATTCTAAGTTTTTCTTGTGAAATTGTGACCTTTTTCTTGTGAAATTCCAACTCATTTTTTTACATTTGCATAGTATGTATATATTATTAATGTTGTAAATACACTTCTTTATATATCTAGAAAGGCTGGTACTAAAGAGGGAGGAATTTTTCGAGAAATCGGAAGTCTCAAGAACGTAATAAATACAAGTGTGTGTGTGTGTGTGTGTGTGTGTGTGTGTGTGTGTGTGTGTGTGTGTGTGTGTGTGTGTGTGTGTGTGTGTGTGTGTGTGTGTGTGTGTGTGTGTGTGTGTGTGTGTGTGTGTGTGTGTGTGTGTGTTTGTGTGTGTGTGTGTGTGTGTGTCTGTGTGTGTGTGTGTGTCTGTGTGTGTGTGTGTGTGTGTGTGTGTGTGTGTGTGTGTGTGTGTGTGTGTGTGTGTGTGTGTGTGTGTGTGTGTGTGTGTGTGTGTGTGTGTGTGTGTGCGCTAAAAGCAGTCTTTTTCTCACAATGCGTCGACTTTTTTCTTATAAAATTGGGAACAATTTCTCATATTCTTTCTGTTTCTGTAATATTGCAATATTTTCTCGAAAAATTATGACTTTTTAATGTCAAATTATTACTTTTTAGTGCAAAATGGTGACATTTGTCATATAAAATTCCAACATTTATCACAATGTTGCCAATTTTTTGTTGTTCTTGTAAAATAGTGACATTCTTTGAGTAAAATGATGACTTTTGTCATGATTTTTGCCAAGTAAAATTCCGATTATTATTATAATATTGCCAACATTTCAAACTGTTCTTATAAAATTGTGACTTTTGTCGAGTAAAATTACGACTCTTTTCATAACATTGACGACATTTTAAGCCTTTCTTGTAAAATTGCGACTGTTATTGAGTAAAATTCCAACTTTTATCATAATATTGCACAAACGTTCAGTTTTTTTTGTAAAAATGTTGACTTGCGTTGAGTAAAATAACAACTTTTATTATAATACTGCCAAAATTCTAAGTTTTTCTTGTGAAATTGTGACCTTTTTCTTGTGAAATTCCAACACATTTTTCACAACAAGCTGTATTATATTTGCATAGTATGTATATATTATTAATGTTGTAAATACTAATCTTTATATATCTAGAAAGGCTGGTCCTAAAGAGCTGGGCACTTTTTGGAGGTCTCAAGAAGGTAAGAAATACCCGAATGTGAGAGTGTTTTTGTGTGTGGGTGTGTGTGTGTGTGTGTGTGTGTGTGTGTGTGTGTGTGTGTGTGTGTGTGTGTGTGTGTGTGTGTGTGTGTGTGTGTGTGTGTGTGTGTGTGTGTGTGTGTGTGTGTGTGTGTGTGTGTCTGCAGGAGAGGAATGACTATTGAGTATGTGTTTTCTTGGTGGTGTTCCCAGTAATAGGTGGTGACACCAGAAGAGAATTCCTCTCTGGTAAAAATAATAATGGAAAGAATAAAAAGGAGAGCAGGTTGATGCATTTCAAACTTCATGGAAGAAAACATCTCAGTCAGCAGAAATCACGTTTCAAGCGTCACGTGTATCGTCCTGCCAAGAGTTGCTATTTGCGTCGTATTTGTTGCTGGAGA
>NC_084743.1:57586480-57611480 GCF_033978785.1 Entelurus aequoreus | reverse complement strand
AATAAAAATTGTATTTACAATGTAGATGTATATTTGATGTATACAAATATTTCATTTTTTAAATAAGTTTGAATGTATTTTTTATTTTTTTAAATAATTAATACATTGATTTAGTGTAGGAATGTAAAGATACAATTTTTATATGAAATCACATAAAAAGTAAAAAAACAAATTAAAAATGTAAAAATAAATGAGAAAAATTAAACACTGATTTTAAAATTTTTTTATTTTTTTAAACAAATCCCATTAAAAAAAGCCAAAATAAATCAGAAAAATTCAACAATTTTAGATAAAAAAAGTTACTTTTGAATGTAAATACATTTAAAATAAAAATTGTTTTTACAATGTAGATGTATATTTGATGTATATAAATATTTTATTTTTTAAATAAAATGTAATGTTTTTTTTTTTTTATTATTTAATACATTGATTTAGTGTAGGAATGTAAAGATACAATTTTTATATGAAATCACATAAAAAGTACAAAAAACAAATTAAAAATGTAAAAATAAATGAGAAAAATTAAACACTGATTTTACAAAAATGTTATTGTTATTTTTAAAACAAATCATATTAAAAAAAGTGTAAATAAATCAGAAAAATTCAACACTTTTTGATAAAAAAGTTACTTTTGATTTTAAATACATTTAAAATAAAAATTGTATTTACAATGTAGATGTATATTTGATGTATACAAATATTTCATTTTTTAAATAAGTTTGAATGTATTTTTTATTTTTGAAAATAATGAATACATTGATTTAGTGTAGGAATGTAAAGATACAATTTTTATATGAAATCACATAAAAGTACAAAAAACAAATTAAAAAAGTAAAAAATAAATGAGAAAAATTAAACACTTTGATTTAATAATAAAAATTGTAATTGTTATTTTTTTAAACAAATCACAGTAAAGTCAAAATAAATATTCAACACTTTGTGAGAAAAATTCAACACTTTTGAATTAAATTATTTTTTTCTTTCAAATTTTAAATAAGAATTAAAATGTACTTTTAATGTAAAAAATTGAAATAAATTGACTTAGTGTTGGAATGTAAATATGTGTTCTTTACATCACATAAAATAAATTGTAACAATATTGTAAGACTACCCATTAAAAAAAGAAAGATTCAAAACTGATTACAAAAATATAAAATACTTTTTCAAGAAATCACAATGAAAAAGTAAAATTAAACGAGAAAAATTCAACAGTTTTTTAAATGTATTTCTTTTATTTCTTTATTTTTTTAATTAATGAATGTATTAATAAATCCGACAAAACAATACACAACAATACCATAACAATGCGATCTAATTCCAAAACCAAACCCGACCCAGCAACATTCAGGGGGAACTTGAAAATACTTCTAAGCTTATTGACATTTTCTTATGACTATATTGCCAAAAGTATTCGGCCACCTGCCCTTACTCACATATGAACTTGAAGTGCCATCCCATGGAATTGTCCAAAATGTTTTTGTATCCTGGAGCATTCAAAGCTCCTTTCACTGGAACTAAGGGGCCGAGCCAAACCCCTGAAAAACCAACCCCACACCATAATTCCTCCTCCACCAAATTTTGCTTAGAGTGACGAATGAAGAATCCATTCGAGTAGAAACGCTATGGACGGCTTGAAGAACGGCACTTGTAGGTCTTGTAACGAGTAACTATAATTAATTCCTTTTTTGAACAGTCCTTTTCAGAACGCCGCACTAAACAAACCGCCCGGGTCAAGACGTGACGGGTGAATCCGAAATAAAACATTTGGGGATTGCAACACGCCATATTCGAACGTTACATGTGGCGGGGCGCATACGTTGTGATGCACGTAGAGGTGCGCTTTGAGGAAGTGGCTTTTGTCGGCACCAACCACAGCAAGAAAGAGGAAACTGATGACGTGGGAAAGTTGTTTGGGCTTGGCGGTCAAACAATCTGTCAACAGGCCAGATAAACATCAGGGGGGTTTTATGCCGCTCCTTCTATGCTATCGACTAGAGCGGCGAAATGAAGCCTTATCTTTAAGTGTGCTTCTTTTTTTTTTTTTACAGCGAATGTTTGCACTGCACCAACTGAAGTGGCGCTAAGGAGGCTGAGGATTGGATCAGCTAATAAAAAATATTGTTTGCAGAGCATTTGACATACAAGATGAGTGTGAACATTATTATTAACCCCACGGAATAGGATGAATAATGTTGGTAACAAAGGCAAACACTGTTTAGAATGGTGCCTTCTAAGGAGTGGAAAAAACTGCTAGTAAGAGGCGGCTAACAAGGCAGTTAATATGTGGATTCGTACTAAGCCTGGAAAAACCTTGAACAGAGTGTTATATACATGCTGTGACTATATACTGTATGTAGTATAAATATTTACAGAATTTAGCTCATGACAAATTTTGGAGGTGTTGAAGTTGCCATGTAAAATTGCTAATGCTAACAGTAGCCCATCTATGGAAAATCCGGCGTACGTTAGCATTAGGCTAGCACAGTTTTTCTACAAAATCTTTATACCCTAAGTATTGTTCTTGCTACTAACCAGCTGTTTGATTGTAGTGTTCACGACGAATTTTGGAGGTGTTGAAATTGCCATGTAAAATTGCTAATGCTAACAGTAGCCCATCTATGGCAAATCCTGCATACGTTAGCATTAGACTAGGACAGTTTTTCTACAAAATTTTTACACCCTAAGTAGTGTTCTTGCTACTCACCAGCTGTTTGATTGTAGTGTTCACGACGAATTTTGGAGGTGTTGAAATTGCCATGTAAAATAGCGCATGCTAACAATAGCCCGTCTATGGCAAATCCGGCGTACGTTAGCATTAGGCTAGCACAGTTATTCTACAAAATGTTTATACCCTAAGTATTGTTCTTGCTACTCACCAGCTGTTTGATTGTAGTGTTCACGACGAATTTTGGAGGTGTTGAAATTGCCATGTAAAATAGCGCATGCTAACAATAGCCCGTCTATGGCAAATCCGGCGTACGTTAGCATTAGGCTAGCACAGTTATTCTACAAAATGTTTATACCCTAAGTATTGTTCTTGCTACTCACCAGCTGTTTGATTATAGTGTTCACGACGAATTTTGGCGGTGTTGAAATTGCCATGTAAAATTGCTAATGCTAACAGTTCCCCGTCTATGGCAAATCCGGTCGTACGTTAGCATTAGGCTAGCACAGTTTTTCTACAAAATGTTTATACCCTAAGTAGTGTTCTTGCTACTCACCAGCTGTTTGATTGTAGTGTTCACGACGAATTGTGGAGGTGTTGAAATTGCCCTGTAAAATTGCTAATGCTAACAGTAGCCCGTCTATGGCAAATCCGGCGTACGTTAGCATTAGGCTAGCACAGTTATTCTGCAAAATGTTTATACCCTAAGTAGTGTTCTTGCTACTCACAAGCTGTTTGATTGTAGTGTTCACGACGAATTTTGGAGGTGTTGAAATTGCCATATAAAATTGCTAATGCTAAAAGTAGCCCGTCAATGGCAAATCCGGCGTGAGTTAGCATTAGCCTAGCACAGTTATTCTACAAAATGTTTATACCCTAAGTAGTGTTCTTGCTACTCACCAGCTGTTTGATTGTAGTGTTCACGACGAATTTTGGAGGTGTTGAAATTGCCATGTAAAATTGCTAATGCTAACAGTAGCCCGTCTATGGCAAATCGGGGTACGTTAGCATTAGGCTAGCACAGTTTTTCTACAAAATGTTTATACCCTAAGTAGTGTTCTTGCTACTCACCAGCTGTTTGATTGTAGTGTTCACGACGAATTTTGGAGGTGTTGAAATTGCCACGTAAAATAGCTAATGCTAACAGTAGCCCATCTATGGCAAATCCGGTCGTACGTTAGCATTAGGCTAGCACAGTTATTCTACAAAATGTTTATACCCTAAGTAGTGTTCTTGCTACTCACCAGCTGTTTGATTGTAGTGTTCACGACGAATTTTGGAGGTGTTGAAATTGCCATGTAAAATTGCTAATGCTAACAGTAGCCCGTCTATGGCAAATCCGGTCATACGTTAGCATTAGGCTAGCACAGTTTTTCTACAAAATGTTTATACCCTAAGTTTTGTTCTTGCTACTCACCAGCTGTTTGGTTATAGTGTTCACGGCGAATTTTGGAGGTGTTGAAATTGCCACGTAAAATAGCTAATGCTAACAGTAGCCCATCTATGGCAAATCCGGTCGTACGTTAGCATTAGGCTAGCACAGTTATTCTACAAAATGTTTATACCCTAAGTAGTGTTCTTGCTACTCACCAGCTGTTTGATTGTAGTGTTCACGGCGAATTGTGGAGGTGTTGAAATTGCCACGTAAAATAGTTAATGCTAACAGTAGCCCATCTATGGCAAATCCGGTCGTACGTTAGCATTAGGCTAGCACAGTTTTTCTACAAAATGTTTATACCCTAAGTAGTGTCCTTGCTACTCACCAGCTGTTTGATTGTAGTGTTCACGACGAATTTTGGAGGTGTTGAAATTGCCATGTAAAATAGCGCGTCTATGGCAAATCCGGCGTACGTTAGCATTAGGCTAGGACAGTTTTTCTACAAAATGTTTATACCCTAAGTAGTGTTCTTGCTACTCACCAGCTGTTTGATTATAGTGTTCACGACAAATTTTGGAGGTGTTGAAATTGCCATGTAAAATAGCTAATGCTAACAGTAGCTATGGCAAATCCGGGGTGAGTTAGCATTAGGCTAGCACAGTTTTTCTACAAAATGTTTATACCCTAAGTAGTGTTCTTGCTACTCACCAGCTGTTTGATTGTAGTGTTCACGACGAATTGTGGAGGTGTTGAAATTGCCATGAAAAATTGCTTATGCTAACAGTAGCCCGTCTATGGCAAATCCGGTCGTACGTTAGCATTAGGCTAGCACAGTTTTTCTACAAAATGTTTATACCCTAAGTATTGTTCTTGCTACTAACCAGCTGTTTGATTGTAGTCTATATGGCGAATTTTGGAGGTGATGAAATTGCCATGTAAAATTACTAATGCTAACAGTAGCCCGTCTATGGCAAATCCGGTCGTACGTTAGCATTAGGCTAGCACAGTTTTTCTACAAAATGTTTACACCTTAAGTAGTGTTCTTGCTACTCACCAGCTGTTTGATTGTAGTGTTCACGACGAATTTTGGAGGTGTTGAAATTGCCATGTAAAATAGCTAATGCTAACAGTAGCCCGTCTATGGCAAATCCGGTCGTACGTTAGCATTAGGCTAGCACAGTTTTTCTACAAAATGTTTATACCCTAAGTATTGTTCTTGCTACTCACCAGCTGTTTGATTGTGGTGTTCACGACGAATTGTGGAGGTGTTGAAATTGCCATGTAAAATTGCTAATGCTAACAGTAGCCCCATCTATGGCAAATCCGGCGTACGTTAGCATTAGGCTAGCACAGTTTTTCTACAAAATGTTTATACCCTAAGTATTGTGCTTGCTACTCACCAGCTGTTTGATTGTAGTGTTCACGACGAATTTTGGCGGTGTTGAAATTGCTAATGCTAACTGTTCCCCGTCTATGGCAAATCTGGTCGTACGTTAGCATTAGGCTAGCACAGTTTTTCTACAAAATGTTTATACCCTAAGTATTGTTCTTGCTACTCACCAGCTGTTTGATCGTAGTGTTCACGACAAATTTTGGAGATGTTGAAATTGCCATGTAAAATAGCTAATGCTAACAGTAGCCCGTCTATGGCAAATCCTCATTACCTGCCCTGTTAGTTGCCTCTTACTAGCAGTTTTTCACTATTTAGAACGCACCAAAAAGGGATAGAAAGGTGCGCTAAGTATGTTGGACGATGGGCTAAAACGTCGCTATCAAAGTATAAAAAATGTTCCCACAAATAACAGCGAAGGACGCCAAGTTGGTGACACACGGGCCAGACGATGAGGTGGCGAGCGCGCAGCTGCTTTATAAAGACACTTGAGATTAATTCAACGTTGCCTGGCAACCGGCGACTAAATGTTAGTAGAAGCCGTCATTTCTTGCGGGGCTCCACATTCATCAATATCTCCCTGATCAAACAGGGATCAATATTATGAAGGGTTGCCTGGATACCGCTGGATGAGAGCCGTGTGGGAACAAACAGACTGGGGATTGTCATATTAACTTATCTGTTCCTACCAAGACATATTCTTGCAAAGAAGTAGCCGGAGACGCGTCGCGCGCCGGGCTGGCGGGGGCGCACAAGACGGGACAAAGCGGTGAATCCCGACAGAAGGTCCACTGGCAAACCTCACGGCCCGCTAAGGTCCGGATAAGAAACCGAGTCTGAGGGACACGTGCAATAAAGTAGCGTCATCCCTCGTTTATCGCGGATAATTGGTTCCAGGCCTGACTGAGGTAAACGCGGAGTAGGATTGTTATTAACCAGTCAAACATTTTCATAGTTAGAGCATAAATACTAAAACTTACATTTATGGCGGACGGCGTGGCGAAGTCGGTAGAGTGGCCATGCCAGCAATCGGAGGGTTGCTGGTTACTGGGGTTCAATCCCCACCTTCTACCATCCTAGTCACGTCCGTTGTGCCCTTGGAATAAGAATAAGCCATTTATTTAAAATATCCACACAAAAATGACTTTATTGCAATAGATTCACCAAAAAATATCAATATGTTGTCCTATAACGTTGTCATTTTTAAGGAACAAACAATAATTACAGTGAATGTCATATAAAATCAATTTAAATTGTACAATTATTAATAGGTTATTGTTTTTTAAAATAAGTACAGATATTTTTTAATTGATTATTGGTAGTACAAAAAAGATGGATGAGATAATCCACTCCTTTCGACTCTCATGCATAGCCAGAGAAAAATCATACTTATACTAATTTTTACAGCATATTATACTCAGTATTGTATCATTTTAATACAGATGGCGTGCTTACCTATGCTTAGCTTATCATATAAATACACAAACACACACACACTAATATATACATATAGACATATATATAGACATATATATATATATATATGTGTATATACACATACATATATACACACACAAATACACACATACATATATAGATATATGTATGTATACAGTATACATATACATGTACACATATACATATACAGTATCGCAACATTTATTTAAAAAAATTAGAGATATAATTTAAAAATTCATCCATCCATCCATTTTTTACCGAAGTAAAAAAATATTTCATATTGATTTAATTACAAAATTAATGTATTCTAGTATTTTTATTTCTTTTAATTAATTTGCAAATTACATTTTTAGCGCGAAAAAGAAAACACTTAAGGAGTGGATCTCTGCCTGTATATACATACATATATACATAAATATATAGTGTCACAAAATTTATTTCAAAAATATTTAAAAATATATATATATATATATATATATATAATTGTAAAATCAATGAATACAAAAATACTCAATATTAATTTTATTAAAAATATATATATATTATAGTATCATTCATTTTTTAATACATTTTCAAATTAAATTTTACAGCTGGAGAAAGAGAGAGCACTTAAGGAGTGGATCTCTGCCTGTATATACATACATATATACATAAATACATACATATATATGTATATATATATATGTATATATATATATATATATATATATATATATATATATATATATATATATATATATATATATATATATATATATATATATATATATATATATATATATATATATATATATATGTATATATATATATATATATATATATATATATATATATATATATATATATATATATATACTGTATGTATATATACATATATATTTATATATATATATATACACATATACATATATACACATACACATATATAGTGTCGCAAAATGCATATTAAAAAAATATATAATTTTAAAATCAATTAATTAAAAAAAACATAATTTTAAAATCAATTAATTAAAAAAATATATAATTTTAAAATCTATTAATTAAAAAATACTCAATATTAATTTAATAAAATTGGATCCCTGCCTGTACATACATACATATATACATACATATATACATAAATACATATATATATATATATATATATATATATATATATATATATATATATATATATATATATATATATATATATATATATATATATATATATATATATATATATATATATATATATATATATATATATATATATATATATATATATATATATATATATATATATATATATATATATAATTATAAAATCAATTAATAAAAAAATACTCAATATTAATTTAATTAAAAAATATATGTATTATAGTATCATTCATTTGTTTATGAATTTTCAAATTACATTTTAAAGCCGGAGAAAGAGAGAGCACTTAAGGAGTGGATCTCTGCCTGGAGGGCACCCAGCCGATTTCTGCTGACAGGTTTAATTCGTCATGCCAAAACCAAGACGCACAGACAGCATGATGAGACAAGACAAATTAATGAGCTAAACATATTTACTTACGCAGTTTGTCACACGTCCATTACGGCTGTGGGTCGTCAGTGACGTCAAAATACACAACACAAAATCCCCTGCATGAATTAATCATGCAAGGTAAAAATAGTTCACTTGTTTTTGTTTATTATGTACACTTGTCAATTTGAAATATATACTGTACTCTAAGTAACGGTGCCTGTGTATGATAATATCATTATACAAAATGCACTATTACCATACTAACGTTTTACTTAAGGGCCACATTGAGCTAAAAAAAAACTGTCCGAGGGCCAAAAGCAGACTACGTGTAAAGTAACAATATATATTTAGTCTAGGCTTAATGAAACTATTCAAAACAGGGTTGCTCATGTATGCAGTACTGCCGCCACCCCGCAGGGGGCAACTGCAAAGCGTGTGTGTTACAATGATGCCGTTAACTATCTGTCTAGCTGCGCACGCTGGAAACGAGTAGCGAGGGCAAACGGATGCATTTATTGACAGTGCGGTATGAAAGCTGATGTGTTTACTTTGTAAATAAGTAAACACAGTCTCAAAGGAACATAACCCGGGAGGCACTTTCTAAAAAAAAACATCCACATTTTGATGTCCGGCCCCTGGGACCTTGGGCTCTTGAAACTGTGGCCCTCTTCATTCTGTAGTTAAATAGCCTTGGTCTACACATATACTGTATATGTGTACATATATATCTATACTGTATATGTGTACATATACACACACACATATATACACATACTGTATATACAAACATATATACACATATATATAGATATACATGTATACATATACATATATATGTATACGGTACACATGTATGTATACATATATATACATATACATGTATACACATGGCCCTGCGGTGGTGACTTGTCCAGGGTGTACCCTGCCTTGCGCCCGAATGCAGCTGAGATAGGCTCCAGCACCCCCCGAAAGGGACAAGCTGTAGAAAATGGATGGATGGATGTATACACATATGTACATATACATGTATACATATACATATATATATATACACATACATATATATACACATATACATATACATACAGTATATATACACATATACATGTATACATATACAGTATACATACTGTATACATACATACATACATACATACATACATACATACATACATACATATACATATATGCATGTATACATATACAGTATACATACTGTATACATACATACATACATACATACATACATACATACATATACATATATGCATGTATACATATACAGTATACATACTGTATACATACATACATACATACATACATACATATACATATATGCATACACATGTAAACATATATACATATGTATACTTTTATGTATACATATACATGTATACACACATATACATATATACATACATATACACACATATACATATATACATACATATACACACACACACATATATATATATACATACATATATATATATAATATATATATATATACATACATACATACATACATACATACATACATACATACATACATACATACATACATACATACATACATACATACATACATACATACATACATATATATATATATATATATATATATATATATATATATATATATATATATATATATATATATATATATATATATATATATTAGTTTCATGCATAATAGAATCATGTGCACTGTAACAGTAAGTGGCCTCTCAGTGGGTTGCCTATTGGCCTTGTCTCCATAGATCTGGCCATAGGGCCGTGCTCCCCGTGTACACACTGTATATGTCTGAGTGTATGTACATATTTGTGTACATATATATATATATATATATATATATATATATATATATATATATATATATATATATATATATATATATATATATATATATATATATATATATATATATATATATCTGAGTGTATGTTCATACATGTGTACATATATATATATCTTAGTGTGAGTTCATATATGTGTACATATATATATATATATATATATATATATATATATATATATATATATATATATATATATATATATATATATATATATATATATATATATATATATATATATATATATATATATATATATTCCTGCACGGTGGTTGCGTAACCTGCTGGAAGCCCACAGAGATATCTGTCTGTTATTGAAACAAAGATTTGTCTATTTGTTTTGTTTTGGGTTCAGGAGGATCTCCAGGAAATGTTGCTCAACAAACACGCGCCGTGTGGTTCACTTCCAAGGACGAGGGCTCGGCTAAAGTTCTGTTTGAGCATTTTGCAACACTCACCTTCTACCCCGTTTTTTTTTTTTTTTTGTTCCCACCCATCGATCCGATTTGTACATGTCGATCCTATTATATAACAGATTTATATGTACAATGTGTGTGCATTGAGTACAACAGGACTAGAAGTGGTGCAACAGCTCCCCCTGCTGGTGAACCACTCATAGAACATGCAGGCCCAGTGCTCTGTTTATCAGCTTTTCCTATTTGGCTTTCATTGCTTTATTGCTACAAGAAATATTGATTTTGTCGTTTAATAATCCTCTCTAAACTGCACATTTCATTTCAACCCCTTTTATTTCTCCAGGTCATCAAATTCCCTTAGAAAACGAGATTAAACAAATTAAATGTTAGTATTGTGATAAGAAACTATGTTGGGGTTTTTTTTGTTACCGTGCACATAAAAAAGTGTCATTATCTGTTTTTACTCATCTCACTCCAGCAGAGGGCGCCACAGTAAACTGGAAACCTCAGGAAAAAACACCTCACACAGCTACTGAACACATATCGCACATGATATCACACACAAGTAAACACACTACAGGACTGCTCGTATCGCACATGATATCACACACAAGTAGACACACTGCAGAACTGCTTGTATCGCACATGATATCACACACAAGTAAACACACTACAAGACTGCTTTTATCGTACATGATATCACACACAAGTAAACACACTACATGACTGTTTGTATTGTACATGATATCACACACAAGTAAACACGCTGCAGGGCTGCTTGTATCGCACATTATATTATACACAAGTAAACACACTGCAGGGCTGCTTGTATCGCACATGATATCACACACAAGTAAACACACCGCAGGACTGCTTTTATTGCACATGATATCATGCACAAGTAAACACACTGCAGGACTGTTTGTATCGCACATGATATCACGCACAAGTAGACACACTGCAGAACTGCTTGTATCTTAGATGATATCACACACAAGTAAACACACTGCAGGACTGCTTGTATCGCACATGATATCACGCAAAAGTAAAAACACTGCAGGACTGCCTGTATCACACACAATATTACACACAAGTAAACACACTAAAGGGCTGCTTGTATCGCACATAATATTACACACAAGTAAACACACTACAGGACTGTTTGTATCGCACATGATATTACACACAAGTAAACACGCTGCAGAACTGCTTGTATCGCACATTATATTATACACAAGTAAACACACTGCAGGGCTGCTTGTATCGCACATGATATCACACACAAGTAAACAGACTACAGGACTGCTCATATTGCACATGATATCACACACAAGTAAACACACTACAGGACTGTTTGTATTGCACATGATATCACACACAAGTAAACACACTACAGAACTGCTTGTATCGCACACAATATCACACACAAGTAAACACACTAAAGGGCTGCTTGTATCGCACATGATATCACACACAAGTAAACACACTACAGGACTGCTCGTATCGTACATGATATCACGCACAAGTAGACACACTGCAGAACTGCTTGTATCTTAGATGATATCACACATGAGTAAACACACTACAGGACCGCTTGTATCGCACATGATATCACACACAAGTAAACACACTACAGGACTGCTCGTATTGCACATGATATCACACACAAGTAAACACACCACAGGACTGCTTGTATCGCACATAATATCACACACGTAAACACACTACAGGACTGCTTGTATCGCACATGATATCACACACAAGTAAACACACTGCAGGACTGCTCGTATCGCACATGATATCACACACAAGTAAAGACACCACAGGACTGCTTGTATCGCACATAATATCACACACGTAAACACACTACAGGACTGCTTGTATCGCACATGATATCACACACAAGTAAACACACTGCAGGACTGCTTGTATCGCGCATGATATCACACACAAGTAAACACACTACAGGTACGCTTGTATAGCACATGATATCACACACAAGTAAACACACCACAGGACTGCTTGTATCACACATAATATCACACACGTAAACACACTACAGGACTGCTTGTATCGCACATGATATCACACACAAGTAAACACACTGCAGGACTGCTCGTATCGCACATGATATCACACACAAGTAAAGACACCACAGGACTGCTTGTATCGCACATAATATCACACACGTAAACACACTACAGGACTGCTTGTATCGCACATGATATCACACACAAGTAAACACACTGCAGGACTGCTTGTATCGCGCATGATATCACACACAAGTAAAGACACCACAGGACTGCTAGTATTGGACATGAGAGATGCAATATCACCTTATACTTGTTTTTTTCTAACTTTATTGAACACACTTAAATAATTGTTATTCAGACATTTGTCCATTGGTTCAGAATCGTCCACCTAATAATTGATCAAATCTGACTCTTTTAAGCATGAAAAATGTTTTTTTTTTAAGTTTAATGCACAATGCAACCAAAAAAAAAACACACTGCAACGCGCACGTCTGACCAGCAGGTGGCGAAACTGGCTCTCTCATGTTAAAAATATGTATTACAACTATTTGGAAGCTAATAAACAAGTTTTTCACGCCCTACCTGTGACAATATTAGATGGATAAATAATACTTCCTACTTGGGGAACCAATTAACAGCGACTCACACTGGGGACCCTTCACATTGCCGCACGTGACACTGAATAACTCCATCATTCAAACCTACAGACACATGCTTTTCGGATGAGTTATTTCCCATTAATAACCATCGAGCAGGACATTAGAAGAGGTGAAAGTAAAATGGCGTCATATAAAAGGCCCCCCTCGGGGCCCTTTGAAAGCAGGGGCCGCTCACATGGCCAATGGGACTGGAGGGTGATTGTGGAGGGGAGGAAGGGGGTGGGGGCTGGGAAAGGGAAAGGAAAAAAGAAGCAGATGTTCATCAGGACCCCCCCCCCCCCCTCACCCCCCCTTATTATGTCACTTGTAATAGTAGCCTCTTATCTCAAGACTCCTTTGTGGTCCTGTGAAGGAATGACTTCACTTGTGTGCCACACAAAGAAAACCTTGCAGTTTCTGACACAAACATTCAGCCATGACAACTTTTTTTTTTCCAGCGACCCCTAAAGCAGCCTTCATATTTGATGTAACACATGTTGTGTTGTTGTTTACGCCATCCTTTCCTTGAGCGCGGAGTCAGATTGAAACTGCCGCAGTCGCCTACACGACAGCTCAGCACACGAGAGCACACATGCTGGACATACGTCATTCATCAGAGATGTGTGGTAAGTAACACGCGGCATTTAATAAGTTACAGTCACTTAAGTAACTTTTAGGATACATTTGATCAGAGTAGTTTTAATGCAAAATACTTTTTTACTTTTACTCGAGTCATATTACTACTCTCAAGCAGGGGCGTCCAAACTTTTTCCAATGAGGGGCCTCACAAGCAAGCAGGGGTCATACATACATACATACACACACACACACTCACACACACATACCTATATACCTGTATACGTATATAGTCAGTATGTATATATATATATATATATATATATATATATATATATATATATATATATATATATATATATATATATATATATATATATATATATATATATATATGTATGTATATATATATATATATATATATATATATATATATATGTATATATATACATACATACATACATACATATGTATATATACATATACACACACATATATATATATATATATATATATATATGTATATATATATATATATATATATATACATATACACATATACATACATATATACACATATGTATATATATATATTTACATATACACATATATATATATATAGACAAATTTATATATGTATATATATATATATATATATACATATATATATATATATATATATATATATATATATATATATATATATATATATATATATATGTATATATATATATATATATATACACACACATACATATACACACACATGCATATACACACACACACATACATTCATATATATACACACACACACACACACGCTTAAAATGAGCAAAATGCATAAATATTACATGTTATTGTGAATGTTACTAGATACTACATATATACTTACAGCATGTATATAAAAGGCTTTTGGATGTTTTTTAGAGCGCTTTATGGGCACAATATAGCAATTTTCCTTAGTTCTGTTTTTAGCTGACTTTTGCTAGGGATCATTTACGAGTTAAAATGTATAAAAAAAGAAAAACGTATATATATATATATATATATATATATATATATATATATATATATATATATATATATATATATATATATATATATATATAAAACATCCAACTTAGACCCAGAGATGATGAGAAAGACACAGCATGCTCATTTGTTTTTGTTTTTTACTGCGTTACATGAATAATTCTTCATTTATCCATTTATCCCAGTGAGAGCGACATTGTACAGTAAGTGGTTGTTTTATTATGTTTATATTTTGTATATCTTGTTAGCACTTAGCAATACTGCTACAGGGTTAGGGTTAGGGTTACTTGTAGATCATCCTCCTTATATTCAGGCTCAAAAATATAAGTTTCTGGCTCATCATTTGTCCCAAAGTAGTCTTTGTTGTCTCCCATGAAGCCTGCCGTGATAAGTAGTGTTGTTGTTGTTGTTGTTGAAGAAAAAAGTATGCCTAATATGAGCAAAATACGTAAATGCTACATGTTATTGTGAAAGTTACTAGATACTACATGTATACTTACAGCATGAAAAAAAGGCTTTTGGATGTTTTTTTTAGAGCGCTTTATGGGCAGAATAAAGCTATTTCCCTTAGCTCCGTTGTTAGCTGACTTTTGCTAGCGTTTATTTACGAGTTAGAATGCATAAAAAAGAATGCATAAAAAAATAAAAATGTATATATATATATATATATATATATATATATATATATATATATATATATATATATATATATATATATATATATATGTCATCCAACTTAGACCCAGAGATGACGATAAAGACGCAATATGCTAGTTTTTTTTAAACTGTTACATGCATAATTCTACATTTATCCATTTATACCAGTGAGAGCGGACATTGTACAGTAAGTGGTTGTTTTATTATGTTGATAGTTTGTATATCTTGTTAGCACTTAGCAATACTGCTACATAAGGCTTAGTGTTTCACTCAAGCTGCATCTGTTTAGCACAGCTTCAAAAACTTGTCACTCATCCTCCGTATATTCAGGCTCAAAAATATACGTTTCTGGATCATCATTTGTCCCAAAGTAATCTTTGTTGTCTCCTATGAAGTCTGCCATGATAAGTAGTGTTGATGTTGTTGAAGAAAAAAGTATGCCTAAAATGAACAAAATATGTAAATACTACATGTTATAGTGAATGTTATTAGATACTACATATATACTTACAGCATGAAAAAAAGGCTTTTGGATGTTTTTTTAGAGCGCTTTATGGGCAGAATAAAGCTATTTCCCTTAGCTCCGTTGTTAGCTGACTTTTGCTAGCGTTTATTTACGAGTTAGAATGCATAAAAAAATAAAAATGTATATATATATATATATATATATATATATATATATATATATATATATATATATTTATATATATATATATATATATATATACTTATATATATATATATATATATATTTATATATATATATATATATATATATATATATATATATATATATATATATATATATATATATATATATATATATATATATATATATATATATATATATATATATATATATATATATATATGACATCCAACTTAGACCCAGAGATGACGATAAAGACACAATATGCTAGTTTTTTTTAAACTGTGTTACATGCATAATTCTACATGTATCCATTTATACCAGTGAGAGCGGACATTGTACAGTAAGTGGTTGTTTTATTATGTTGATAGTTTGTATATCTTGTTAGCACTTAGCAATACTGCTACATAAGGCTTAGTGTTTCACTCAAGCTGCATCTGTTTAGCACAGCTTCAAAAACTTGTCACTCATCCTCCGTATATTCAGGCTCAAAAATATACGTTTCTGGATCATCATTTGTCCCAAAGTAATCTTTGTTGTCTCCTATGAAGTCTGCCATGATAAGTAGTGTTGATGTTGTTGAAGAAAAAAGTATGCCTAAAATGAACAAAATATGTAAATACTACATGTTATAGTGAATGTTATTAGATACTACATATATACTTACAGCATGAAAAAAAGGCTTTTGGATGTTTTTTTAGAGCGCTTTATGGGCAGAATAAAGCTATTTCCCTTAGCTCCGTTGTTAGCTGACTTTTGCTAGCGTTTATTTACGAGTTAGAATGCATAAAAAAATAAAAATGTATATATATATATATATATATATATATATATATATATATATATATATATATATATATATATATATATATTTATATATATATATATATATATATATATATACTTATATATATATATATATATATATTTATATATATATATATATATATATATATATATATATATATATATATATATATATATATATATATATATATATATATATATATATATATATATATATATATATATAATATATATATATATATATATATAAGTATATATATATATATATAAATATATATATATATATATATATAAGTATATATATATATATATATATATATATAAATATATATATATATATATATACATCCAACTTAGACCCAGAGATGACGATAAAGACACAATATGCTAGTTTTTTTTAAACTGTGTTACATGCATAATTCTACATGTATCCATTTATACCAGTGAGAGCGGACATTGTACAGTAAGTGGTTGTTTTATTATGTGGATAGTTTGTATATCTTGTATAGCACTTAGCAATACTGCTACATAAGGCTTAGTGTTTCACTAAAGCTGCATCCCTTTAGCGCACAGCTTCTAAAACTTATCACTCATCCTCTGTATATCCAGGCTCAAAAATATAAGGTTCTGGCTCATCATGTGTCCTAAAGTAGTCTTTGTTGTCTCCCATAAAGTCTGCCATGATTAGTGTTGTTGTTGTTGTTGGTGAAGAAAAAAGTATGCTTGAAATGAGAAAAATACGTAAATATTACATGTTATTATGAATGTTACTAGATACTACATATATACTTACAGCATGAAAAAAAGGCTTTTGGATGTTTTTTTTAGAGCGCTTTATGGGCAGAATAAAGCTATTTCCCTTAGCTCCGTTGTTAGCTGACTTTTGCTAGCGTTTATTTACGAGTTAGAATGCATAAAAAAGAATGCATAAAAAAAGAAAAATGTATATATATATATATATATATATATATATATATATATATATATATATATATATATATATATATATATATATATATATATATATATATATATATATATATATATATATATATATATATATGAAATCCAACTTAGACCCAGAGATGACGATAAAGACGCAATATGCTAGTTTTTTTTAAACTGTGTTACATGCATAATTCTACATGTATCCATTTATACCAGTGAGAGTGGACATTGTACAGTAAGTGGTTGTTTTATTATGTGGATAGTTTGTATATCTTGTTAGCACTTAGCAATACTGCTACATAAGGCTTAGTGTTTCACTCAAGCTGCATCTGTTTAGCACAGCTTCAAAAACTTGTCACTCATCCTCCGTATATTCAGGCTCAAAAATATACGTTTCTGGATCATCATTTGTCCCAAAGTACTCTTTGTTGTCTCCTATGAAGTCTGCCATGATAAGTAGTGTTGTTGTTGTTGAAGAAAAAAGTATGCCTAAAATGAACAAAATATGTAAATATTACATGTTATTATGAATGTTACTAGATATTACATATATACTTACAGCATGAAAAAAAGGCTTTTGGATGTTTCTTTTAGAGCGCTTTATGGGCAGAATAGAGCTATTTCCCTTAGCTCCGTTGTTAGCTGACTTTTGCTAGCGTTTATTTACGAGTTAGAATGCATAAAAAAATAAAAATGTATATATATATATATATATATATATATATATATATATATATATATATATATATATATATATATATATATATGACATCCAACTTAGACCCAGAGATGACGATAAAGACACATTATGCTAGTTTTTTTAAACTGTGTTACATGCATAATTCTACATTTATCCATTTATACCAGTGAGAGCGGACATTGTACAGTAAGTGGTTGTTTTTTTATGTTGATATTTTGTATATCTTGTTTAGCACTTAGCAATACTGCTACATAAGGCTTAGTGTTTCACTAAAGCTGCAGCCGTTTAGCGCACAGCTTCTAAAACTTATCACTCATCCTCTGTATATCCAGGCTCAAAAATATAAGGTTCTGGCTCATCATGTGTCCCAAAGTAGTCTTTGTTGTCTCCCATGAAGCCTGCCGTGATAAGTAGTGTTGTTGTTGTTGAAGACAAAAGTATGCCTAAAATGAGCAAAATACGTAAATGCTACATGTTATTGTGAATGTTACTAGATACTAAATGTATACTTACAGCATGAAAAAAAGGCTTTTGGATGTTTTTTTTAAGCGCTTTATGGGCAGAATAAAGCTATTTCCCTTAGCTCCGTTGTTAGCTGACTTTTGCTAGCGTTTATTTACGAGTTAGAATGCATAAAAAAAAAAAAATGTATATATATATATATATATATATATATATATATATATATATATATATATATATATATATATATATGTATATATATATATATATATATATGTATATATATATATATATATATATATATGTATATATATATATATATATATATATATATATATATATATATATATATATATATATATATATATATATATATATATATATATATATATATATATATATATATATATATATATATATATATATATATGACATCCAACTTAGACCCAGAGATGACGATAAAGACACAATATGCTAGTTTTTTTTTAACTGTGTTACATGCATAATTCTACATGTATTCATTTATACCAGTGAGAGCGGACATTGTACAGTAAGTGGTTGTTTTATTATGTTGATATTTTGTATATCTTGTTTAGCACTTAGCAATACTGCTACATAAGGCTTAGTGTTTCACTAAAGCTGCATCCGTTTAGCGCACAGCTTCTAAAACTTTTCACTCATCCTCTGTATATCCAGGCTCAAAAATATAAGGTTCTGGCTCATCATTTGTCCTAAAGTAGTCTTTGTTGTCTCCCATAAAGTCTGCCATGATTAGTGTTGTTGTTGTTGGTGAATAAAAAAGTATGCCTAAAATGAACAAAATACGTAAATATTACATGTTATTATGAATGTTACTAGATACTACATATATACTTACAGCATGAAAAAAAGGCTTTTGGATGTTTTTTTTTAGAGTGCTTTATGGGCAGAATAGAGCTATTTCCCTTAGCTCCGTTGTTAGCTGACTTTTGCTACCGTTTATTTACGAGTTAGAATGCATAAAAAAATAAAAATGTATATATATGTATATATATATATATATATATTTATATATATATATATATATATATATATATATATATATATATATATATATATATATATATATATATATATATATATATATATTTATACATATATATATATATATATATATATATATATATATATATATATATATATATATATATATACATATATATATATATGACATCCAACTTAGACCCAGAGATGACGATAAAGACACATTATGCTAGTTTTTTTAAACTGTGTTACATGCATAATTCTACATTAATCCATTTATACCAGTGAGAGCGGACATTGTACAGTAAGTGGTTGTTTTATTATGTTGATATTTTGTATATCTTGTTTAGCACTTAGCAATACTGCTACATAAGGCTTAGTGTTTCACTAAAGCTGCAGCCGTTTAGCGCACAGCTTCTAAAACTTAAAACTCATCCTCTGTATATCCAGGCTCAAAAATATAAGGTTCTGGCTCATCATTTGTCCCAAAGTAGTCTTTGTTGTCACCCATGAAGCCTGCCGTGATAAGTAGTGTTGTTGTTGTTGAAGACAAAAGTATGCCTAAAATGAGCAAAATACGTAAATGCTACATGTTATTGTGAATGTTGCTGGATACTACATGTATACTTACAGCATGAAAAAAAGGCTTTTGGATGTTTTTTTTAAGAGCGCTTTATGGGCCGAATAAAGCTATTTCCCTTAGCTCCGTTGTTAGCTGACTTTTGCTAGCGTTTATTTACGAGTTAGAATGCATAAGAAAAGAAAAGTGTGTGTTCATATAGTGTTTTTATGCCTACAATTGTTCTGTGTTTTACTCATTTTCACTGGATCACTTTCCTGACATTCCACACTACAAAATAATAAAGGCCTGTGTGATTCCTGCTGATATCGAACCGGATCAACATCAGGATACTCAAGGCCGCAATGTTGGTATCGGAAGGGGGAGAAGTTGTATCGGGACACGTCCGAGCAAGCCGTGGTTCCTGCCGTTCCCTGGTGTCCGAGTATGGGGGTAGGGTCTCACAAGGCGGGCCATTAGTTTGTTATTTGCTTCTGCGGGCTCCTTGAGCTCATTGTGCTCCGGAGGTACTCTCGCCCAGCTGGACTTGGCGAGGAGCGAAACTCCCTTTCAGAAGTTATCCTACTTTGTCCTCCCCCCCCCCACCCCCACCCCCCAACCTCCTCTTCAGATCCAGTAATCCCCCCAAATAACCCAAAGAGATGTTTATAAAAGTAAGCTGGACTCGCCAACCAAATAGCTGCTTTGCAGATAACCATTGTTTACTTAGCGTCGGCGGAGGGGGCGGGGCTTACGCGCCACGAGGCACTTATGTTGTTGACTCCTCGCTAATTGCTTGTTTGTAACACTGGTGGTCTTGAAAACGGAATATTTCTAATTACGGTGGTATGTCCTCGCTGGCTTCACGCATGTCGGTTGGAGAGTCACGGACGACAGCCAGGGACGCCGCTAGCTAAATCGGGGCCCCAGGGCAGTATTTTATTTGAAGGCCCCCCCATTTTTTACACACTTTTTTTTAACCTCTTAAGGCCCAAGCTGTTTGTTTACATGCTTTTTTTTTATTTATCTTTGCTATTTGGGCTTATTGGACCCTAATTAGAATAAAAACTAACAATCATCTTTTGATATGATGTACTTAGTCCATAAGTACACAAACGTGTACTTCATGTTTAGTGACATGCTAATTCTTATTTTTACACTTTTTTTTTCCAAATTCCATTGTATGTTATACTCTTCTGACACCACCAGATGGCAGTATAAGTGTCCACATAAGTGGCCATAAGACCCCAATTCAGTAGTGTACACAGTTTTGGAAATAAGAGCTAAAAGGTGCTGTCCACGCATGTGGCCACTAGGCCTTTAGAGGTAATCAATTTTTGTTTTTTTTAAATATGCTTTTTTAATCAAAATTGAATTGAATTTGAAGCATATTTTGTAGTACCGTATTTTCCACACTATAAGCCACACCCACTCAATTTTAGAATAAAAATAAATAAATTAATATATTACCTGCAGATATATATGTTGTGAAATTAGTTATTTACACAAAAATATTTTGCAAATATTTATTTACCTACCTTAATTGTTTCCCAACACGGCAGTAAAACGGCTGATCCAACAAAACAGAAGTCACCGCCATGGACCCACTAGCTGCGGAAGCTAGATCTCCATTCAGCTAAACAGACTCAATAACTCCACGGTGACGTTTGGGTGAATTTGTTAAACTGAAAGAATACAAAAAAGAATACCATCGTTAGTTAATAATTCTAACACAGACACTCGTAAACGTGTTAGCATGTAGCTAATACAAACATGCATGAAAACATCACACAAGGGATGGTTTAGTAATCAACAATTGTTTTATTTATATTGTATATTGCTGGGAGAGTGATGAGTGAATAATCAATTTCCAGAATATAGCACACACTGGTATATAAGCCACACCCACTAAATTTCAGAAGAATAAAAAATGTATTCATATATTAGCCGCAGATGTATATGTTGTGAAATTAGTTATTTACACAGAAATATTTCGCTAATATTTACCTCACCTTAATTGTTTCCCAACGGTGTCTGTAACACGGCAGTAAAACGGCTGATCAAACAAAACAGAAGTCACCGCCATGGACCCACTAGCTGCGGAAGCTAGCTCTCCAATCAGCTGAACAGACTCAATAACTCCACGGTGACGTTTGGGTGAATTTGTGAAACTGAAACAGTACAAAAAGAATAACAATAATAATAATGAATTTATACATTTGCAACGGACTTTACATTTGTTAAAATCTCAAAGTGCTACAAAGTATAAAAAAAATTAAAAAATAAAAAGTTAGAATTTAAATAAAAAATAAAAATAGAAATAAAAACATGAAAAACACTAGATAAATACTAAATAAAACAGAAACATAGATAAAAATAGAAATAAAAGCTCTCAAATCAGCTAACCAGACTCAATAACTCCACGGTGACGTTTTGGTGAATTTACTGAGGAATTTGTGAAACTGAAACAATACAAAAAGAATGCCATTGTAAGTTAATAATACTAACACAGACACTTGTAAATGTGTTAGCATATATAGCTAATGCTAACGACACTAGCTGCATTACATTACAATAGCACGTACAAATATGCATGAAAACACTCGTACGGACATCACACATGGGACGGTTTAGTAAGTACGGATTGTTTTAGTTACATTGTAAACCTTACAAACGTCACTTGCAGCGTACGGGTAGGAACGCTATGGACAGCCGGAAGTCATACCAAAGACTAAAAAAATGGGACCCATTACCTCCCTGCTTGGCACTCAGCATCAAGGGTTGGAATTAGGGGTTAAATCACCAAAAAATGATTCCTGGGCGCGGCCACCGCTGCTGCTCACTGCTCCCCTCACCTCCCAGGGGGTGATCAAGGGTGATGGATCAAATGCAGAGAATAATTTTGCCACACCTCGTGTGTGTGTGTGACAATCATTGGTACTTAACTTAAGACAGTACGGCACTTCTACTTCCCGTTCATAGCTTTAAACAGCAGGAATTCACGTCCACCCGGCAGCACCCGCGGTGAGCAAACTCGTCCAAAGGATGGCGCCGTAGCACAAACAATAACACACCGTTTCAGCGCCTTTGCGTGTGTTTCGTGAAAGCTATTTTTGCATTTTGGCCGTCAGCGAAGAACAATCCGTAAATTAGCCGCACCGTTTAATAACCCGCAGGGCTCAGAGCGTAGGAAAATAGTAGTGGTTTATAGTCTGTAAATTTCTATGTGAATACCTCATTTTACAACGGTATATATCTGCGGCTTTTTGTCCCGTGCGGCTAATATATGAAGAAAAGTTGTTGTTTAAAATTGTGTAGGTGCGGCTTATAGTGCGTAATATACGGTAATGTTATGAATGCGTTAAAATGTAATATCGGAAATTATCGGTATCGGTTTTTTTATTATCGGTATCTGTTTTTTTTTGTTTTTTTTACACTCATTCACACTCATTCACACAAAAGGGTTGTTTCTTTCTGTTATTAATATTCTGCTTCCTACATTATATATCAATATATATCAATACAGTCTGCAAGGGATACAGTCCGTAAGCACACATGATTGTGCGTGCTGCTGGTCCACTAATAGTACTAACCTTTAACAGTTAATTTTACTAATTTGCATTAATTACTAGTTTCAATGTAACTGTTTTTATATTGTTTTACCTTCTTTTTTATTCAAGAAAATGTTTTTAATTTATTTATCTTATTTTATTTTATTAATTATTTTTTTTAAAGTACCTTATCTTCACCACACCTGGTTGTCCAAATTAGGCATAATTATGTGTTAATTCCACGACTGCATATATCGGTTGATATCGGTATCGGTTGATATCGGTATCGGTTGATATCGGTATCAGTAATTAAAGAGTTGGACAATATCGGAATATCGGATATCGGCAAAAAGCCATTATCGGACATCCCTAGTTATGAATGAACATAATGGTGTCCTGCTCTACATAGATGTCAGTCAAAAGATTGTTTTTGTCCCAAAAGCTGTCAATCACATCGTGCAGGTGTGCCTCGTGTTGTAAAGTGACCTCACGTCAACTTGGGAAGATGGGCCTAAACTTCCCCACCTGGCCCCAGAGTGCCTATAGGGTGAACCCGATACAATTACATCATCACAATAGTGTGTGTGTGTTGAGGGCTGATCCCTTTGTCAAACCCACACTGGTTAAGACACACACACACACACGCACACACACATGCTCACACTTAATGGAAACCATTCTGCGAGACCAA
>NC_084743.1:57558980-57581480 GCF_033978785.1 Entelurus aequoreus | reverse complement strand
ATAATATTGTGAGAGTCCAGTCCATAGTGGATCTAACATAATAATGTGAGAGTCCAGTCCATAGTGGATCTAACATAATAGTGAGAGTCCAGTCCATAGTGGATCTAACATAATAATGTGAGAGTCCAGTCCATAGTGGATCTAACATAATAGTGTGAGAGTCCAGTCCATAGTGGATCTAACATAATAGTGTGAGAGTCCAGTCCATAGTGGATCTAACATAATATTGTGAGAGTCCGGTCCATAGTGGATCTAACATAATAGAGTGAGAGTCCAGTCCATAGTGGATCTAACATAATAGAGTGAGAGTCCAGTCCATAGTGGATCTAACATAATAGTGTGAGAGTCCAGTCCATAGTGGATCTAACATAATATTGTGAGAGTCCAGTCCATAGTGGATCTAACATAATAGTAACATAAAATACTTTGTCTCAAAAATCGACAGTGTGCCTTACAACCCGGTGCGCTTAATGTACGGAATAATTCTGGTTGCGCTTACCAACCTTGGAGCAATTTTATTTGGTACATGGGTAGACTGCAAGATGACGCCAGTAAACGCTTATAGTCCGGTGCGCCTTATGTATTAACAAAGACCTGAATAGTACCGCTCATCGGCAGTGCGCCTTAAATTCCGGTGCGCCCTATGGTCCAGAAAATACAGTAATCATTTGACAGCCGTAGTTTTAATAGATGGTCGGTCCCTCTTTATTTGTGAATGTTGTGGCTTATAATGCCGGCTTTTTTTAGAAAGTGGTTTTTTTTCCTATAACATTGAATCAACTTGTGATTTTAAGAATTTGTTATCAATGGTTTTAGTGTTCCTTGTAACCTTATCTCCTAAAACAGGGGATTTGAACATTTAGGCCATCTCCCTGCACATGACTAAAAAGTTGCCATTAGATGCTAGTAATAGCTCACTGTGAAATGACTGCACTATTCTTATAAATTATAACTAAATTAAGCGTGCAGCTATCATTTATTTTAGTTATGGACTTGTCAATCAATTATATAATTCAAGTAGATGCAACACTTGATTGCCTCAGTGTGTATTTTGGAGAAACTAGCTAAGAAATAAAACATTTTCTAAGTAATAAATCTAATAAACGCACGTCAACATTAAAGTTGCACTTTTTGACATGCGTGCGTTGATAAATAATTGAATAAAAGAAAAAGTCTGCTAAAGAAGGTTAAATATATGTAAACAAGGAAGTGAGGGTGCTGGTGTGTTGCTAAATGTTTATACACTACATTACCCAGAAGGCTTAGCGCTGTAGACAAACAGGAAGTAGGCCTGAGCTATGAGTTGTGCCGTTTTGGTCTATAAATAGTTGATTTATTGTTGTTTCTGCTTTGTATACAAAGGAAACAAGTTTTAATTGGACGGTTGACATCGGTCAAAATGATGCTGATTAGCCGAAATGTGCGGGGATGTTTGGCCGTCACAAATTCCTTCAGGGACTAGTTTACAGTACAACTTTTTTTTGTTTTGTTTGTGAACTACTGCAGGTTTCTTAAACCACAAATATCATTTACAATGGAGCTTGCATCATTTTAAATGGGACTGGGCTTCCCTCATGTTTTGCAGCATTGTTCAGAATGGCATTGTTGAATGCGCTCTAAAAGTACTTTAACAAACACTAACATGTTATAGTTTTATTGCAGTTTATCATTGTGTTGAAAACCCTTCAGGATTTTGTGAAGTTCCAATTGCGACAATTCACGCAAATTGTGCGGCACAGAAAATGTTGATAATCCCCAACAACACAGGTGTCAAACTCAAGGCCAGGAGGGCCAGATCTGGCCCACGACATCATTTTACCTGGCCCGCAAACACCCGGAAATGTGTCAAAGTATTTCATATTTTCTCACTAAATGTAATTCATTGTTTTCATTTTGATAGAAAAAATATATGTTATGCTAGAAATTGCATACCTTTTTAAACTTTAATAGTATCCAATATTGCAACACATATTACAGTATATTATCATACTTTCCAAACATGTTTTTGTCTAAATAAAAATACTTAACTTTACAGCAATGTACCGTATTTTTCAGATTATAAATCGCAGTTTTTTTCATAGTTTGGATTTATACTCTGGAGCGATTTATGTGTGAAATTATTAACACATTTCCGTAAAATATCATATGGGGCAGTATAGCTCGGTTGGTAGAGCGGCTGTGCCAGCAACTTGAGGGTTGCAGGTTCGATCCCCGCTTCCGCCATCCTAGTCACTGCTGTTGTGTCCTTGGGCAAGACACTTTACCCACCAGCTCCCAGTGCCACCCACACTGGTTTAAATGTAACTTAGATATTGGGTTTCACTATGTAAAGCGCTTTGAGTCACTAGAGAAAAGCGCTATATGAATATAATTCACTTCACTTCACTTCAAATATTATTTATCTCATTCACGTAAGAGACTAGGCGTATATCAGTAATCGTCAGTTTATTATGCCTCATATAACGTACACTTATTCAGCCTGTTGTTCACTATTCTTTATTTATTTTAAATTGCCTTTCAAATTTCTATTCTTGGTGTTGGCTTTTATCAAATAAATATCCCCCAAAAAATGTGACTTATACTCTAGTGCGACTTATGTTTTTTTCCTTCTATATTATGCATTTTCGGCCGGGGCGACTTATAATCCGAAAAATACAGTACCCATGAAATTTATAAAAATGATAATACATTTTACCTTGTTCTTTACAGCAGTGGTCCCCAACCTTTTTGTAGCTGCGGACCGGTCAATGCTTGAAAATTTGTCCCACGGACCGGTGGGGGGGGGGGGTGTATTTATAAAAAAAAAAAAACTTTTTTTTTTTTCCATAAAGAAATACAATCATGTGTGTTTACGGACTGTATACCTGCAGACTGTATTGATCTATATTGATATATAATGTATATATTGTGTTTTTTATGTTGATTTAATTAAATTTTTTTTTTTTTTTTTTTTAATTTCTTGTGCGGCCCGGTACCAATCGGTCGTCCGCGGCCCGGTGGTTGGGGACCACTGCTTTACAGCATATTACTGTAAATTGAAAAAAAACTACTGTTTTTTTGCGTAAAAATTCTGTTGACTGAGCTGCCAGTTTTTGACTGTAAAATCTAGGGTTGTTGTTTTTAACGGTGTATTACTGTAAATGGAAAGACGGTTCATTTGTTTTTACGGTAGAAAAACTGGCAGCTAAGTTGCCAGCATTAAAAAAAACTACTTGTACTGTTTTTCCATGAACAATATAATGTTGTAAAAACCAATGTAAGTTTAACAAAGCTAATTTACTGTGAAATGTTGTAAAAAAAAATTAAAAACACTATTTTACAGTAAAATTTGGTAAATGTAAAGTTTTTACTGTAAAATGGACAGTCTACTTAAAACAATTTATATAATTAATAATGACATCCAGAGGCAAATTCATACATTATTCACTGTTACAAGCGGCCCTCTGATGGCAGACATAACTGCCATGTGGCCCTCAATGAAAACCACTTTGACATCCCTGCACTACAATTTCTCAGCACATTTTGTCCCATCATAATTTTTTTCCCCCCATTTGAATTTGTCCCTAAGCAGAGATCAACTGGTGTCCAAACTTTTTTCACAGAGGCCCACACACTGAAAAATCAAAACATGCGAGGGCCATTTTGATACTTTTTATTTTGAAAACCAAGACAATGTATAGATGTTGCAGTGTTTCCCATAAACTGCCAAGATACCTGTGGCGGTGGGGGTGTGGCTATGGGCGTGGTCACCATGACATCATCGAGTAATTTGCATAATTTACTACAATGATATGATTTTCTCTAAAAAGGCTCAAAAAATGTATACTTACTAATTAATAATAATAGTTTTGTTTTAAACATCCATCCATCCATCCATCCATCCATTTTACAATATAATTACACTTTATGTACATATTTGTATACAGATTTGAACAATAAGTTATTCACTGAAATATATTTATTAATTGTGGTTCTTACAAAAAATATATCTTATAAAATATAAAAGCTAAAATGTCTCTTAAAGCTCTGCCCCTTTAATTAGTGCATACTAAATAATTTAACTTTAGCCTACTACTACAACCATATTATTTACCAGCAACATAAAGTGAAACAGAGGCAGAGGTGTCCTGCCACAGTCAGTAACAAATAAACAGAAAACCATAGTGGTCAAATACAAATAAGGCAACAAGATAAGTATCCTACACTTCTCTTTTGTAAAGTAAATCTGAACAGCCTATATGGGCATCTACATCAACTATATAATTTGCCTGAGAAGCTGGACAGGACAAAAAAAAACTTTTTTTTTTTTTTTTTAATTTGTGGCGGGCGTAATTCTTTCGTGGCGGGCCGCCACAAATAAATGAATGTGTGGGAAACACTGTGTTGTTCAACCTTTACATGTAGACTTGGAAGGGTCTCGGTCATAAAAATGTTAAAAATAAGTCATCTATATTCTTTTTTTCTTTAAAGCTTAAATCTCTAGATCAACTTCAGGTCTGTCGGTATAAAGTTTTAGTATTGTATTTTTTTATGTAAATACATTTTTAATAAAGAAACCCCTGTTTTTAATGGCAAAACACAAAATATGCAATAGTTTTCCCCCCCAAAAAAATGTTTAGTGTAAGAGTTGATGTTCAATATTTGGAACCTTAAATCCAGTAGGTGAATAATTCATTAAAACATTGATTTTTTTTTCAATATTATTTTTTCAGCAATGACATTTAAAAAAAATTAAAATCCATTAAAATTATTGGGGCTCAAAAAGTTGCAAAATATTACATTGTTTTTTTACTTTCAATGCTTGAATATCTAGATCAGGGGTCACCAACGCGGTGCCCGCGGGCACCAGGTAGCCCGTAAGGACCAGATGAGTAGCCCGCCGGCCTGTTCTAAAAATAGCTCAAATAGCAGCACTTACCAGTGAGCTGCCTCTATTTTTTTTATTTACTAGCAAGCTGGTCTCGCTTTGCTCGACATTTTTAATTCTAAGAGAGACAAAACTCAAATAGAATTTGAAAATCCAAGAAAATATTTGAAAGACTTGGTTCATAATTTTTTTAACTTTGCTTCTTATAACTTTCAGAAAGACAATTTTAGAGAAAAAATACAACCTTAAAAATGATTTTAGGATTTTTAAACACATATACCTTTTTACCTTTTAAATTCCTTCCTCTTCTTTCCTGACAATTTAAATCAATGTTCAAGTAAATGTATTTTTTTATTGTAAAGAATAATAAATATATTTTAATTTAACTCTTCATTTTAGCTTCTGTTTTTTCGACGAAGAATATTTGTGAAATATTTCTTCAAACTTATTATGTTTAAAATTCAAAAAAATTATTCTGGCAAATCTAGAAAATCTGTAGAATCAAATTTAAATCTTATTTCAAAGTCTTTTGAATTTCTTTTAAAATTTTTGTTCTGGAAAATCTAGAAGAAATAATGATTTGTCTTTGTTAGAAATATAGCTTGGTCCAATTTGTTATATATTCTAACAAAGTGTAGATGGGATTTCAACCTATTTAATCAAAATTCAAAAATTATCTTAATCAGGAAAAATTACTAATGATGTTCCATAAATCCTTTTTTTAAGTTTTTCTCTTCTTTTTTTCGGTTGAATTTTGAATTTTAAAGAGTCGAAATTGAAGATAAACTATGTTTCAAAATTTAATTGTCATTTTGTTCGTGTTTTCTCCTCTTTTAAACCGTTCAATTAAGTGTAAATATCATTAATTATCAATAATAACATAGAGTTAAAGGTAAATTGAGCAAATTGGCTATTTCTGGCAATTTATTTAAGTGTGTATCAAACTGGTAGCCCTTCGCATTAATCAGTACCCAAGAAGTAGCTCTTGGTTTCAAAAAGGTTGGTGACCCCTGATCTAGATCAACTATAGTTCTATCAGTCGATGATACATTTTAATATATATTTTTTATGTTTTTCATGCCCATTTTATCATAGAAAACTTAGTTTTTTTAGGGAAACACAAAATACGCAATATTTTCCCTGAAAAATATTTTAAAGTGAAACAATTGGAGCTTTGAAAATAGGTCTATAATTCATAACATTAATTTTGATTTGTTATTTTTTGAGCAATGACAGCTTTAAAGTGGGAAAAAAACAAAAGCAGCCTGCATGGCAGATTTGTTAGTCAACATTGCAACTTTTTCTCAATACATTTCTACTGTTTGCTCTTCTATTCCTTTTTTTTTTTTTTTTTGTCCTGTCCAACGGCAGTAAAACGGCTGATCAAAGTCATCATCAAGGACACCTGCTGATGTGTATTTGGCATCTGCATAAGTTCTGAAAATGTGCACGCGTCTGCCATCGTAGTCAATAAGCTCCTTGTTTTTTCTCCAGCTTCTTGTGTTGTGAGGCATTCATCCTCCGCTGTTGCCATTTCTAATACAAAGTATCATGCAGTTCTAACTTATATCTGTCAGTAGGCTCGCTATAGAAGGGCTTAAGACTACCGGTACAACAAAGATGCCAGGGAGAAGACGCTGTCGTAGTGGAGGCATGTAAATAAAGCTTGAAGATGGTCTGTAAAACAATCTATGCAACATTTTGACCGCTGCTTGATGGATTGTCGGAACGTTACGGCGACAGTAGTCAGACGTACTGTGCTTCAACTTATGGATATTATTATGCCGTGTGTAAGTACCCCAAATTGGCACCTATTAGGAGACATTATCTGCTGTTTTGTTTTGCAATATTATGCAAAACCAACTTTTTTTTTTTACCTGTTGTTACCTGCTGATGTGTATTTAGGATCTGCATAAGTTCCGAAAAATTGCGCGCATCCGCCATTGTAGTCATTAAACTATTTCTTTTTCTCTATTGTTGAGGGGCATGTATCCTCTGTTGTTGCCATTTCTTATACAAAGTAGCATACAGTTCTGACTTATCTGTCAGTAGACTCGCTATAGAAGGGCTAAAGACTACCGGTACAACAAAGATGACCGGGAGAAGACGCTGTTCAAGTGGAGGCATGTAAATAAGGCTTGAAGATGGTCTGTAAAACATAATCTATGCAACATTTTGACCGCTGCTTGATGGATTGTCGGAACTTTACGGCGACAGTAGTCAGACGTACTGTGCTTCAACTTAAGAGTATTATTATGGTGTGTGTATAAGTACCCCAAATTGGCACCTATTGGGAGACATTATCTGGTGTTTTGTTTTGCAATATTATGCAAAACCAACTTTTTTCTTTTACCTTTTGGTACCTGCTGATGTGTATTTAGGATCTGCATAAGTTCCAAAAATTTGCGCGCATCCGGCATTGTAGTCATTAAGGTCCTTCTTTTTGTGGGGCATTTATCCTCCGCTGTTGTCATTTCTAATAGAAAGTGGCGTACAGTTCTGATTTATCTGTCAGTAGACTCGCTATAGAAGGGCTAAAGACTACCGGTACAACAAAGATGACGGGGAGAAGACGCTGTCAAAGTGGAGGCATGTAAAAAAGGCTTGAAGATGATCTGTAAAACCTAATCTATGCAACATTTTGACCAAAAAAACAGCATTACATGTTATGTAGACCAGTGGTCACCAACCTTTTTTGCACCACGGACCGGTTTAATAAAGGCATTAGTTTCATGGACAGGATTTCCACTTGTGCCAGATAAATGCAGCACAAATAAGTGCGTGAAAAATACAACTCACTATAACACTGAATTAGCGGGAGCCCTGTGGGCTTGTTTCTTTGCATTGAGATGCAGATGGAAATCAGCCTTTGGCTACAATTTGTGACATTTATATTTTCTATGTTCATTAATGTGCAAAAAGTTCTAACAAATGGCAACTTCCAAAGAGGAGTTTTATTGTACATCTATAAACAAGATTATTGGTGTGTCTAGTGCAGTGTTTTTCAACCACTAGTGTGCCGTGGGATACAGTCTGGTGTGCCGTGGGAGATTATCTAATTTCACCTATTTGGGTTAAAAATATTTTTTGCAAACCAGTAATTATAGTCTGCAAATGATGTGTTGTTGTTGAGTGTCGATGCTGTCTAGAGCTCGACAGAGTAACCGTGTAATACTCTTCCATATCAGTAGGTGGCAGCCGGTAGCTAATTGCTTTGTAGATGTCGGAAACAGCGGGAGGCATAGTGCAGGTATAAAGGTGTCAAATGCTTAAACCAAAAATAAACAAAAGGTGAGTGCCCCTAAGAAAAGGCATTGAAGCTTAGGGAAGGCTATGCGGAACGAAACTAAAACTGAGCTGGCTACAAAGTAAACAGAATGCTGGACGACAGCAAAGACTTACTGTGGAGCAAAGACAATGTACATCCGAACATGACATGACAATCAACAATATCCCCGCAAAGAAGGATAAAAACAACTGAAATATTCTTGATTGCTAAAACAAAGTAGATGCGGGAAATATCGCTCAAAGGAAGACATGAAACTGCTACAGGAAAATACCAAAAAAAGAGAAAAAGCCACCAAAATAGGAGCGCAAGACAAAAACTAAAACACTACACACAGGAAAACAGCAAAAAACTCAAAGTAAGTCAGGGTGTGATGTGACAGGTGGTGACAGTACACTTACTTTGAGACAAGAGCTATATTGATGCATGCTTGGTTATGGTTTAAAGTCATACCCAACAATTGCAACAACGACTCTTTACTGTCAACTGAGTTTCTTCGTTTAATGATTTCTGCTAGTGGTGTGCCTCTGCATTTTTTCAACGCAAAAGATGTCCCTTGGCTCCAAAAAGGTTGAAAAACTCTGGTCTAGTGGGACAGGCGAAAGTTAAGTCGAAGAAAATGCAGTCGTTTATAAATTATTGCTAACACTTTAGTATGGGGAACATATTCACCATTAATTAGATGCTTATCAACATGCAAATTAGTAACATATTAGCTCTTAGTTAGTCATTAAGTACTTATTAATGCCTTATTCCGCATGGCCTTATTGTACAACCAGTAACCCTAACCAAATAACTCTAAATTAAGTCTTTGTTACTTAGAACATGTTCCCCTAGTGTCCAAATAACTCTAAATTAAGTCTTTGTTACTTAGAATATGTTCCCCTAGTGTCCAAATAACTCTAAATTAAGTCTTTGTTACTTAGAACATGTTCCCCTAGTGTCCAAATAACTCTAGATTAAGTCTTTGTTACTTAGAATATGTTCCCCTAGTGTCCAAATAACTCTTAATTAAGTCTTTGTTACTTAGAATATGTTCCCCTAGTGTCCAAATAACTCTAGATTAAGTATTTGTTACTTAGAACATGTACAGCCCTTTGAGACACTTGTGATTTAGGGCTATATAAATAAACATTGATTGATTGATTGATTGATTCCCCTAGTGTCCAAATAACTCTTAATTAAGTCTTTGTTACTTAGAATATGTTCCCCTAGTGTCCAAATAACTCTAAATTAAGTCTTTGTTACTTAGAACATGTTCCCCTAGTGTCCAAATAACTCTAAATTAAGTCTTTGTTACTTAGAACATGTTCCCCTAGTGTCCAAATAACTCTTAATTAAGTCTTTGTTACTTAGAATATGTTCCCCTAGTGTCCGAATAACTCTAAATTAAGTCTTTGTTACTTAGAATATGTTCCCCTAGTGTCCAAATAACTCTAGATTAAGTCTTTGTTACTTAGAATATGTTCCCCTAGTGTCCAAATAACTCTTAATTAAGTCTTTGTTACTTAGAATATGTTCCCCTAGTGTCCAAATAACTCTAGATTAAGTCTTTGTTACTTAGAACATGTACAGCCCTTTGAGACACTTGTGATTTAGGGCTATATAAATAAACATTGATTGATTGATTGATTGATTGATTCCCCTAGTGTCCAAATAACTCTAAATTAAGTCTTTGTTACTTAGAATATGTTCCCCTAGTGCCCAAATAACTCTTAATTAAGTCTTTGTTACTTAGAATATGTTCCCCTAGTGTCCAAATAACTCTTAATTAAGTCTTTGTTACTTAGAATATGTTCCCCTAGTGTCCAAATAACTCTCAATTAAGTCTTTGTTAATGAGAATGTTCCCCTAGTGTCCAAATAACTCTTCATTAAGGCTTTGTTACTTAGAATATGTTCCCCTAGTGTCCAAATAACTCTAAATTAAGTCTGTTACTTAGAATATGTTCCCCTAGTGTCCAAATAACTCTTAATTAAGTCTTTGTTACTTAGAATATGTTCCCCTAGTGTCCAAATAACTCTTAATTAAGTCTTTGTTACTTAGAATATGGTCCCCTAGTGTCCAAATAACTCTTCATTAAGTCTTTGTTACTTAGAATATGTTCCCCTAGTGTCCAAATAACTCTTCATTAAGTCTTTGTTACTTAGAATATGTTCCCCTAGTGCCCAAATAACTCTTAATTAAGTCCTTGTTACTTAGAATATGTTCCCCTAGTGTCCAAATAACTCTTAATTAAGTCTTTGTTACTTAGAATATGTTCCCCTAGTGTCCAAATAACTCTTAATTAAGTCTTTGTTACTTAGAATATGTTCCCCTAGTGCCCAAATAACTCTTAAAGTCTTTGTTACTTAGAATATGTTCCCCTAGTGTCCAAATAACTCTTAATTAAGTCTTTATTACTTAGAATATGTTCCCCTAGTGTCCTAATAACTCTTAAGTCTTTGTTACTTAGAATATGGTCCCCTAGTGTCCAAATAACTCTAAATTAAGTCTTTGTTACTGAGAATGTTCCCCTAGTGTCCAAATAACTCTTCATTATCAATCAATGTTTATTTATATAGCCCTAAATCACAAGTGTCTCAAAGGGCTGCATAAGGCTTTGTTACTTAGAATATGTTCCCCTAGTGTCCAAATAACTCTTAATTAAGTCTTTGTTACTTAGAACATGTTCCCTTAGTGTCCAAATAACTCTAGATTTGATCTTTGTTACTTAGAACATGTTCCCCTAGTGTCCAAACAACTCTTAATTAAGTCTTTGTTACTTAGAATATGTTCCCCATACTAAAGTGTTACCAAATTATTTAATGTTTCTCTGCGGCCCGGTAGCAAATGCGTCACAGACCAGTACCGGTCCCCGGACCAGTGGTTGGGGACCACTGATGTAGACCACAAGGAAGTGTCTTATATGGAGAAAAACATCATAATGTGACACCTTTATAAACCCGTGCGCCCTCTGGTCCGAAAAATACGGTAGCTATGTTTTAAAGCAGCGCTTGCAGAGCGGCTAATGCTATGTTGTTTTTCTTACGCCTCAACCAACTTTTTACCGCCACATTTTGAAAGTCTTGCAGAGACACTTTTAAAACTTGAAGTCAGGTAAAGACTCACCATGACGCTTTTGTTTCATTTGGCTGTTTTTGTTCCTTCTCCTTGCAGCAACTGTTGAGCCTGGATCTGAGGGACGCGGACAATCAGCTGTCACCCATCGGCCGAGCAAAGGCGAGTCCGGGCTTCATCGGACAGCAACGTGGCTGCGACGCCTCGCTCTCCCTGGGGGCCCTCGCCCGTCTGGACGCGGGCCCCCCGGACGACGGCTGCCTGTCCTCCGGCATGTGGGGGCCGCAGCCGGAGGGCCGACAAGCTCCCGGCCAGTGGCGCAAGCACGACTTCCTGTCTCAGCGCTCGCTCAGCATGGTGGAGACCGGCACGGCGGCGGAGAGTCCGGGCTGGTCCGGCTCGGACGTGATGATGATGCTGATGATGAAGGGCGGCCAGGAAGGCGTGGGTCCCGCCCCCAGCGTGTCGTCGTCCAACTCCTCCGCGTCGTCCCGCTACAAGACGGAACTGTGCCGTTCTTTTACGGAGAGCGGCACGTGCAAGTACGGCGGCAAGTGCCAGTTTGCCCACGGCCCCGACGAGCTGCGGGATCTCAGCCGGCATCCCAAGTACAAGACGGAGCCGTGCCGCACCTTCCACACCATCGGCTTCTGCCCGTACGGGATCCGCTGCCACTTCGTCCACAACAACGAGGAGGAAATCGATCACATGTCGCGCTCCTCTTCCTGTTTCTCCTCCTCAAGCTTCGCCCTCCAGTCGCGGGCCAACAGAATCCCGCTCATGAGACAAAGCATCAGCTTCTCCGGGTTTCCTACTCCGCCTCAGCACTCCCTTCCTCCCCCTCCTCCCGCCGCCTTTTTCGCACGTGGTCAGTCCGCCTCTCCCCCTTGCGCCGACATCACCGACCTCCTCGCTCAGGTCTTTTCAGAGACAGAACCTACTACCCTCCAGGCCTCCGCCGCTCCGCAGTACCAACCCGCTTCCGCCGCGGATCCCCGCTCTCCCTTCCTGCCGTCCCCGGACTCCGGCTGTTCGCCGTCCGGTCCGTCTCCGCCTCCGAGCCCCGGCGCCCCGCCGTTGTTCTCGCGGTCCCTCGGCACGCGGTCCCTGTCCTACGCCTCGCTGTCGGATCAAGACCAGGACGGGGGGAGCTCGGCGAGCTCGCTTAGCGGACTGGAGTCCAGCAACGAGGGGAAACGCCTGGCCGTGTTCAGCCAGCTCTCCGTTCCCGAGGACGGTGCCGGGTCGGGACTTTAGGCGCAGGACCAGAAGTGTGCCAAGTACTACTCACTCGTTTGTATATAGAAGTGCTCCGGGTGCCACTCCTCCAAAGCCAAAGATGTTGAGCTTTGTAGCGACTAGACTTGTTCAAGTACGGTAGGTAGGCCTCGCGACAATGTTTTGTTGAGGTCTCCGGCCTTGAAAAACCGGAAGTTGTGTTTTTTAACACGTCTTAAAAAGTACCTGGGGTGTTACTGAGCAGGTTGCCAGGTTGTTCCTTCTTGTTAGAGGGTATTTCTTTTCCCTATATACCGATCAAGAGTAGCATGTCTGGGTTTTTGACAGACATCGGAAAGAAGAAAAAAAAGCTCAACATAAGCCACTTCAATTAAAGAATTGAATAGTGAAATGTGAAGGTATGTCCATGTCAGTCTGCATCCTTTTCAATTATTGATGGCAAACATTCCAAGATGTTCTCGTTCTCTCGTGTTTGGTATTAACTCTTTTTTTTTTGTTTTTTTTGTTGGGGTATTGTAACGATAGCGCTGCGGTTGTTGCCTGAGTCGAGCCACATCTAGCACACTGTAGCCTTTCCCGAGCTAATAAGCCTTTTAGAAATGTTATCAGGCTCTTTATTTGTCTTTAATGTATTGTTAGATCTTGTTCTGCTATTTAAAAGGACCTTTTTTCACCGACGTGTTTTGAGGCTTGTGTTAGTATTGTAGGTGATAGCCTTGGTAAATTAATTTCTTTAATTTATTTTAACATATTTATAGAGGACTTTTGAGTTGGTAATGCTTGTATCAAGTTTAATATATTTGCGTTTCTTTTGCCATTTTTTTTCTACTGGAAATAAAGGTTGTTGTTTTTATTAAAACTGTCTTAAGACCTTTTCTGACCCTAAATGTGCTTTCAATGCATTACATTAAAATTATTATTTTCAATAGCTACTTGAGACTAGGGATGAGTACCGCTCACATTTGAACCGATACGGTACTAATTCCTGATACTTTTGTATGTGCTAATACTAAAGGTGTAACGGTACGTGTATTTGTATTGAACCGTTTCGGTACGGGGGTTCGGTTCGGAGGTGTACCGAACGAGTTTCCACACGAACATATTAAGTAGCCGCTAAGCTAAAGTCTTAACAAGCTGCTCCACTTCTTCTGCCTCTGTCTCTGTCAGTACTCTACACAGCACCCAGCTTTGTCCCACCCACACAACCATCTGATTGGTTACACACAGAGCGGTAACAGCCAATCAGCAGTGCGTATTCAGAGCGCATGGAGTCAGTGCTTCTGCGGTGGGGTTAGCAGATGGGTGTTTAGTTAAGTTAAAGCTAAAGTACCAATGATTGTCACACACACACTAGCAGGTAATCATCAGGCTGCGGACTCTCCCCAAATGATAATAAAACACCTCCCAGTCAACTACTAGTAACATGACTATGAGCCCGTTGATCTTCTAGAAACAAACGGCAGCTCAGCTCGCTCGCAGTCCTGGCTTGAGGTGAAGGCTAATTAGCTTTTAGCGTAACGTTAGCTTATTTTGCGGTGTGTGTGTGTTACGGACAGCAAAGCTCTGTCTGTCATTCCACTTTACCTTTTTATGTGTTGATTGAGCTGTGTTGAAGCAGCAAAAAAGGACATTATGTTAAATGAAGAGTTTCTGTCTCTGATAGTTGATATAATAATGTAACTGCATCATGAAGCCTACATGAACTCCATGGTGTTCAGGGATGAATAGTCTCTCCTATTGCTATTGTACTATTTTTTTCAGCTATTGTTACATTAATCACTAGTAATGCAGGAGCCTAGTTTTGAATGGCAGGGTCCCTGCTATCACATGTTGATAAAAATATAACATTTACATTATAAAAATCAACCACAGGCTTCCCAAATGCTGTAATAAATTAAGCATGATGAGTTGACTTGAAACTGTTTAATGTTGCACTTTTTATATGTAGAAGAAAAGTTTTGTCATTTTATTTAATCTGAGCAACAACTTGAGGCAGTTTAATGTTGATTAACGTGGGCAGAATTATTATAGTGTTCCCAATGTTAAAAGGATAAAGCCATTGTTTACAAATTTGGTAAATAACCAAAACATTTATATTTTGTTGTTTTCTTACTGTACATAAAATGAACCGAACCGAAATTTTTGTGTACCGTTACACCCCTCGCTAATATGTGTTTGATAATACAATTTCATTTTTTTATTGTAACATTTAAAATGAGCTGATTATGATAACTGTGCTGTACTGTTAAATGTCTCCTCATTCCATTCGAGTCTCATTTGCAATGTAATTGCACTTCCAAGACATTAGATGGCAGTACTATAAGGGCCAGGAGTGTTGAAATTGAAACTCGTACATCATTTTTCAACAGCCCAAGCAAAAATGTTAGCGTTCCAATATTAGCATGTTAGCTTTTTTGCTAATTTAGCAGGTATACCACCTCAGCGTCAAATATTTTACTTGACCTCACTCATGTTTTAGCACTTGATGCATGCTAAAGTTGGCATGCTAGCACATTTTTCAGGTACACACCTCGAGTAATAATTTGGTATTATACTCATGTTTACTGTAAGCATGCTATTGTTAGCATAGTACTAAGTTTTTTTTAGTTTTATCTCATTTTGCTCATATTTTAAGTGATGTTATCTTGCTCGCATGCTAACTGTAAACATGTCAGTTTGGCTTTTTCTAGTCCTTTGAAATAAAAAGTCTCTATATTGTACTGTTTTTAAAGGTGAAAACAACCAAAATGGCCCTCACGTCCTTTTCATTTGTGAAGTCTGCGGCCCCCGGTGGAAAAGGTTTGAGCACCCCTGGTTTGGACTCGCTATGCAATGTTATCTAACCAGGAAGTCCCTTTTAGTTATGTTGCGCCCTACAAAGTGTTTGTACTGTGAGTATTGTGCTTATTACACACCAGCTGTTAGACTGTAACATACATCTTAGTTGTAGTTTGGAGGTGTTAAAAATGTAATGTAAAATTGTTCGTGCTAATTGTAGCCTGTCTATGGCAAATCCAATGTAAATTAGTATCAAGCTAGCGCATTATGGAAAAGTGAAGGCTTGCATTACTTTTGAGCGTTTTCTACCAAGCATACTCGCTTTGTTGGTGTGGAAAATTTCAACATAGAGGAAGTTTACGTGAGCCGGTGTTCAGTCTGTAACCCAATGTGACGCCGCGTGCAACAAAGGTATCGAACATTTTTACGTGTATCGATACCCGTTGGAACCAACGGAATTTGGTTGGTACATATAAAAGTACCGGATTTGGTACACATCCCTACTCCAGTTATTTCTTGTACTCTATAAAGTGTCGCCCATTGAAATCAATGTAAATTATTAAAACACAATTTTTACCATGTAACATACCTTTTTAAAATTATAAACAAACTTTACAAAAATGTATGAAAAACAATACAAAATGCACTAAACTGTGTTTTATTAAATAAATTCACATAATTAAAACAAAATGTTTACCACCGCTAACTGTAATAAGGAAAATTTACCATTATAATCTTCTCAGTGTCTGAGCAGGAAGAGGCTAGGAAGCGCCCTGTCAATCAATTTTACATGCAAATCTTCATAATCGTAACTTACGTTCATGCTCGCAACTTTAAGCATAACAAAAGCAAAGATACTCGTAATGTATTTACCTTGGGGAGTAGACTTCTACGGCTTTTTCTCAACGGCTTCTCCATATTTTCATGGATAAACGTTTTCCATTTAGACACGGGGCATGGCTCAAATAGTGGTGCGGTCGTCCAGAAACTTCCTGGTACAATTCCAGCTTACGTCCTCCTAGTTCCTGCTGTGGTGTTCTAGGTAAGACACTTGTGGAAATAAAAATAGAATGTAGTACAAACAAGTACAGTCATTTTATGAAGTAATATTAATGTACAGTATTTACCTTGGAGTGTGCACTTCTACGGTATATCCATCCAGCTGCTTCTCCATATTTTCATGGATAAACGTCTGCCACTTAGATACGAGGCATGGCTCAAAATGTGGCGCGGTCGTCCAGAAACTTCCTGGTACGATTCCAGCTTCCGTCATCCTAGTTCCTGCTGTTGTGTTCTAGGTAAGACACTTGTGGAAATAAAAAATAGAATGTAATACAAACAAGCACAGTATTTTTATGAAGTAATAATAATGTACAGTATTTACCTTGGAGTGTGTACTTCTACGATACATCCATCCAGCTGCTTCTCCATATTTTCATGGATAAACGTCTTCCACTTAGATACGAGGCATGGCTCAAATAGTGGCGCGGTCGTCCAGAAACTTCCTGGTACGATTTCAGCTTCAGTCATCCTAGTTCCTGCTGTTGTGTTCTAGGTAGGACACTTGTGGAAATAAAAAATACAATGTAATACAAACAAGTACAGTATTTTTATGAAGTAATAATAATGTACAGTATTTACCTTGGAGTGTGTACTTCTACGATATATCCATTCAGCTGCTTCTTCATATTTTCATGGATAAATGTCTGCCGGTTGGAGTGTGGACTTCTACGGTATATCCATCCAGCTGCTTCTCCATATTTTCATGGATAAATGTCCGCCGGTTGGAGTGTGGACTTCTACGGTATATCCATCCAGCTGCTTCTCCATATTTTCATGGATAAATGTATGCCGGTTAGGTATTATTTCGACCTCCTTTGTTGTCAACTCATTCTGCTTCAGTGTGGCGCAGACTAGCAGGGCTACGCTCCGACCGCTTCACCGAGTTAGCTAGCTACACGCTCTTGTCATGTTTTTGATGATTTCTTTCTTTAATTTAACGAATATCATCCGCTTTTCCGTCCTTCGCACTATCCTTCTTCCTTCTCAGACTTGGAAAAACAAAGGTATGTCCATCTCGAGCTGTAAACTAATGCTACATCAGATATTATGGTCGGATCTTACGGGATTTATTGTGACATAAAGTACTTCTGATTCTGATTGGCTACCGCAACTAGCAACTTAAAGCGTAACAATTAGCCGAGAGACAGCTCGTGATCCGAGGGAAACGATAATAAACTTAATTTTTGTCATGTACCACTGTATAGGAACCAGGCCTATATTAACCACAATAAACTTAATTTTTTCATGTACCACTGTATAAGAACCAGGCCTATATTAACCACAATAATAAACTTACTTTTTTCATGTACCACTGTATAGGAACCAGGCCTATATAAACCACAATAATAAACTTAATTTTTTTCACGCACCACTGTATAGGAACCAGGCCTATATTAACCACAATAAACTTAATTTTTTCATGCACTACTGTATAGGAACCAGGTCTATATTAACCACAATAATAAACTTATTTTTTTCATGTACCACTGTATAGGAACCAGGCCTATATTAACCACAATAATAAACTTAATTTGTTCATGTACCACTGTATAGGAACCAGGCCTATATAAACCACAATAATAAACTTAATTTGTTCATGCACCACTGTATAGGAACCAGGCCTATATTAACCACAATAATAAACTTAATTTGTTCATGTACCACTGTATAGGAACCAGGCCTATATTAACCACAATAATAAACTTAATTTGTTCATGTACCACTGTATAGGAACCAGGCCTATATTAACCACAATAATAAACTTAATTTGTTCATGTACCACTGTATAGGAACCAGGCCTATATTAACCACAATAATAAACTTAATTTTTTCATGTACCACTGTATAGGAACCAGGCCTATATTAACCACAATAATAAACTTAATTTGTTCATGTACCACTGTATAGGAACCAGGCCTATATAAACCACAATAATAAACTTAATTTGTTCATGTACCACTGTATAGGAACCAGGCCTATATTAACCACAATAATAAACTTAATTTGTTCATGTACCACTGTATAGGAACCAGGCCTATATAAACCACAATAATAAACTTAATTTGTTCATGTACCACTGTATAGGAACCAGGCCTATATAAACCACAATAATAATACCAAAGACCAATCAAACAGGGAATAACTAACTTCACATACATGTAGTACTTTGAAAGCAAAACACTCAACGTTGAATAAACCTAATTGTATATTAACAGTACTTATTATTTTATTAGATCCTCTCCCAGATGAATTGTCCTGTGATCTATAAGGAGTCTTTTGGGGACGTCTGCGTGTTTTGCAAAAGGAGCACTTCAGGCCTGCTGGAGCCTGTGCTGCTGTGCAGATCTCATGTGGAGATAAGAAGCCTTTTGTTTGGGAGTTTAATCTTACCAAGCATGGTCTCCCACCCATTTCCTTTCTCCCTTTAACTCGCCACCGAGCGCCCCGCCACCCCCTCTTCTCTTTCTTCCCCTCAGTGATGTCCCACCCCCGTCACGTTGTATACTCTTCACTGCTTTTGCAGGGCTTCTGGGAGCCATTGGCTTCATTAGCACAACACTGCCTAATTATTATGACCTATTATTGGACTTTATTCCTCCCCCGAGCGAGAGTTCCTTTACACCGGGCTCTATTTCTGGTTTTATTGGACAAAAGCGATCAATCCAGGCACATGCACAAATGTAGTCTGTACCAGGGGAACATGTTGCCACTTATTTTTGTAACAGTGCGTAGTGGGCAGGGTTATTTTTGTCATCCAGTAATCTATCCATTAGTTTGTTCCAGTAGTCTAGTAATCACTTTTTTGCCTCAATGCATATTTTATGGAAACAATTTTAAATCAAAACATGTTTTCGATTTGCCATAAACTATATTACCTTTTTATTTACCTCCAATTAATCTTATGTTAGCTTCTATTTACCTTCTATTTAAATTTTTAGCTTCCATTTACCTTCTAATTATCTTCTTCCAGCTTCAATTTACCTCATATTTAACTTGTTTTTACTTTATTTTACTTTCTTGTACATATTTACATTTTACCTTATATTTAACTTTTATTTATCTTTCAGCATATACTTAACTTTTTTCACATTCTTTTACCTTATATTTAATTTACCTTTTACTTTTATTTACCTTATTTTGTCTTCTATTTACCTTGGATTTATTTACCCTTTATCTTATTTTACCATCTTTCACTTTCTACTTAACTTGTTTTTACTTTATTTTACCTTCTTGTACTTATTTATATGTTACCTTATATTTAACTTTTATTTATCTTTTTTAAGCATATATTTAACTATTTTCACATTCTTTTACCTTACTTTGTCTTCTATTTACCTTGGATTTATTTACCCTTTATCTTATTTTACCATCTTTCACTTTCTATTTAACTTGTTTTTACTTTATTTTACCTTCTTGTACTTATTTATATGTTACCTTATATTTAACTTTTATTTATCTATTTTAAGCATAAATTTTACTTTTTTCACATTCTTTTACCTTATATTTAATTTACCTTTTACTTTTATTTACCTTATTTTGTCTTCTATTTACCTTGTATTTATTTACCCTTTATCTTATTTTACCATTTCACTTTCTATTTAACTTGTTTTTACTTTATTTTACCTTCTTGTACCTATTTACATTTGACCATATATTTAACTTTTATTTATCTTTTTTAAGCATATAGTTAACTTTTTTTCACATTCTTTTACCTTATATTTAATTTACCTTTTACTTTTATTGACCTTATTTTGTCTTCTATTTACCTTGGATTTATTTACCCTTTATCTTATTTTACCATCTTTCACTTTCTATTTAACTTGTTTCTTTCCTTTACCTTCTAATTACATTCTCTTAAATGTATTAACCTTCTACCTTTTATTTACCTTATTTTGCTTTGTTTACCATCTATTTAAATTGTTTATCTTCTATTTACCCTTGGTCTTCTTTTAGCTTTTACCTTATATTTAATTTACCGTATTTTGCTTTCAATTTATTAATTCATTCTTTACCTTCTACAAAACCAGTGAAGTTGGCACGTTGTGTAAATGGTAAATAAAAACCGAATACAATGATTTGCTAATCCTTTTCAACCTGTACTCAATTGAATAGACTGCAAAGACAAGATATTTAACGTTCCAACTGGAAAACTTAATTTTTCAGCAAATATTAGCTCACTTGGAATTTGATGCCTGCAACATGTTAAAAAAAAGCTGGAACAAGTGGCAAAAAAGACGGAGAAAGTTGAGGAATGCTCATCAAACACTTATTTGGAACATCCCACAGGTGAACAGGCTAATTGGGAACAGGTGGGTGCCATGATTGGGTATAAAAGCAGCGTTATTGCTCAGTCATTCACAAACAAGGATGGGGCGAGGGTCACCACTGTGTCAACAAATGCCTGAGCAAATTGTCCAACAGTTTAAGAACAACATTTCTCAACCAGCTATTGCAAGGAATTTAGGGATTTCACCATAAAAGGTGTGAGTATCATCAAAAGGTTCAGAGACTCTGGAGAAATCACTGCACGTAAGCAGCAATGCCCGTGACCTTGGATCCCTCAGACGGTACTGCATCAAAAAGTGACATCGGTGTGTAAAGGATATCACCACATGGGCTCAGGGACACTTCAGAAAACCACTGTCAGTGACTACAGTTGGTCGCTACATCTGTAAGTGCAAGTTAAAACTCTACTATGCAAAGCGAAAGCCATTTATCAACAACACCCAGAAACGCTGCTGGTTTTGCTGGGCCCAAGCTCATCTAAGATGGACTGATGCAAAGTGTAAAAGTGTTCTCTGGTCGGATGAGTCCACATTCCCAATTGTTTTTGGAAACTGTGGACGTCGTGTCCTCCGGACCAAAGAGGAAAAGAACCATCCGGATTGTTCTAGGCGCAAAGTTGAAAAACCAGCATCTGTGATGGTATGGGGGTGTATTAGTGGCCAAGGCATGGGTAACTTACACATCTGTGAAGGCGCCATTAATGCTGAAAGGTACATACAGGTTTTGGAGCAACATATGTTGCCATCCAAGCAAGGTTATCATGGACGCCCCTGCTTATTTCAGCAAACCAACGCCAAGCCACGTGTTACAGAAGCGTGGCTTCATAGTAAAAGAGTGCGGGTACTAGACTGGCCTGCCTGTAGTCCAGACCTGTCTCCCATTGAAAATGTGTGGTGCATTACGAAGCCTAAAATAGCACAAGGAAGACCCCCGGACTGTTGAACAACTTAAGCTGTACATCAAGCAAGAATGGGAAAGAATTCAACCTGAAAAGCTTCAAAAATGTGTCTCCTCAGTTCCCAAACGTTTACTGAGTGTTGTTAAAAGGAAAGGCCATGTAACACAGTGGTAAAAATGCCCCTGTAACAACTTTTTTGGAACATTAAATATCTTGTCTTTGCGGTCTATTCAACTGAATATACGTTGAGAAGGATTTGCAAATCACTGTATTCTGTTTTTATTTACCATTTACACAACGCGCCAACGTCACCGGTTTTGTAGGTGCACTCCCTGTCGGGCTTGTGGAGGCGGATGTACGCTCATACCAGCAACAATGAGCGAAAATAAGTATGCCGATGTCTTCCCCGCTTTGGATGTCGTCCATCCAAACACTGCCCTATCTTGTCACTTAACATGAGAGGGGCTGTCTGGGAGTGATTAGTGGCTGTAAAGGCATGTGTGTGTGTGTGTGTGTGTGTGTGTGTGTGAGCTGTATTGTATGTGATAGACATTCTCCCACACTCTTGCCCTGTGGGGGCATAGGATAGGCAGGCAGATGGCTACATTCAGGTCCACCACGGGTCAACATATGGCCCATAGAGACAAAGTTTGTGCTTGTGTGTGAGAGTAAGAGACCGGAGTCATTCTCAGTGTGCCTGAGTGGAGGAGGTTGAATGACGAGGTAAAGAGCGTAAAGAAGTAATCTCAGAAGCAAGGGGGTTAAAAGAAAGAAGAAGAAGAAAAAAAAGAAGCCGTGGGTTCGTTTGAGAGGATAAGAGCGAGCGGCGTCCCGTGAGATCAATCGTAGAAAAGACGGCAATAGAAGACAATTCTAAGGCTCCAAAAAGACTAGAAATATTTCCTTGATTGCATTTTACTGAGAGAATCAAAGCGCTCATTTTGGTCGAAGTATAAAAAAAAATTGACACAGTTATGAGTCATTACCTCAATAGGAATAGTCAAATTCATCAAAAATTACTGA
>NC_084743.1:57538980-57553980 GCF_033978785.1 Entelurus aequoreus | reverse complement strand
AAGACAAATCATTATTTCTTCTAGATTTTCCAGAACAACATTTTTAAAAGAAATTAAAAAGACTTTGAAATAAGATTTAAATTTGATTCTACAGATTTTCGAGATTTGCCAGAATATTTTTTTGGAATTTTAATCATAAGTTTGAAGAAATATTTCACAAATATTCTTCGTCGAAAATACAGAAGCTAAAATGAAGAATTAAATCAAAATGTATTTATTATTCTTTACAGTAAAATAATTAATTTGCTTGAACATTGATTTAAATTGTCAGGAAAGAAGAGGAAGGAATTTAAAAGGTAAAAAAGGTATATGTGTTTAAAAATCCTAAAATCATTTTTAAGGTTGTATTTTTTCTCTAAAATTGTCTTTCTGAAAGTTATAAGAAGCGAAGTAAAAAAATTTATGCATTTATTTAAACAAGTGAAGACCAAGTCTTTAAAATATTTCCTTGGATTTTCAAATTCTATTTGAGTTTTGTCTCTCTTAGAATTAAAAATGTCGGGCAAAGCGAGACCAGCTTGCTAGTAAATAAATACAATTTAAAAAATAGAGGCAGCTCACTGGTAAGTGCTGCTATTTGAGCTATTTTTAGAACAGGCCAGCGGGCTACTCATCTGGTCCTTACGGGCTACCTGGTGCCCGCGGGCACCGCGTTGGTGACCCCTGCCCTAGATTATAGTAAAACTGTGACTCATAACCGTACTTTGGCTAACTCACTGAACACTGATATTGGAGAGGTTAACTCTAGCTGGCTAGTTAGCACAAAATGCTAACATGAATACGAGAGACATTAACGTCTTTCCCCGTCAAAGGAGCCGTTTGCCAACTTGCTGAAAGTTACATTTTTCCAAAAATAGAAAATATGACAAGAACATTGCTGGCTATCTTATGTTACCATTAGTGGTTTAACACAACATACAGGTGGAAAAAATATCACACAAATGTTTTTTTTTTATACCAGCAATTGGATTTACCAGGTGAAACTACTCAGTTACACCTACTCAGTGTCCGCCCTGAGATCGGTAGGTTGTGAGTTCAAACCCCGGCCGAGTCATACCAAAGACTATTAAAAATGGGAGCCATTACCTCCCTGCTTGGCACTCAGCATTAAGGGTTGGAATTGGGGGTTAAATCACCAAAAATGATTCCCGGGCGCGGCCACCGCTGCTGCTCACTACTCCCCTCACCTCCCAGAGGGTGATCAAGGGTGATGGGTTTGAATGCAGAGAATAATTTTGCCACACTAGTACTTTAACTTGAACTAATATATGACATGGGCTCAAAATATGCAACCCGTCAAAATTGCGAAAACCTCAAATTGAAATGTTTATCAAATTTGGGGGTTTTCCAAAAACTGTAAACCATTAACAATAAAAACTTGGCACATTTCACTTTGTATGTAACTACTTTGCATCCCATAGTATAGTAGTTTCACATTTGAAGTTGAGTCGCTGACATGAATGGGACTTTTACAGAATATTTTTGTTTTTGTTTCACCTGTTTTTGTTTCACCTGTGTATATACGTTTTAAGTGTCTATATTTTTCCACGATTTTTACTTATATTGAAGAAAAAATGATCTCCAGTTCAAGGAGTTTACCGTTTCAGGCTTGTCACTCACCACTGTCTTCCGTTCACATACAAAAAAACATTCCAAGAGAATACTAACAATTTGCAATCATGTTGTTATTATGATAGAATATACATTCAATGATAATCAGCGTTATCTAGCCAAGTCGCTATCGTTAGCAAACAAAACACAAAGCTAATGCGCATGCAAGTGTTACTCACGGGCGCAGTTATGTCGTTATGTACTAAAAGCCAGAATGGGGTGGGGCACAATGCTTAAACATTGGAATGTTAGTGCCTTCTAGGCATCTGAGTAAATGTTGCAAACTACCTCGTAAAAAACAACATATCCAGATCTAAACTTAAGCAATCAATTCAATTCTTGTTCATATTTAAGTGTTTTTTTTATGTTTTAGCTGCACATATGCTAACATTAGCCTTGTTATAATAAGTTGTATATGTATTTTTGTTTTAGCTGCACAAATGCTAACATAAGCCTTTTAATAATATAAGTTGCATAGGTTTTTTTATGTTTTAGCTGCACAAATGCTAACATTAGCCTTGTTATAGTATACGTTGTAGATGTGTTTTTGTTTTAGCTGCACATATGCTAACATTAGCCTTGTTATAAAATAAGTTGTATTAGTTTTTTTATGTTTTCGCTGCATATATGCTAACATTAGCCTTGTTATACTATAAGTTGTATTCGGTTTTTTATGTTTTCGCTGCATATATGCTAACATTAGCCTTGTTACAATATAATTTGTAGATGTTTTTTGTTTTAGCTGCACATATGCTAGCATTAGCCTTGTTTTAATATAAGTTGAGGATGTTTTTTATGTTTTAGCTGCACAAATGCTAACATTAGCCATGGTATAATATAGGTTGTGGATGTTTTTTTATGTTTTAGCAGCAAAAATGCTAATATTAGCCTAGTTATAATATAAGTTGTAGATGTTTTTTATGTTTTAGCAGCAAAAATGCTAATATTAGCCTAGTTATAATATAAGTTGTAGATGTGTTTTTTATGTTTTAGCAGCACAAATGCTAACATTAGCCTTGTTATACCTGTAATATAAGTTGCAGATGTTTTTATGTTTTAGCAGCAAAAATGCTAACATTAGCCTTGTCATAATATAAGTTGTAGATGTTTGTTTGTGTTTTAGCTGCACAAATGCTAACATTAGCCATGTTATATTATAAGTTGTAGATGTGTTTTGTTTTAGCTGCTCATATGCTAACATTAGCCTTGTTATAAAATAAGTTATATTTGTTTTTTTATGTTTTCATTGCATATATGCTAACATTAGCCTTGTTATAATATAAGTTGAAGGTGTTTATGTTTTAGCAGCACGTATGCTAACATTAGCCTTGTTATAATATAAGTTGAAGGTGTTTATGTTTTAGCAGCATGTATGCTAACATTAGCCTTGTTATAATATAAGTTGTATAGGTTTTTTTATGTTTTAGCTGCACAAATGCCAACATTAGCCTTGTCATAATATAAGTTGTAGATGCTTATGTTTTAGCAGCACACATGCTAACATTAGCCTTGGTATAAGTTGTAGACATTTGTTTTAGCAGCAAAAATGCTAACATTAGCCTTGTTATAATATAAGTTGTAGATGTTTAAGCAGCATACATGCTAACATTAGCCTTGTTATAATATAAGTTGTATTTGTTTTTTTTATGTTTTCGCTGCATATATGCTAACATTAGCCTTGTTACAATATAATTTGTAGATGTTTTTTGTTTTAGCTGCACATATGCTAGCATTAGCCTTGTTATAATATAAGTTAAGGATGCTTTTTATGTTTTAGCTGCACAAATGCTAACATTAGCCATGGTATAATATAAGTTGTGGATGTTTTTTTATGTTTTAGCAGCAAAAATGCTAATATTAGCCTAGTTATAATAGAAGTTGTAGATGTTTTTTATGTTTTTAGCAGCAAAAATTCTAATATTAGTCTAGTTATAGTATACGTTGTGGATGTTTTTTATGTTTTAGCAGCACAAATGCTAACATTAGCCTTGTTTTAATATCAGTTGTAGATGTTTGTTTATGTTTTAGCTGCACAAATGCTAACATTAGCCTTGTTATAATATAAGTTGTAGATGTTCGTTTATGTTTTAGCTGCACAAATGCTAACATTAGCCATGTTATATTATAAGTTGTAGATGTGTTTTTGTTTTAGCTGCACATATGCTAACATTAGCCTTGTTATAAAATAAGTTGTATTTGGGTTTTTTATGTTTTCATTGCATATAGCATAGCCTTGTTATAATATAAGTTGTAGGTGTTTGTTTTAGCAGCACATATGCTAACATTAGCCTTGTTATAATATAAGTTGTATAGGTTTTTTTATGTTTTAGCTGCACAAATGCCAACATTAGCCTTGTCATAATATAAGTTGTAGATGTTTGTTTTAGCAGCACACAAGCTAACATTAGCCTTGTTATAATATAAGTTGTAGATGTTTGTTTTAGCTGCACAAATGTTAATATTAGCCTTGTTATAATATAAGTTGTAGAGGTTTTTTATGTTTTAGCAGCAAAAATGCTAACATTGGCTTTGTTATAAGTTATAGATGTTTTTTTTTAATGTTTTAACTGCATGCCGAGGAAAAGGCTTTATCAGTATCATGCAGTATAACGCTTCAAACCCCGCTTCAACAAGCTGTGCACTACAAAATGTGCTAATTGTCGCCATTAATCCTGACTTCCCATTTTGATATATGAAAAAGAATTGGCACTTTTTTTTTTTTTTAAATCCTTTTTTGTTTTGTAGGTTAAACTGTTTTATGTTTTGTCCTCCTGAGTTAAAGTTGCTGATCAATTACAACTCATTTGATTTTTCACTCTCAAAAGGCCCAAGTCCATCAAAAATTATTTATAATTTAAATAAGGATTTATTTATTTTTTAGATTTCAGGCAAAATTATACACATTGAATCTTTTCTGTCACACACTAAAACAATGTTAATAAAGTTATTATTGGTTGTAAATTCATCTATATGTGTTGTATGGTCATAATGATACAATGTCATGCAGAGGTGTACTTATAACAATTGTATAAACCAATGATACTATTTATGGTCGCGGTGGAAAGTAGTGGGGGTGTACCAGGAAATAATTGAGTAACAGTACTCTTACTTGTGTCCAATTTTTACTACTCTACCCACCCCTGCGGGTGACTCACACCCCCCTCGAATTCACACCCTCCTCCCCGTCTTCCTGTCATGATTTCTCCCTGCCCCCCCCAGCTCCTCCCAACTCTAATAAACTCTTCTTTTCGGCCTTTCCTTTCCCCTCAAATCTCCTAATTCTCTCCATCCCCAGTTTGTTCAGACTCGAGTGTCACACTCTCCACCCGGTTTCTGCCTTCCTTCCGCCTTGCCTCTAATCCTGCCTTCAGACTTGTTTTCTTACTCTCAGAGAGGATTTGGGGGTTTCGGTGGATTGCGGCTAATGGGCTAAACACGTGCATGAGCTAGTTTGGTTTCAATCAACCCGCACTTGCTTTTTTGACTTTGAATTGCGGGACTTTTGTGGAAAGTACTTCACATCTGCATTCAAACATAATTGTGGACAATATCAAACATGTAAGAGCGAGGCAGAAGTGCATACACTGCAATGATCAAGTCGGTTTCAGAGTTAGTCCCCGAAGTTGACCAATCAGAGAGGGTATGTCCAGACAATCTCTTAAATAATTGGTCCATATCCCCTCACGTGACTACAGTGCACCATGTTTGGGACAAACTTTTTGAGTTGACCCTACTCTCTCCGGCAATGACAGTGTTGCGTGTCCCTCTGGTGTTCAAACAGGAAATTGCATCAACATGAGACACGAACTGTACTTTTTTGGAGTTATTGTGACTTTAGAGGTGGAATCTGTCATTTCTGGGTGTCTGTGGGACTGCTTGTCATAGTGGACAACGATTATAAGACTCTGTACGGTTCTTCACGTCGTGTCTTTCAGTGATAGAAAAGAGGCGTTCAAGTTGCTAGCAACGACGCGTCGGCGGCATGTTTTGCAGGTTAGCCTACCATTGGAGTCGCGAGTTCTCCCTTTCCTCTCTTTGGCACCAATTCTTCTCCAGGTTTTGTTGGTTTGGCTTCTATTGTGCTCTCCGTCTGTGCAATGTTGACATCCATGCTCCTTACTGTAAAGTTCTTTGAAGTGAAGTGAAAATTCTCCCTCAAGGTAAAAAATACACAATATAAACAATGTTGTATCGTACGATTAGACATTCTTATGTCATATTGCCATATATACCAGATTTTCCGGCCTATAAGCCCCTACTTTTTTTCCAATGCTTTGCATCCGCGGCTTATAAAACAGTGCGTCTAATTCAGTGGTTCTTAACCTGGGTTCGGTGAGTCGGGCTCAGGGGTTCGGCGGAGGTCAAGACACACCCGACTCATCGTGTAAATAAAAACTTCTCCCTATCGGCGTATTACGGATACGGCAACAGCAGAAGTCAGACTGATTTGCGGGTGTGTAATTTGTTGTGAGTTTATGCACTGTGTTGGTTTTGTTCTTTGAACAAGGTGATGTTCATGCATGGTTCATTTTGTGCACCAGTAATGAAACATGTCAACACTTTAGTATGGGGAACATATTCACCATTAATTAGTTGCTTATTAACATGCAAATTAGTAACATATTAGCTCTTAACTAGTCATTATTAAGTACTTATTAATGCCTTATTCGGCATAGCCTTCACCCTCTAACCCTGGCCCTAACCCTCTAATTCTAACCAAATAACTCTAAATTACCGTAATTTCCGGACTATAAGCCGCTACTTTTTCCCCTCGTTCTGGTCCCTGCGGCTTATACAAGGGTGCGGCTTATATACGGCCTGTTCTTCTCCGACACCGACGAAGAGGATTTGGGTGGTTTTAGTACGCAGGAGGAAGACGATGACACAATGATTAAAGACTGACTTTTCATATACCGGTAGGCTGGTTATTTTGATAACGTACAGGCGAGCACTTTGTATTACTTTGCAGCGTTGTATTATTTGTACTCTGCACGAATGCTGTTCGCCATGTCAAAGATGTGAAAGTTTGATTGAATGATTGAAAGATTTATTGTTAATAAATGGGACGCTTTGCGTTCCCAAACAGTCATCTCTGTCCCGACAATCCCCTCCGTGGTAGCAGGAACCCCTATATACTACGCTAATTACACATCAAAACCCTGCGGCTTATACAAGGGTGCGGCTTATATATGGAGCAATCTGTATTTTCCCCTAAATTTAGCTGGTGCGGCTTATAGTCAGGTGCGGCTTATAGTCCGGAAATTACGGTAAGTCTTTGTTACTTAGAATATGTTCCCCTACTGTCCAAAAAACTCTAAATTAAGTCTTTGTTACTTAGAATATGTTCCCCGTACTAAAGTGTTACCAAAAACATATAACTTTGTCTTGAATTTGAAAAAAAAAACATTTTATTTGTCACTAAAGAAGGGTTCGGTGAATGCGCATATGAAACTGGTGGGGTTCGGTACCTCCAACAAGGTTAAGAACCACTCGTCTAATTTATGGATTTTTCTTCGCCAAAGTCATAATAGTTTGTATTCAACAAATAGTTTTCATATTACACCAACAGAGACACTGAAAAGGCATGTTTTATAGGTGAGCCTACCATTGGAGTCGTGAGTTCTCCCTTTCCTCTCTTTGGCACCAATTCTTCTCCAGGTTTTGTTGGTTTGGCTTCTATTGTGCTCTTCGTCTGTGCAATGTTGACATCCACGCTCCTTACTGTAAAGTTCTTTGAAGTGAAGTGAAAATTCTCCCTCAAGGTAAAAAATACACAATATAAACAATAGTGTTGTATCGTACGATAAGACATTCTTATGTCATATTACCATATATACCAGATTTTCCGGCCTATAAGCCCCTACTTTTTTTCCCAATGCTTTGCATCCGCGGCTTATAAAACAGTGCGTCTAATTTATGGATTTTTCTTCGCCAAAGTCATAATAGTCTGTATTCAACAAATAGTTTTCATATTACACCAACAGAGACACTGAAAAGGCATGTTTTATAGCAGGGGTCACCAACGTGGTGCCCGTTAGGACCAGATGAGTAGCCCGCTGGCCTGTTCTAAAAATAGTTCAAATAGCAGCACTTACCAGTGAGCTGCCTCTATTTTTTAAATTGTATTCATTTACTAGCAAGCTGGTCTCGCTTTGCCCGACATTTTTAATTCTAAGAGAGACAAAACTCAAATAGAATTTGAAAATCCAAGAAAATATTTTAAAGACTTGGTCTTCACTTGTTTGAATAAATTCATTAATTGTTTTACTTTGCTTCTTATAACTTTCAGAAAGACAATTTTAGAGAAAAAATACAACCTTAAAAATGATTTTAGGATTTTTAAACACATATACCTTTTTACCTTTTAAATTCCTTCCTCTTCTTTCCTGACAATTTAAATCAATGTTAAAGTAAAAAAAAAATTTTATTGTAAAGAATAATAAATACATTTTAATTTAATTCTTCATTTTAGCTTCTGGTTTTTTTGACGAAGAATATTTGTGAAATATTTCTTCAAACTTATTATGATTAACATTCAAAAAAATTATTCTGGCAAATCTACAAAATCTGTAGAATGAAATTTGGATCTTATTTGTAAGTCTTTTAAATTTCTTTAAAACATTTTGTTCTGGAAAATCTAGAAGAAATAATGATTTGTCTTTGTTAGAAATATAGCTTGTTCCAATTTGTTATATATTCTAACAAAGTGTAGATTGGATTTTAACCTATTTAAAACATGTCATCAAAATTCTAAAATTAATCTTAATCAGGAAAAATTACTAATGATGATCCATAAATTATTTTTTTAATTTTTTCAAAAAGATTTGTATTAGCTAGTTTTTCTCTTCTTTTTTTCGGTTGAATTTTGAATTTTAAAGAGTCGAAATTGAAGATAAATAAACTATGTTTCAAAATTTTATTGTCATTTTTTTCGTGTTTTCTCCTCTTTTAAACCGTTCAATTAAGTGTAAATATCATTAATTATTAATAATAACATAGAGTTGCAGGTAAATTGAGCAAATTGGCTATTTCTGGCAATTTATTTAAGTGTGTATCAAACTGGTAGCCCTTCGCATTAATCAGTACCCAAGAAGTAGCTCTTGGTTTCAAAAAGGTTGGTGACCCCTGTTTTATAGGTGAGCCTACCATTGGAGCCGTGAGTTCCCCTTTCCTCTCTTTGGCACCAATTCTTCTCCAGATTTTGTTGGTTTGGCTTCTATTGTGCTCTCCGTCTGTGCAATGTTGACATCCACGCTCCTTATTGTAAAGTTCTTTGAAGTGAAGTGAAAATTCTCCCTCAAGGTAAAAAATACACAATATAAACAATAGTGTTGTATCGTACGATAAGACATTCTTATGTCATATTACCATATATACCAGATTTTCCGGCCTATAAGCCCCTACTTTTTTTCCCAATGCTTTGCATCCGCGGCTTATAAAACAGTGCGTCTAATTCAGTGGTTCTTAACCTGGGTTCGATCGAGTCGGGCTCAGGGGTTCGGCGGAGGTCAAGACACACCTGACTCATCGTGTAAATAAAAACTTCTCCCCATCGGCGTATTACGGATACGGCAACAGCAGAAGTCAGACTGATTTGCAGGTGTGTAATTTGTTGTGAGTTTATGCCCTGTGTTGGTTTTGTTCTTTGAACAAGGTGATGTTCATGCATGGTTCATTTTGTGCACCAGTAATGAAACATGTTAACACTTTAGTATGGGGAACATATTCACCATTAATTAGTTGCTTATTAACATGCAAATTAGTAACATATTAGCTCTTAACTAGTCATTATTAAGTACTTATTAATGCCTTATTCGGCATAGCCTTCACCCTCTAACCCTAACCAAATAACTCTAAATTAAGTCTTTGTTACTTAGAATATGTTCCCCTAGTGTCCAAAAAACTCTAAATTAAGTCTTTGTTACTTAGAATATGTTCCCCGTACTAAAGTGTTACCAAAAACATATAACTTTGTCTTGAATTTGAAAAAAAAAACATTTTATTTTTCACTAAAGAAGGGTTCGGTGAATGCGCATATGAAACTGGTGGGGTTCGGTACCGCCAACAAGGTTAAGAACCACTGGTCTAATTTATGGATTTTTCTTCGCCAAAGTCATAATAGTTTGTATTCAACAAATAGTTTTCATATTACACCTACAGAGACACTGAAAAGGCATGTTTTATAGGTTAGCCTATCATTGGAGTCGTGAGTTCCCCTTTCCTCTCTTTGGCACCAATTCTTCTCCAGGTTTTGTTGGTTTGGCTTCTATTGTGCTCTTCGTCTGTGCAATGTTGACATCCATGCTCCTTACTGTAAAGTTCTTTGAAGTGAAGTGAAAATTCTCCCTCAAGGTAAAAAATACACAATATAAACAATAGTGTTGTATCGTACGATAAGACATTCTTATGTCATATTACCATATAAACCAGATTTTCCGGCCTATAAGCCCCTACTGTTTTTCCCAATGCTTTGCATCCGCGGCTTATAAAACAGTGCGTCTAATTCAGTGGTTCTTAACCTGGGTTCGATCGAGTCGGGCTCAGGGGTTTGGCGGAGGTCAAGACACACCCGACTCATCGTGTAAATAAAAACTTCTCCCTATCGGCGTATTACGGATACGGCAACAGCAGAAGTCAGACTGATTTGCGGGTGTGTAATTTGTTGTGAGTTTATGCACTGTGTTGGTTTTGTTCTTTGAACAAGGTGATGTTCATGCATGGTTCATTTTGTGCACCAGTAATGAAACATGTCAACACTTTAGTATGGGGAACATATTCACCATTAATTAATTGCTTATTAACATGCAAATTAGTAACATATTAGCTCTTAACTAGTCATTATTAAGTACTTATTAATGCCTTATTCGGCATAGCCTTCACCCTCTAACCCTGGCCCTAACCCTCTAATTCTAACCAAATAACTCTAAATTAAGTCTTTGTTACTTAGAATATGTTCCCCTAGTGTCCAAAAAACTCTAAATTAAGTCTTTGTTACTTAGAATATGTTCCCCGTACTAAAGTGTTACCAAAAACATATAACTTTGTCTTGAATTTGAAAAAAAAAACATTTTATTTGTCACTAAAGAAGGGTTCGGTGAATGCGCATATGAAACTGGTGGGGTTCGGTACCTCCAACAAGGTTAAGAACCACTCGTCTAATTTATGGATTTTTCTTCGCCAAAGTCATAATAGTTTGTATTCAACAAATAGTTTTCATATTACACCAACAGAGACACTGAAAAGGCATGTTTTATAGGTTAGCCTACCATTGGAGTCGTGAGTTCTCCCTTTCCTCTCTTTGGCACCAATTCTTCTCCAGGTTTTGTTGGTTTGGCTTCTATTGTGCTCTTCGTCTGTGCAATGTTGACATCCACGCTCCTTACTGTAAAGTTCTTTGAAGTGAAGTGAAAATTCTCCCTCAAGGTAAAAAATACACAATATAAACAATAGTGTTGTATCGTACGATAAGACATTCTTATGTCATATTACCATATATACCAGATTTTCCGGCCTATAAGCCCCTACTTTTTTTCCCAATGCTTTGCATCCGCGGCTTATACAACAGTGCGTCTAATTTATGGATTTTTCTTCGCCAAAGTCATAATAGTCTGTATTCAACAAATAGTTTTCATATTACACCAACAGAGACACTGAAAAGGCATGTTTTATAGCAGGGGTCACCAACATGGTGCCCGCGGGCACCAGGTAGCCCGTTAGGACCAGATGAGTAGCCCGTTGGCCTGTTCTAAAAATAGCTCAAATAGCAGCACTTACCAGTGAGCTGCCTCTATTTTTTAAATTGTATTTATTTACTAGCAAGCTGGTCTCGCTTTGGCCGACATTTTTAATTCTAAGAGAGACAAAACTCAAATAGAATTTGAAAATCCAAGAAAATATTTTAAAGACTTGGTCTTCACTTGTTTAAATACATTCATTAATTGTTTTACTTTGCTTCTTATAACTTTCAGAAAGACAATTTTAGAGAAAAAATACAACCTTAAAAATGATTTTAGGATTTTTAAACACATATACCTTTTTACCTTTTCAATTCCTTCCTCTTCTTTCCTGACAATTTAAATCAATGTTAAAGTAAATTTTTTTTTTTTATTGTAAAGAATAATAAATACATTTTAATTTAATTATTCATTTTAGCTTCTGTTTTTTTTGACGAAGAATATTTGTGAAATATTTCTTCAAACTTATTATGATTAACATTCAAAAAAATTATTCTGGCAAATCTACAAAATCTGTAGAATCAAATTTGAATCTTATTTCTAAGTCTTTTAAATTTCTTTAAAACATTTTGTTCTGGAAAATGTAGAAGAAATAATGATTTGTCTTTGTTAGAAATATAGCTTGGTCCAATTTGTTATATATTCTAACAAAGTGTAGATTGGATTTTAACCTATTTAAAATTCTAAAATTAATCTTAATCAGGAAAAATTACTAATGATGATCCATAAATTCTTTTTTAAATTTTTTCAAAAAGATTTGTATTAGCTAGTTTTTCTCTTCTTTTTTTCGGTTGAATTTTGAATTTTAAAGAGTCGAAATTGAAGATAAATAAACTATGTTTCAAAATTTAATTGTCATTTTTTTCGTGTTTTCTCCTCTTTTAAACCGTTCAATTAAGTGTAAATATCATTAATTATTAATAATAACAGAGTTACAGGTAAATTGAGCAAATTGGCTATTTCTGGCAATTTATTTAAGTGTGTATCAAACTGGTAGCCCTTCGCATTAATCACTACCCAAGAAGTAGCTCTTGGTTTCAAAAAGGTTGGTGACCCCTGTTTTATAGGTGAGCCTACCATTGGAGCCGTGAGTTCCCCTTTCCTCTCTTTGGCACCAATTCTTCTCCAGATTTTGTTGGTTTGGCTTCTATTGTGCTCTCCGTCTGTGCAATGTTGACATCCATGCTCCTTACTGTAAAGTTCTTTGAAGTGAAGTGAAAATTCTCCCTCAAGGTAAAAAATACACAGTATAAACAATAGTGTTGTATCGTACGACAAGACATTCTTATGTCATATTACCATATATACCAGATTTTCCGGCCTATAAGCCCCTACTTTTTTTCCAGTGCTTTGCATCCGCGGCTTATAAAACAGTGCTTCTAATTCAGTGGTTCTTAACCTGGGTTCAATCGAGTCGGGCTCAGGGGTTCGGCGGAGGTCAAGACACACCCAACTCATCGTGTAAATAAAAACTTCTCCCTATCGGCGTATTACGGATACGGCAACAGCAGAAGTCAGACTGATTTGCAGGTGTGTAATTTGTTGTGAGTTTATGCACTGTGTTGGTTTTGTTCTTTGAACAAGGTGATGTTCATGCATGGTTCATTTTGTGCACCAGTAATGAAACATGTCAACACTTTAGTATGGGGAACATATTCACCATTAATTAGTTGCTTATTAACATGCAAATTAGTAACATATTAGCTCTTAACTAGTCATTATTAAGTACTTATTAATGCCTTATTCGGCATAGCCTTCACCCTCTAACCCTAACCAAAAACTCTAAATTAAGTCTTTGTTACTTAGAATATGTTCCCCTAGTGTCCAAAAAACTCTAAATTAAGTCTCTGTTACTTAGAATATGTTCCCCGTACTAAAGTGTTACCAAAAACATATAACTTTGTCTTGAATTTGAAAAAAAAAACATTTTATTTGTCACTAAAGAAGGGTTCGGTGAATGCGCATATGAAACTGGTGGGGTTCGGTACCTCCAACAAGGTTAAGAACCACTCGTCTAATTTATGGATTTTTCTTCGCCAAAGTCATAATAGTTTGTATTCAACAAATAGTTTTCATATTACACCAACAGAGACACTGAAAAGGCGTGTTTTATAGGTTAGCCTACCATTGGAGTCGTGAGTTCCCCTTTCCTCTCTTTGGCACCAATTCTTCTGCAGGTTTTATTGGTTTGGCTTCTATTGTGCTCTCCGTCTGTGCAATGTTGACATCCATGCTCCTTACTGTAAAGTTCTTTGAAGTGAAGTGAAAATTCTCCCTCAAGGTAAAAAATTACACAATATAAACAATGTTGTATCGTACGATAAGACATTCTTATGTCTTATTACCATATATACCGTATTTTCCAGACTATAAGCCCCTACTTTTTTTCCAACGCTTTGAATCTTACAAAACAGTGCGTCTAATTTATGGATTGTTCTTCGCCAAAGGCCATAATAGTTTGTATTCAACAAATAGTTTTCATATTACACCAACAGACACTGAAAAGATGTGGTATTGTTTGTACTATAGCGCCATTTTGTGGACGAGTTTTCTCACTGCAGGTTGAAAATGTACTTCCTGTTGCATGCCTTGAACCGGAAGTAAAACCATCCAGTGTTTCTGCTCGAAAGGATTCTCCATTCGTCACTCCAAGCAACGTTTTTAAGTTTTACAATATAACTATAACAATCTAAACCGTCCATGTGTGATGTCTGTAGGTGTGTTTTAATGCATATTTGTACGTGCTATTGTAATGTAATCAAGCTAGGGTCGTTAGCATTAGTGAATACTCAGTGACCTAGTGGTTCGAGTGTCCGCCCTGAGATGGGTAGGTTGTGAGTTCAAACCCCGGCCGAGTCATACCAAAGACTAGAAAAATGGGACCAATTACCTCCCTGCTTGGCACTCAGCATCAAGGGTTGGAATTGGGGGTTAAATCAGCAAAAATTATTCCCGGGCGCGGCCACCGCTGCTGCCCACTGCTCCCCTCACCTCCCAGGGGGTGATCAAGGGTGATGGGTCAATTGCAGAGAATAATTTCGCCACACCAAGTGTGTGTGTGACAATCATTGGTACTTTGACTTTATATGCTAACACATTTACAAGTGTCTGTGTTAGTATTATTAACTTACGTCATTATTTTTTAATTGTTCCAGTTTTGTAAATTCATTAAAAAGGTCACTGTGAAGTTATCGAGTCTGTTGAGCTGATTGGAGAGCTAGCTTCCGTAACGAGTGGGGCAGTGGGACCATGATGATGACTTCTGTTTCAGCCGTTTTACTGCCGTGTTACATACACCAGTGTTTTTTAACCTTTTTTGAGCCAAGGCACATTTTTTGCGTTGAAAAAATGCGGAGGCACACCACCAGCAGAAATCATTAAAAAACGAAACTCAGTTGACAGTAAAAAGTCTTTGTCGCAATTGTTGGATATGACTTTAAAGCATAACCAAGCATGCATCAATATAGCTCTTGTCTCAAAGTAGGTGTACTGTCACCACCTGTCACATCACGCCGTGACTTATTTGGAGTTTTTTTGCTGTTTTCCTGTGTGTAGTGTTTCAGTTCTTGTCTTGCGCTCCTATTTTGGTGGCTTTTTCTCTTTTTTTGGTATTTTCCTGTAGCAGTTTCATGAGCGATATTTCCCGCATCTACTT
>NC_084743.1:57528980-57533980 GCF_033978785.1 Entelurus aequoreus | reverse complement strand
GAAATAATGATTTGTCTTTGTTAGAAATATAGCTTGGTCCAATTTGTTATATATTCTAACAAAGTGTAGATTGGATTTTAACCTATTTAAAACATGTCATCAAAATTCTAAAATTAATCTTAATCAGGAAAAATGATTAATGATGTTCCATAAATTATTTTTTTAATTTTTTTCAAAAAGATTCGAATTAGCTAGTTTTTCTCTTCTTTTTTTTCGGTTGAATTTTGAATTTTAAAGAGTCGAAATTGAAGATAAACTATGTTTCAAAATTTAATTGTCATTTTGTTCGTGTTTTCTCCTCTTTTAAACCGTTCAATTAAGTGTAAATATCATTAATTATTAATAATAACATAGAGTTAAAGGTAAATTGAGCAAATTGGCTATTTCTGGCAATTTATTTGAGTGTGTATCAAACTGGTAGCCCTTCGCATTAATCAGTACCCAAGAAGTAGCTCTTGCTTTCAAAAAGGTTGGTGACCCCTGGTCTATTGTGAGCGAACTGTGGTGCTGAATTTCCCCCAGGGATCAATAAAGTACTTTCTATTCTATTCTATCTATTCTATTCGCCGCTGGTTGGCTTTCCGCAGTGGTCACTCAGCGCGTTTCACACTTGATCGGGCCATCGTGACTCTAAGTAGCGACCGAACATCTGTTTTCAGAGTTCAACTGCCATGGCTTTGTTGTCATCACCATTATACACCAATACCGATGACGCAGAACACATATCCTATAGGGCTGCAAATCTTTGGGTGTCCCACGATTCGATTCAATATCCATTCTTGGGGTCACGATTCGATTATAAATCGATTTTTTCGATTCAACGCGATTCTCGATTCAAAAACGATATTTTTCCGATTCAAAACAATTCTCTATTCATTCAATACATAGGATTTCAGCAGGATCTACCCCAGTCTGCTGACATGCAAGCAGAGTAGTAGATTTTTGTAAAAAGCTTTTATAATTGTAAAGGACAATGTTTTATCAACTGATTTCAATAATCAACTGATTTCAATAATGTACATTTGTTTTAACTATTAAATGAACCACAAATATGACTAATTTTATCTTTGTGAAATTATTGGACACAGTGTGTTGTCAAGCTTATGAGATGCGATGCAAGTGTAAGCCACTGTGACACTATTGTTCTTTTTCATTTTTTATTTTTTTATAAATGTCTAATGATAATGTCAATGAGGGATTTTTAATCACTGCTATGTTGGATTTGTTACTAATTAGACTTAGACTTCCTTTTTTTTGTCATTCAAATTTGAACTTTACAGTACAGATAAGAACGAAATTTCGTTACATAAGCTCATGGTAGTGCAGGATAAAAAAGAAATAAGGTGCATATATAAATAAATAAATAAATAGGTTACTGTACAGATAAATATATTGCACTTTTCCACATGCATCCACGTTTATGGATGTATGTTATATTGTCTTTTTTATTCCAGCGAGTTAATCCATTTTGGGGGGAGTTGAGGGGATGCGAGAGGGGATAATTATGATGCAATATTGATACTGTTGTTGATAATATTCATTTTTGTTTCACTACTTTTGGTTTGTTCTGTGTCTCCTCTCAATTGCTCTGTTTATTGCAGTTCTGAGTGTTGCTGGGTCGGGTTTGAAAAATTAGAATCGATACTGAATCGTGCAACATGAGAATGGCGATTTGAATTCGAATCGATTTTTTCCCACAACCCTAATATCCTAGTTTATCTGGAAAATCAAAGTTTTCGGCTTGAACAAGTACTCGCGCCAGAAAGCTATGACAAAATTTGGCAAGGATCCCCCGGGAGGAGCTGGACAAAGTGACTGGAGAGAGGAAAATGTCTGGGCTTCCCTGCTTAGGCTGCTGCCCCCGCGACCCGACCTCGGATAAGCGGAATAAGATGGACGGATGGGTACATACAGGAACGGTCAAAGGTTGTTAATATGACATGATGTACACACGTATTTATTATATACGAACCTTGTTGTCTGTTTCCCCTTTACATGGTCGACTATCCCTGTAAACATGTGACACCATCTCCATATGGAGGAACTCGAACAGAGCTTCGTCAGCCATTCCTGGCAAGGAGGACATAATAAATAAAACATACTAATACAATATAAAGATCATTTTTAAATGCTTAACTCGAGTAAGGTTGAAACAGGGCTAGCTTAGTCGTTAGCTTACACCAAGCAGCAATTCATCGCACATTTATAACGTTTCTCCCCCAATTGCGATAATTAATTAAATAGGCATTAATTCGACGATATATATATAGGTTCGTGAGTATAATGAGACAGATAATGAGTGAAATAAACCGTTAAAACTCACTTGCCGGACGAACTGAAGCAACTGACGTAAACAGAATCACTTCCGGGATGCACTCGTAATAATCACCGGCGCACACCGTGGAGTTTAACGGTCAAAGCACAGTTGGTTAAACAACTGTAATTTAAAAGCGTGTTTCACACCCGAGAAAAATAAACTAAAATACGTTACATTTTTTATGTGTTTTAAATATAAGATACTCGTGGAAAGATTTACCCGCCATGTCGGTGTACGCTAGATATAAAATAAAGCATACATTTCGTCCAATCACAGCTTGAAGCGTTAAGTCCACGTGATGTCCATACTACTTTCTGATTGGTAGCTGGCAATGAAAACAAAAACAACTTCCTGGCTGCTCATGTGATCGTTCGACTGTGTGGTCCAGGTAGTTTAGTTGGATTTTGATTAATGGCATCAAAATGAAGAAATATGTTATCGTCATTATTGCTGACATTTGAACTCAATCGAATCTGTGTGCAGGACCGTGTAGTCATGTCGAGCAAATACCCGATAGTGGTGCAGGGCGAGGCATCGGAGACGGACTCGGATGAGGAGGTCTACATCACCTCCCTGCCCGCTCCCCAGACCTCCATCGTGGGGGCCAAGGTAGTTGTCTTGTGCATCATGCAAAAACCCAAAACCAGTGAAGTTGGCACGTTGTGTAATTCCATCCATTCATCCATCTTCTTCCGCTTATCCGAGGTCGGGTCGCGGGGGCAGCAGCCTAAGCAGGGAAGCCCAGACTTCCTTCTCCCCAGACACTTCGTCCAGCTCCCCCCGGGGGATCCCGAGGCGTTCCCAGGCCAGCCGGGAACGTTGTTTAATTCGTAAATAAAAACAATGATTTGCATATCCTTTTCAACTTATATTCAATTGAATAGACTGCAAAGACAATGGTAAATAAAAAATAGAATACAATGATTTGCAAATCCTTTTCAACTTGTATTCAATTGAATTGACTGCAAATACAAGATATGTCATGTTTTTTTTTTTTTTGCAAATAATCATTGACTTAGAATTTAATGGCAGCAACTCATTGCAAAAAAGTGGCATTTTTACCACTGTGTTACATGGCCTTTCCTTTTAACAACACTCGGTAAATGTTTGGGAACTGAGGAGATACATTTTTGAAGCTTTTCAGGTGGAATTCTTTCCCATTCTTGCTTGATGTGCAGCTTAAGTCAGGGGTGGGCAATTATTTTTTACCGGGGGCCGCATGAGCAACCCGAGCATTGCTGGAGGGCCACGTCGACAATATTTCAATTAAATTGTGCTCAATATTATTTTTGATATACCGTAAGATAAAAAAATAGCAATAATAATACTAATTTCATTTAACCTAACTTAACTTTATACCAAAGCAGATTGCTTTTGATGGTTTTATTTAAACTCAATCCTTAAATATTTATATTAGGCCATGTGAAATTGTCTGAGATGGTCTCAACCCGCCTCGTTACAGTGCGTCGGGAGAGTGACACGTTGTCAAATGCGCCCCTCTTCTCCAAGCATATCAGCGCAACAGGGTCCTTAATAAACTCTTCGTCAGAAAACGCCTTACTTTTTCTGGCGATTTTGTGAGAAATGGCGAAACATGTCCTGACGGCCGCATCTCTGGGGGTGTGAAATTTGGCAAAAAGTCCTTGTTGGGTTTGCAGTTTTACCATCAACACATCAGCCTCCCTTGCGCGCTCTTCATCAGACAGATTCCATTAGTACAAAACACTTTTCAAAACAAAAGCAACACCGTTGTATTGCACACTCGGCATTGATACTTTTTTAAATGTATTTTGTAATTTATGATTGGCCTCACGCGGGCCGGACAGGGACGCACAAAGGGCCGGACGTGGCCAAGTCTGGCTTAAGTTGTTCAACAGTCCGGGGGTCTCCGTTGTGGTATTTTAGGCTTCATATTGCGCCACACATTTTAAACAGGAGACAGGTCTGGACTACAGGCAGGCCAGTCTAGTACCCGCACTCTTTCACTCTGAAGCCACGCTGTTGTAACACGCGGCTTGACATTGTCTTGCTGAAATAAGCAGGGGCGTCCATGATAACGTTGCTTGGATGACAACTTTCTGTCTTGCCTCTGGTGAGGGCGGTCGCATTTTTCCCCCGCTCCCTTCTTCTCCCAGCTTGCTCTCTTTGTTTTGTCTTGTCCGAACTTTTTCGAAGCCTCTTTCTTTGCGCTGTCCTCAAATCTAAACATCAGACAGGGAAATGATCACACCCAAGACAATGGGCACATACACACACACACACCCTGCCCCACCCCACGCCTTCACCACCGCTTGTTTCCCCTCTGGGTGATGGTCGACTGGCAGCGCTTCATAGCAGCAGTCGACCTCCAGGGCCCCAACTCCCCGCCCCTCTGTTGCGAGTCGTCATGATTAAATGTAACGTGTTTATGTGTGCATGGCATAGAGGTTTTTTCCCACTCCAGACTAGACCCCCTTAGGAGCCCAGTCTAGATTGTATTTTTTTACTCATCTTCCTACCCAGCGTTTTACCTTTTTCTTATCTTTTACGGGTCGCCTTTGGCTGTTCTGTAACCCTGTACACTGTTTGTTTGTCTAATCTTGAACGGGTTTGTGCTGAAAACATAGTTTTGTTGTACTTGTGCAATGACAATAAAGTCCTATCCTATCCTAACATATGTTGCTCCAAAACCTGTATGTACCTT
>NC_084743.1:57511480-57523980 GCF_033978785.1 Entelurus aequoreus | reverse complement strand
CAATCAATGGGTGGCTGACTAAATACTTTTTTGCCCCACTGTATGTATATATACAGTATATATATATATATATATATATATATATATATATATATATATATATATATATATATATATATATATATATATAATATATATATATATTATATATTATATTTATGTATATATATATATTATAGATAATATATATATATACATATTTTAATATATATATATATATTTATATAATATATTATATATATATATATATATATTATATATATATATATATTATAATATATATAATATTATATAATATACATATATATATATGTATATTTATATATATATATATATATATATATATATATATATATATATATATATATATATATATATATATATATATATATATATATATATATATATATATATATATATATATATATAGTGCTCGATTCCGTGGTAGAGCGTAATATGTATGTGTAGGAAAAAAATCACAAGACTATTTCATCTCTACAGGCCTGTTTCATGAGGGGTTTCCTCAATCATCAGGATATTTTCCTGATGATTGAGGAAACCCCTCATGAAACAGGCCTGTAGAGATGAAATAGTCTTGTGATTTTTTTCCCACACATACATATATATATATGTATATATATATATATATGTACACATACACATATATATATATATATATATATATATATATATATATATATATATATATATATATATATATATATATATATATATAAACATCATTTTATATATTTGTGTACAAAGTGTTTTATTCTAAGCAATTTAAAATGATAAAGATATATACACATATATTTATTCATATTATGTATATACACATCAATGTATGTATACATATATATATATATATATATATATATATATATATATATATATATATATATATTATCCTTCACAATGTAAAATGATAATATATAATTATTATAAATATATGTATATATATTAGCTAAAATAGGCTCCAGCACCCCCCGCGACTCCAAAAGGGACAAGCGGTAGAAAATTGATGTTTGGATTATCATTTTACCTAATTATACATATATCAATACATATAGTCGAGGTTTCTGTGGTTTATCCGTTATATAGTGCCCGATACCGGGGTAGAGCGGACTATACGTTAGGTCAAGTAAAAACATAGAGGCTATATCATCCCTACAAGCCTGTTTCGCAGGTTTCCCTGCTCGTCAGGGGATTTGATAAAATCAGGGAAAGCGAAACAGGCTTGTAGGGATGATATAGCCTCTGTGTTTGTTCCTGACCTAACATATGTATACTGTATTTATATATATATATATATACATATATATATATATATATATATATATAAATTTATTTTGTACAATTATAATATACAATTAATATACATATATGTATATATATTATAATTGTACAAAATAAATTATATATACACACATATCTATTACTATTATTTTATGCATATATATATATATATATATATATATATATATATATATATATATATATATATATATATATATATATATATATATATATATATATATATATATATATATATATATATATATATAAATAAGATTCCACAATTCAATGCATTACACATTATGCAGTTAGAATTCAGCTGTATGTAATTTTACATTTGACCAGCAGGTGGTGTCTTCTGCCAAAGCATTTATTGATGCCTTGGAGAGATCCTCAAACCAATTGGTTTGTCTAAAACTTTTATAATCTGACATAGAACATTGCCAGATTCTTCTGTACTATAAAAGCAATTTAGTGTGGAGTCAGGAATTTAAGGTCTGCTGTGATTTATAAAATGTGTTCCACGTTATTGCATTTAGCTTTTCCTAACTCACGGCTGCAACATTTGGTTCTTCTTAAACTTAAATGTGTATTTAATGACTTCGTACTTTCTGCAAATTGTAGTGAAATGGTATGATGTTCATTTCAATGTACCAGCGCCACAATTAGATGCCAGAAATTCAACATTTTGTCTCCTTAGATAAACATTAGGTCTTTGTCCTCTTTAATACCAAGTAGTATAACATGCTTGTTACCCATATGGAGTATAAACACTCATGTTACCTAATATTTCATGTTTTAATGTTAGTGAAATATATCAACTTTGTAGAACAGCTTGAAGACAAAACCATGTTTAGAAGAAAATAAAGTCAAAGAGTAATATATATTAACAAGTTGTAGTTTTCATTACCCAATTCGGAGATGTTGAAATCGCCATGTCAAATGTTCAACTTATATTCAATTGATAGACTGCAAAGACAAGATATTTAATGTTTATAACTGGAAAACGTTGTTATTTTTTTTACAAATATTAGCTCATTTGGACTTTGACGCCTGCAACATGTTTCAAAAAAGCTGGCACGAGTGGCAAAAAAGACTGAGAAAGTTGAGGAAGGCTCATCAAAGACTTATGTGGAACATCCCACAGGTGAACAGGCTAATTAGGGAACAGGTGGGTGCCATGATTGGGTATAAAAGCAGCTTCCGTGAAACGCTCAGTCATTCACAAACAAGGACGGGGGTGAGGGTCACCACTTTGTCAACAAATGCGTGAGCAAATAGTTTAAAAACAACATTTCTCAACCAGCTATTGCACCATCCACGCTCCGTAATATCATCAAAAGGTTCAGAGAATCTGGAGAAATCACTACACGTAAGCAGCAAGGCTGAAAACCAACATTAAATGCCCGTGACCTTCGATCCCTCAGGCGGTACTGCATCAAAAAGCGACATCAGTGTGTAAAGGATATCACCACATGGGTTCAGGAACACTTCAGAAAACCACTGTCAGTAACTACTGTTGGTCGCTACATCTGTAAATGCAAGTTAAAACTCTACTACGCAAAGCCGAAGCCATTTATCAACAACACCCAGAAACGCCGCCGGCTTCCCTGGGCCCGAGCTCATCTAAGATGGACTGATGCAAAGTGGAAAAGTGTTCTGTGGTCTGACGAGTCCACATTTCAAATAGTTTTTGGAAGCTGTGGACGTCGTGTCCTCCGGACCAAAGAGGAAAAGAACCATCCGGAGTCCAAAAGCCAGCATCTGTGATGGTATGGGGGTGTATTAGTGCCCAAGGTATGGGTAACTTACACATCTGTGAAGGCGCCATTAATGCTGAAACGTACATACAGGTTTTGGAGCAACATATGTTGCCATCCAAGCAATGTCTTTCTCATGGACGCCCCTGCTTATTTCAGCAATGTGTCGCTGCTATTAAATTCTAAGTTCCTTATTATTTGCAATAAAAAAATATCTTGTCTTTGCAGTCTAGTCAATTGAATATAAGTTGAAAAGGATTTGCAAATCATTGTATTCTGTTTTTATTTACCATTTACACAACGTGACAACTTCACTGCTTTTGGGTTTTGTATATACACATATATATATATATATATATATATATATATATATATATATATATATATATATATATATATATATATATATATATATATATATATATATATATATATATATATATATATATGTATATATATATATGTACACACATATGTGTGTATATATATATATATATATATATATATGTATATGTATATATATATATGTACACACATATGTGTATATATATATATATATATATATATATATATATATGTACACACATATGTATATATATATGTATATACAGTATATACATATATACACACATATGTATATATATATATGTATATATATATATATATATATATATATATATATACACATATATATAAATATATATATATATATATATATATATATATATATATATATATATATATATATATATATATATATATATATATAAATATATATATATATATATATATATATATATATATATATATATATATATATACATATATATATAAATATATATATATATATATATATATATATATATATATATATATATATATATATATATATATATATATATATACACATATATATACATATATATATATAAATATATATATATATATATATATATATATATATATATATATATATATATATATATATACACATATATATATATATATATACATATATATATATATATATATATATATATATATATATATATATATATATATATATATATATATATATATATATATATATATATATATATATATGTACATATATACACTACCGTTCAAAAGTTTGGGGTCACATTGAAATGTCCTTATTTTTGAAGGAAAAGCAGTGTACTTTTCAATGAAGATAACTTTAAACTAGTCTTAACTTTAAAGAAATACACTCTATACATTGCTAATGTGGTAAATGACTATTCTAGCTGCAAATGTCTGGTTTTTGTTGCAATATCTACATAGGTGTATAGAAGCCCATTTCCAGCAACTATCACTCCAGTGTTCTAATGGTACAATGTGTTTGCTCATTGGCTCAGAAGGCTAATTGATGATTAGAAAACCCTTGTGCAATCATGTTCACACATCTGAAAACAGTTTAGCTCGTTACAGAAGCTACAAAACTGACCTTCCTTTGAGCAGATTGAGTTTCTGGAGCATCACATTTGTGGGGTCGATTAAACGCTCAAAATGGCCAGAAAAAGAGAACTTTCATCTGAAACTCAACAGTCTATTCTTGTTCTTAGAAATGAAGGCTATTCCACAAAATTATTTGGGTGACCCCAAACTTTTGAACGGTAGTGTATATATATATATATATGTACACAGGCGGGCATTGGACAAAGTTGCAATGTATAAATACCAGGGATTGGTTGAATTTGCGTGAATTGGCGAGACAGCACCGCAAATTCCTGGAGGGACTAATAATGAGGGGTCGTCTGGTTCAGAAGAAGTCTATTCAATGTATGATGAACGACCTTTAGCATGATATACAAACGACACTCTGATTGATGCCAAGGGCATTCATCTTTCTACACGTATGATTCCGCATCATCAACATCTCCTTTCCGTATTTTGCAGCCTCGATTAAACTGTCTCGGATCCCTGCTTTAAATTGCTCTGCCGCATATTAAGGGAATAGCGGCAGCGCGCCCAGCAAGTGAAGACATCATTAATCCATTGATCGGTTCCTCTGTGGTGCAGATAACACGAGCGTAATGAGACCTCAGGGACCGGAATCGTAATTTGAGGGATCAGTGTTTCAGCTAAAGAAGCATTTCTCATACCCCATGATATCTATTATCCACGTTTTAATGAGAATCTACCGTGTGCACGTGTGCGATCCTCGGCCCCGGCGGTGCTGAATGAGCGCCGATATTGGAGGCCCAGTTTGCAAATGTTGAGATGAGATGAGGCAAATGGACGGATCGGAGAAACATACTTCATGACATCAGATTAGGTTGAACTTGCCAAAGAGTTGTTTTCTTTGTGACGACTTGGCTTCACAACACACCTCATACGCACCCGGGTTGCCAGATAATGAAACGTAGCAGAAATAATTCGTGAAATAGTATTCAGGCTTGAGAGGGTGAATACCATTGTTAGGTTCCTATGGGCTCACACGGGCACATAGGGCAATGAATTGGCAGATCAGCTGGCAAAGTAGACCGCAGAGAGCGGTACCTCTCAGCAAGGTAGAGGCAAAATCTTTGCTTGAAAAATTTTTTTTTGGAAAGAGTACAACAGGAAGATGCTTACATGCAATGCGGAACACAGCAGGCGCGGGAAGAACTGTAAGGGGGAGCACAAAAGAGGAATAAATCATCCATCCATTTTCTGCCTCTTGTCCCATTTGGGGTTGCAGGGAGGGGGGGGGGGTGCTGGAGCCTATCTCAGCTGCATTCGGGCGGAAGGCGGCGTACACCCTGGACAAGTCGCCACCTCATCACAGGGCCAACACAGATAGGCAGACAACATTCACACTCACATTCACACACTAGGGCCAATTTAGTGTTGCCAATCAACCTATCCCCAGGTGTTTTTGGAGGTGGGAGGAAGCCGGAGGGAACCCACGCACGGGGAAAATATGCAAACTCCACACAGAAAGATCCCGAGCGCAGGATCGAACCTTCGTATTGTGAGGCAGACGCACTAACCCCTCTTCCACCGTGCTGCCCTCCAGAGGCAGAGGCAAAATCACTACTTAAAATATTTTTTTTGGAAGAGAGCGACTATTGCATCGGGACATGGGTACAACAGGAAGGCGCTTACATGCAATGCGGAACACAGCAGGCACGGGAAGAACTGTAAGGGGGAGCACAAAAGAGGAACAAATCATATCACGCATAATATTAGGACACACCTGTCAGGTTCAAACACTGATGACATCTATCAAACAGACAAGAAGCAAGGAATCATGCAGAGGCAGAGTTCAATTTGGCTCATGAGGAGAGACGTATTGGGCTGTACACTCAGTTACAGTTCCAACCTACGCCCGAAGGCAGTGGTCCCCAACCTTTTTGTAGCTGGGGACCGGTCAACGCTTGAAAATGTGTCCCACGGACCAGTGGGGGTGGAGGGGGGTGTTATTTTTTAAATTTTTTTATTTTTTATTTTTATTTTTTTTCATAAAGAAATACAATCATGTGTGCTTACGGACTGTATCCCTGCAGACTGTATTGATCTATATTGATATATAATGTATATATTGTGTTTTTTATGTTGATTTAATTTAAAAAAATTAAAAAAATAAAAATATATATTTTTATTTTTTTCATTTTTTACGCGGCCCGGTTGTTGGGGTCCACTGACCTAAGGCACAGCCCACGTGCTCCTCTATTTATTCGGGAGGTCCCTGGTTACATCACTGAGGCTGCTTCTGAAGGAAGGGGGGGTAATTTCAGCAGCCCCAGTCAGACACAATATATGATCATTCAGAAATGGAAATGTGCTGACACTCGTGATGTCGCCCTGTCTCTGCTTTGTCTGCGTCAAGGTACTCGATGTTCGCCCTTGGCAGTCAGCAGGCCGGGTCTGGACACAAACACTGATACGAGACGACTCGCAATCCAAGATTGCAAGTTGTCCCTTTGCACAGATAGAAAAGTACGACTTCAGCACAATTGATAATAACTATAGCAACGGCCTTTAAGCATAAGAGTTGTGTGATAACTTATACATAATTATTCTAACAACACCACACTGAATAAGACATTGCGCCTTATAAACAAACACCCAACAGGATTGTGCGAGAGCTGCAATGAGGTAGAGTCATGTGGGGAATACAGTCGAGAAATGAGAAAACTGATAGAGGAAGTTAGAAGATATGGACAGAAAGAGATAACTCTCAAAGGAGTATGAAGCAGCAACCTGAACATTTTGGCAAAGTTTCCAGAACAGTTTATGGTTTATTGAATATAATTAATTATGGGAATGTATATATGTACTGTCTGAATGTGAGGGAGGGAGAGAGGAGGGTGTCTCTGGTTCACACTCCAATACAGTAGGTGGCGACAATGCACCTTTAACGTTGAGTGCCCCTGCCATTAAACAAGGAGAAGAAGATGCGTGATGCACTTTAGCCATTTGTCGCTACAAGTAGCAAGCGAGGTACCTATTAAAAGTGACGGAGAGGTGTGTCTTGGCGTGCATTTATTTGGTAAACAAACACAAGCAGTCACAAAAGTATTCAGACTGATATTGGAGATCCGCCTCCAAAAGCCCAGGTTGTGTGCACTACCTCCAGAAGCCCATCCATCCATCCATCCATCTTCTTCCGCTTATCCGAGGTCGGGTCGCGGGGGAAGCCACTTCGTCCAGCTCCTCCCGGGGGATCCCGAGGCGTTCCCAGGCCACCCGGGAGAGATAGTCTTCCCAACGTGTCCTGGGTCATCCTGACCAGATGCCCGAACCACCTCATCCGGCTCCTCTCGATGTGGAGGAGCAGAGGCTTTACTTTGAGCTCCCCCCGGATGACAGAGCTTCTCACCTTATCTCTAAGGGAGAGCCCCGCCACCCGGCGGAGGAAACTCATTTCGGCCGCTTGTACCCGTGATCTTGTCCTTTCGGTCATAACCCAAAGCTCATGACTGACCAGTTGAGGACTTCAAATACCTGGGCGCATGGGTCAACTCAACTGAGCAAGATCTAAAAGTGAGGAAGGCACTTGCATGGAGGGCCCTGAAAGGCATGACCAGTGTATGGAACTCCAACTTCCCCCGCCAAATCAAAGTCAGCTTCTTCTATGCAACAGTTGAGTCCGTTCTCCTCTATGGCAGCGAATGCTGGACCCTGAAGCCAATCCTGGAGAAGTCTCTGGATGGATGCTACACCAGGATGCTGCGTGCGGTGCTTAACATCAACAAGAGTGCGCACGTAACCAACAGAATCCTCTACAAGGGAATACCAAGGGTGAGCGAGAAGATTGCTGTAAGGAGAATGCGACTAGCAGGACACTGCCAAAGGCATCAGGAGCTGCCAGCCAGCAAATTGGTGCTGTGGGAACCAACACATGGGCATCGGTCAAGAGGACGTCCCACACTAACATACGTGGACATACTCAAGAAGGATGCAGGAGCTCAGAGTACCAAGGAACTGGCCAAATGTATGGAGAATCGGGATGACTGGAAGCAACGATGGAAGGCTCGTCTGAGGACGACCTAGAGAGAGAGATGACCATAGGTGAGGATGGGAACGTAGATCGCCTGGTAAATTGAGAGCTTTGCCTTCCGGCTCAGCTCCTTCTTCACCATAACGGATCGATACAGCGTCCGCATTACTGAAGACGCCACACCGATCCGCTTGTCGATCTCACGATCCACTCTTCCCTCACTCGTGAACAAGACTCCGAGGTACTTGAACTCCTCCAGTTGGGGTAGGGCAGACCTGGGCAAATTAAGGCCCGGGGGCCACATGCGGCCCGGGGGCCACATGCGGCCCGTTGAGCTTTTCAATCTGGCCCGCCAGACATTCCCAAATAATGTTTTTAGATCTTTAAGATGGAAAGTGTAGCTGCCATTATGATGTGCAGTGATGTTTTCTAATGACCGTAAGTCTTGAACTGTACAAAGTATTTCAATGGTTGAAATCTGCACTTATGGATGATATACCAGTTACTATGGTAATCTAATTAGTTACTATGGTAATCTAATTAGTTACTATGGTCATCAAGTTGGTAGAGTGGATGTGCCAGCAATCGGAGGGCTGCTGGTTACTCGGGTTCAATCCCCACCTTCTACCATCCTAGTCACGTCCGTTGTGTCCTTGGACAAGAAACTTCACACTTGCTCCTGATGGGTGCTGGTTAGCGCCTTGCATGGCAGCTCCCGCCATCAGTGTGTGAATGTGTGTGTGAATGGGTGAATGTGGAAATACTGTCAAAGCGCTTTGAGTACAAGTATAACCCATTTATCATTTCTATTTATTTATTTACTATGGTAATCTACATCACAGCAGCTCAGACAAGGCACCAAGCAGTGTGGGCGGGAAGCGTTTCCAAAGACGCGGAAGGAGATTTTCACAACAAAGTTCTAAAGCTTAGTGATGTATAGAATAGAATAGAAAGTACTTTATTGATCCCTGGGGGAAATTCAGCAAATATCACATATATCAGATTGTAGGTGGGTGTATTTTGTCCCCGTCACGTTCATATTTCACTGTTTGTTGCATTTTTGTTGTGTTTCACTTGATTGTAAAACATGTCGATCGAAAGGGGGTATGAGATTCATATTTTGTCAATATTCAGTGTTTTATCGTTCATAGAAAAATTTAAAATTCCATTACGTTTTTTAAGGCGGTCTGTCATAATGTTTTTAGCATTCAATCAGACATTATTGTGAGGTTTTGTATTAGTGTTCCTAAAAAATTGATACACCGGCCCCCAGACACATTTTTTTCTCTAAATGTGGCCCCCGAGTCAAAATAATTGCCCAGGCCTGGGGTAGGGTCTCCTCCCCAACCCGGAGATGGCACTCCACCCTTTTCCGGGCGAGAACAATGGACTCGGACTTGGAGGTGCTGATTCTCATCCCAGTCGCTTCACACTCGGCTACGAACCGATCCAGTGAGAGCTGAAGATCTTGGCCAGATGAAACCATCAGGACCACATCATCTGCAAAAAGCAGAGACCTAATCCTGTAGCCACCAAACCAGATACCCTCAACGCCCTGACTGCGCCTACAAATTCTGTCCATAAAAGTTATGAACAGAATCGGTCCGGAAACGGGTCCGACTTACTGCCGGCTCCTGAAGCGTGTAAGCTAAGTTGTATCACTTCTGCAAGTGCTTAGAAAACACAATTTAGAAAAACTCTTCTGTCGTTTGGAAAATACTTTTCTGAACTTAGCTATTTTCATGGCTTATTGTACGAATAAAATAAACAAAAACAAAAATGTAAAAATAGAGCAAAAAGGCATCATGCAATGAGAAACGAATATGCTGTGAATCTCTGATTGGTACTGACAAAGTGGGTTACTTTCTAGGTAAGTGGGTGACTTGTGTGACGCGTCTTCATCCAGTGCTTCCTTGAATGCACTAACTTTGTCGAGTCGGTAGCCACAGAGCGATGTTGTCCTCCAGTGTTGTGGCAATGGAAGATCTGTGCTTGTTGTGTGCAGCCATGCTTAGCCAGCCAGATAAACTAAGAGTGCATCCTCGGGCACTCTATGAAACCGCCAATGACCTGACTAATGTGGGTGAATACCCCTCTACCACACACACACACACACACACACACACACACACACACACACACACACACACACACACACACACACACACACACACACACACACACACACACACTTGTATTTCCTACCTTCTTGAGACCTCCAAAAAATGCCTACCTCTTTAGGACCACCCTTTCTAGATATATAAAGATTTGTATTTACAACATTAATAATACATACAAACTATGCAAATAGAATTATTTTTTAAAATTAATTTTACATGTATTTGATTTTTTGTTTGTAATGGTTTTTTAATCTTCATTATTTACTTCAAGTTATTACAGTATGTCTCTATATACATATATACAATTTTTTTTTAAATTAATTTTGGCCAAAGGGGGCGCATTTCAATTTCTTACACAGACTTGTTATTACATATGTTGGCCAGAGGGGGAGCACTTCAATTTTTTACACACACTTGTTATTTCATATGTTGACCAGAGGGGGATCACTTTAAAAACTGTTGCGTCTGACCAGTCTACCTCTCAGGGAATTAAAGTCACTGGTCAATCCCAAGTTCTTTGGGATGACATATATGCAGAGTAAGAAGGACCATCAAGACAGAATAGGAATATTATTATGTTTTACTGAAGCTTCAGGAGACCAGCCCACATCAATACAGTCATACCGTCATCTCGGGATGGTCTAACATTCAAACAGGAAGAGACAACTTCTTGATGCAATGTTCACGGACTCTAGTATTTGGCTCTCTATTAGATGCAATGGTTTTCCGTATTGGGACCATGATTTCGGTCAGAACTTTTTCACCGGTCCTCATATGGAAGGTACTTTCCTTGTTGATGTCTCAAGAAGGGTAGAAATACAAGAACACACACACACACACACACACACACACACACACACACACACACACACACACACACACACACACACACACACACACACACACACACACACATTCTTGTATTTCTTACCTTCTTGAGACCTCCGAAAAATGCCTACCTCTTTAGGACCAGCCTTTCTAGATATATAAAGATGTGTATTTACAACATTAATAATATATGCATACTATGCAAATATAAAAAAGGTAAGCTTTTAGTTATTATTCACATTTTTTTGTAATTGGTTTTTAATCTTCATTATTTGGTCCTAACTTGTTCACCGGTCCTCATGTGGACGGTACTTTTACTTGTTGATGTCTCAAAAAGGGTAGAAATACAAGAACACACACACACACACACACACACACACACACACACACACACACACACATTCTTGTATTTCTAACATTCTTGAGACCTCCGAAAAATGACTACATCTTTCGGACCACACTTTCTAGATGTATAAAGATTTGTATTTACAACATTAATAACATATGCATACTATGCAAATATAAAAAAGGTATGCTTTTAGTTATTATTAATATTTTTTTTGTAATTGTTTCTTAATCTTCATTATTCGGTCCAAACTTGTTCACCGGTCCTCATATGGTTGGTACTTTTTCTTGTTGATGTCTCAAGAAGGGTAGAAATACAAGAACACACACACACACACAAACACACACACACACACACATTCTTGTATTTCTTACATTCTCCAAAAAATGCCTACCTCTTTAGGACCAGCCTTTCTAGATATATAAAGATTTGTACTTACAACATTAATAATATATGCATACTGTGCAAATGTAAAAAAAGGTAAGCTTTTAGTTATTATTTATATATTTTTTGTAATTGGTTTTTAATCTTCATTATTCGGTCCTAACTTGTTCAGCGGTCCTCACATGGACGGTACTTTTACTTGTTGATGTCTCAAAAGGGTAGAAATACAAGAACACACACACACACACACACACATTCTTGTATTTCTTAAATTCTTGAGACCTCCGGAAAATGCCTACCTCTTTAGGACCACCCTTTCT
>NC_084743.1:57476480-57501480 GCF_033978785.1 Entelurus aequoreus | reverse complement strand
CTTGTATGTGTGCTTGGGTTTATATTTTTCAGGAATACAAATACAAAACGTCGCAATAATGTCTGATAGGATGCTTAAAACGTTGTAACAAACCACCTCAAAAAACAGAATGGAATTTTACACTTTTTTTTACTGAAGGAGACACCCAGAATGGACATGAAAATAAAGAATGTTGGATCTACAATTTTAGCTGTGATTGACAAAACACTGAACATTACCAACATATGAACATCGCTCCTCTTTTAGTCCTCAGACCACCTCCTTGATCGACATCTTTTACTTTGGATAGGAGATCTTGACGACCCGTGGGCTGTCATTTGCCCCAGGTCTACTTTTAAGTCTGTGTGGTATAAAACAAGTAAAACATCAATGTCAGTATTTTTTTTTCTACATTTTTTTGTTTCCAGGAACACTTAAAACCTTCATAACAATCTCATAAAAGCACAGTTATGTGATTTGAATGAATGTTATAAAAAAAATAAACAAACCTCAAAACATTGCAACTTTTGTCGCAGCTTTTGGGGAAAAAAAAGCTGCCGCGAAGTCAATCGACAATCACAAAAAAGCCTGCGAAATCCCGGAGGAACTGATTCGTCAACATTTTACGAGTAAATGACGGGGAAGGGCGGCCCTGAGTTTTGTTTTACAAGCCCAAAAAACACAATGGAGGAAGATCCTGGTTGTGCGATGGTTCTGTGCAGGCCCACTCGGTTTTTCAATGTCTTCTCCGCTTTTAGCTTGTTGGTGGAGAAGAGAAACACAGGAATCGGGTGAAGATTCAGACCACAGTTTCCAGAAAATTGTCCCAAATGATATCCACAATAGGACGCGAGTTTAGTGGAAAAGCTGCAAGTCAATGTCGAGTCATGTTTGCCGTCTTCCCGGGACTGCAAACAGGCGGTAGAAGCCCGCTCAGGTCCGATATCCTGCATCTTTGTGTCGCCGTGACCGCGTCGATGACATTGTCTCAGTTCTCTCTGACCGGACTCCATTCCCGCTCGACGGATCCAACCGAGGAAATAAACCGTTAGTCCCCGACGCCCATCGTCCACGGAGGGACCTCGGCCGCTTTGACGAGCTCCGGCGAGCCCCCGCTCCATTTTCGTAGCCTGAACGCGGAAAGGCAGATAGCGCCAACCGCGCTTAATTCAATTACATCCGTCAGTTCGGGTCGAGCGCCGGCAAGGCGGGTTTAAGTAAACACGTCACCTCGACCGCGGAGGACTGGGGGGGGGTGAATACACACGGAAGGGTGCAAGATAGCGTGTCGAGGAGACACCGAGTCAAGCAGGCCGCGTCAAACGGACGTGTAGACGTAGACGAAGGCGAGCAGCAAGAGATTGAGTATGATGCCGATCACCCCCAGCAGCGCCAGGAATCTCTCCTCTGGCGTGCTGAGGTATGGACATGCTAGGTCCATGGAAATATTTTTTTTTAAACTCCCTGTTACAGGAACTGGGGTGAAAAAAAATATAGAGATATATGTATATCTATATAAAAAATGTATTAAAAAAAAGGGAAAAAGAAACTGATAATGTGCAATATAGTAGTTTTTAAAATATCTGCCAAAGTATTAAAAGAGAGGTCCCTAGTTGGTAGTAGCGGTTTGCACTGTTGTAGCGATACTATATTTAGTGTCTTTTCCAAACAAAAACAATTATATCGACATTTGGCAACCTTTTTTTTAAACCTGTTTGCTGCAGGAGCTACTTAAAAAAAAAAAATAATAATAAAAAAAAAATCCATATATGTATAATATAAAGAATAATAATTATAATAAAACAAAATACAGAAATAAATTAAAACGTGGAAAAAAATGGGAGTGTGCAATACAGTAGTTTTTAAAAATACCTAAAGTATTAAAAGAGAGGCCCCCAGTTGGTAGTGGTTTGTACTGTGGTAGTAATACTATATTTAGTGTCTTTGTTCTGCAGTACTGGTCCGTGAGTATTTATCAGGCAGTGAAACTGACGCTATCTGACAAACAAAAACAGCAATATCAACATATGAAAACCTTTCTATGCCTGCTTGCTACAGAAACTGGAAAAAACATATATATATATATATATATATATATATGTAATGAAAGAAAATTTTAAAAAAATTATTTGAAAGTCGAGGAAAAAAGAAAATGGTACTTTGCAATATTGGAGTTTTTGAAATACCTGCCAAAAGTATTAAAAGAGAGTTCTATAGTTTTGTATTGTGGTATATTTAGAGTCCGTAAATATTTCTCTTCCCAACAAAAACAATATCAAAATTAAATAAAATAAAATAAAAAAACATGGAAAAAAATAAACTTGTAATGAGAAATATAGTATTTTTATTTATTTATTTAGTTTTAAAAGAGAGGGCTTCGGTTGGTAGTGTTTCGTAGTAATACTATATTTAATATTAACAAATAAATAAATAAAAACGCTATCTTCCGAACAAAAACAAAGATATCGACCTTTGAAAAAGCTTTTTAAACCTGTTTGCTACAGAAACTGGTAAAAAAAAAAAATAATAATAATAATTGTAATGAAATTAAATTTAAAAAAATAAGTAAAGAACATGAAAAAAATAAACTTGTAATGAGCAGTATAATGATTTTTAAAAATACCTGCCAAAGTTTTAAAAGTTCAGTTGGCAGCCCTTTGAGACAATTGTGATTAAGGGCTGTATAAATCAACTTTGATTGATTGAGTGTTTTGTAGCAATACTATATTTAGTATTAACAAATAAATTAAAAAATCGCCATTTGAATCGACATTTGAAAAACCTTTTAAAACCTGTTTGCTACAGAAACTGGTAAAAAAAAAAAAAAATTATAATGAAATAAAATGTAAAAAAATAAGTAAAGAACATGAAAAAAAAGAAACTTGTAATGAGCAATATAGTGATTTTTAAAAATACCTGCCAAAGTTTAAAAGAGACGGCTTCAGTTGGCAGCCCTTTGAGACATTTGTGATTAAGGGCTATATAAATAAACTTTGATTGATCGAGGACGCTATCTTCCAAAACAAAAACAACAATTTTGATATTTGGAAAAACCTTTTAAAACCTGTTTGCTACAGAAACTGGTAAAAAAAAAAAAAAAAAAAATATTATTATTATTAAAAAAATAAAATAAAATAATTATACTGAAATAAAATTACAAAAAATAAATAAAGAACATGAAAAAAATAAACTTGTAATGAGCAATAAAATGATTTTAAAAAATACCTGCCAAAGTTTTAAAAGAAACGGCTTCAGTTGGCAGCCCTTTGAGACAATTGCGATTAAGGGCTATATAAATAAACTTTGATTGATTGAGGACATTATCTTCCAAAACAAAAACAACAACATCGATATTTGGAAAAACCTTTTAAAACCTGTTTGCTACAGAAACTGGTAAAAAAAAAAAATTTTTATGTATATATATATATTTTTATAATGAAATAAAAAGGTTTTAAAAGAGAGACCACCAGCTAGTAGTGGTTTGTATTGTCTTCTTTGTCACTACTAGCTTCTGGTCCGTGAATATTTACCAGGCAGCGAAAAACAAAAAAAAACAACGATATCGACAGTCTGAAACGACGATAAAACCCCCCGTCAAGTCCTGTCTTGGTAGAAAAGCGATGTCAGGAAGGCAGGCAGACGCTGTCAGCACTCATTGGATGTCGGCTGGAAGGCAAAGAAGATGTGACGTGGGCGGCAGTCTTCGGGAAAACGGAGTAGAAGTGTCCTCACAGCGCCGTGGCGACTAGCCAACCCAACACAACGCCAACTCGCCCTCCGGGTGCACAAATACTTGACAGTCGGGACGTCGAGGGAAACGGTCCGGAGGCTCCTAAGTGACGGTGGTGTAGATGTAGACAAATATGACCACCAGAAGGTTGAGGATGGTTCCGATGATGCCCAACACGGCTAAGATCCGCTCCTCTCGGTCGTTGGTGGAGTCGCCCTCCCTGGCGTGAGTGCTGCAGACGTAGCGGCTGCCGGGGACCATGGTTACCATCACAGGACCCCAGCGCCACGGGGCCCCACGCCTGGATGAGGAGACAGCGAAGACGCGGGTGAGAAAAGAATGGAGATCAAATTGATTCATTCGATTACTCGTTTAATGAGGCTTTAACGAGGCCATTTCTCCAAATAGCAAAGAAGTCATGAATTTAGACGGGGATCTACAAAACCTAAAACCAGTGAAAATGGCACGTTGTGTAAATTGTAAATAAAAACAGAATACAACGATTTGCAAATTCTTAATAATAACAATAATAATGGATTTTATTTGTAAAAAAAAAAAGCACTTTACATTGAGTAAACAACCTCAAAGTGCTACAGTGTATTAAAAAATAAAAATAAAAACATAATAAGAATAAATTACCTACAGTTATATTGTTAAGGACAAGGAGAAAAATACAGTGAATTCCAGACTGTAAGCTGCTACTTTTTTCCTACGCTTTGAACCCTGCGGCTTCTAAAACGGTGCGGCTAATCCGTGGATTTTTCTTCGCTCGCGGCCATATTTTGTGTTAAATAATATTCATTTTTAATTAATAAAAACAAGCAGAGACAATGAAATGGTGTGTTATTGTTTGTGCTATGGCGCCATCTTTTAGACGTACTTCCTGTTTTGATGCCATGAACGGTAAAGTATAACTGTCCATAACATTTCTGCTCGAAAGGATTCTTAATAATAATAATAATAATAATAATAATAATAATAATAATAGATTTTATTTGTAAGAAGCACTTTACATTGAGTAAACAACCTCAAAGTGCTACAGTGTATTAAAAAATAAAAACAAAAATAAAGTATATATTGTTAAGGACAAGGAGAAAAATACCGTGAATTCCAGACTGTAAGCTGCTACTTTTTTCCTACGCTTTGAACCCTGCGGCTTCTAAAACGGTGCGGCTAATCCGTGGATTTTTCTTCGCTCGCGGCCGTGTTTTGTGTTAAATAATATTCATTTTTAATTAATAAAAACAAGCAGAGACAATGAAATGGTGTGTTATTGTTTGTGCTATGGCGCCATCTTTTAGACGTACTTCCTGTTTTGATGCCATGAACGGTAAAGTATAACTGTCCATAACATTTCTGCTCGAAAGGATTCTTAATAATAATAATAATAATAATAATAATAATAATAATAATAGATTTTATTTGTAAGAAGCACTTTACATTGAGTAAACAACCTCAAAGTGCTACAGTGTATTAAAAAATAAAAACAAAAATAAAGTATATATTGTTAAGGACAAGGAGAAAAATACCGTGAATTCCAGACTGTAAGCTGCTACTTTTTTCCTACGCTTTGAACCCTGCGGCTTCTAAAACGGTGCGGCTAATCCGTGGATTTTTCTTCGCTCGCGGCCGTGTTTTGTGTTAAATAATATTCATTTTTAATTAATAAAAACAAGCAGAGACAATGAAATGGTGTGTTATTGTTTGTGCTATGGCGCCATCTTTTAGACGTACTTCCTGTTTTGATGCCATGAACGGTAAAGTATAACTGTCCATAACATTTCTGCTCGAAAGGATTCTTAATAATAATAATAATAATAATAATAGATGAGGTGGTTCGGGCATCTGGTCAGGATGCCACCCGAACGCCTCCCTAGGGAGGTGTTTAGGGCACGCCCGACCGGTAGGAGGCCACGGGGAAGACCCAGGACATGTTGGGAAGACTATGTCTCCCGGTTGGCCTGGGAACGCCTCGGGATCCCCCGGGAAGAGCTGGACGAAGTGGCTGGGGAGAGGGAAGTCTGGGCTTCCCTGCTTAGGCTGCTGCCCCCGCGACCCGACCTTGGATAAGCGGAGGAAGATGGATGGATGGATGGATGGATGAATAATAGATTTTATTTGTAAAAAGCACTTTACATTGAGTAAACAACCTCAAAGTGCTGCAGTGTATTAAAAAAATAAAAATAAAATAAAAAGATAATAAAAATACATAAAAATAAAAACTAGAACAGCCTAATAGCTAGAACTAGTGTGCATATATCTAAAAAAAGGCTTTTTTAAAAAGAAGGGTTTTTAAGCCTTTTTTAAAAGCATCCACAGTCTGTGGTGCCCTCAGGTGGTCAGGGAGAGCGTTCCACAGACTGGGAGCGGCTTTGTCCTCGGAGGTTGGAAGAGGTTAGCCTGAGATGGACTGATGCAAAGTGGAAAAGTGTTAGCATGCTAACGTTAGCCTGCTAATGCTAACATTAGCATGCTGACTTTTTGAGCTAGTTTTGCAACCGTTTACTGATGCAAAGTGGAAAAGTGTTAGCATGCTAACGTTAGCTTGCTAACATGCTAACATTAGCATGCTAACTTTTTGAGCTAGTTTTGCAACCGTTTACACCAGAGTCATATAACTTGGTATGTGACCTTTGTTAACTGTTAGCATGCATACGATAGCATGCTGGCAAGCGAACTTAAGCATGCTAAGTTTTTCATCAAATTTTACACTTTTTTCTCTACTTTCGCAGCCATACACCTTTGAGTCATATAACTTGGTGTATGAAACATGCTAACTGTTATCATGCCAACATTTGCACACATGCTAAATGTAAGCATGCTAACGTTTAAGGCTAGCTGTGTGGCTCATTTTGTACAGTTACACCTAAAACTCTCGGATTCAGACACTCAGCACCATCTTAAAAGTATGGCGGTCAGAGGTCCAGGGCACAGACAGCAGGCCCATCGAAATTTCGTTATTTTTACACGTTTGTATCATGGTATCGAATGAGTATCGTTAGAATCTCCTGTGTTCTTCATCACACGTCCTCCCCAAAACAATTATAGATCCGTTTTAGGAATTTGTAGGGAAACATGGATCCCTCTTTGTTGTTAGGTTTCAGTTTTTTTACGTCTGTGTGTGTCAGGTTCAAACACCGAACTATCTATTAAACAAGACAAGAAGCAAGGAATCAAACAGAGACAGGATTCAATTTAGCTCATGAGTTAAAAAGTTAAAGTTAAAGTACCAATGATTGTCCCACACACACTAGGTGTGGCGAAATTATTCTCTGCATCTGACCCATCACCCTTGATCACCCCCTGGGAGGTGAGGGGAGCAGTGGGCAGCAGCGGTGCCCGCGCCCGGGAATCATTTTTTGGTGATTTAACCCCAAATTCCAACCCTTGATGCTGAGTGCCAAGCAGGGAGGCAATGGGTCCCATTTTTATAGTCTTTGGTTTGGGTTTGAACTCACAACATACCGATCTCAGGGCGGACACTCTAACCACTAGGCCACTGAGCAGGGATGAGGAGAGCGTGTGGACCTGCACCCTCGCTCTGACGAACAAGTTCCACGCCTCCTCATTTATTCGGGCATTCCCTGATTACATAGCTGCAGCTGCTTCCAAGGGGAGGGGTTTCATTATACGGCAGCTGCACTGGGTCGTAAACAGTTCAAACAGAAGGTGCTTGGAGCGGTGTCAGGTTTGCCCCCCTCTCTGCTCGTAGATTCCTGACAAGGCCCTTCCTGTGGCTGTCCAAGATCTGAGAAACCGACACCTCTACGGCGCATTCCATCGCACACAGTGGAGTTTTACAAGCTGTCCGCCTCTTGCTTGATAAGATCAAAGACAGCTTTGTAAGCACCAGCGGATAGTAACCCGGGGAAACGGTCTCCACGCAGGGCAACCTGAACTCATAGAAAATAAGTTGTGTGATAACTTATATACAATTATTCTGACAGTGTGTTTACATGTTGACTAAATATGTGTGAAGGACGGGAGTAAATCCACTGGCTTCAGAATGATTTATCACGGAGTCAAGCTCGCTATTGTAAATAAATTGGATTATTTTCCAGGAACAAACTCTCCCTAAACACTCGCTCGCTCGGGTCTACTCCAAACATCCATCTTCAAGGGCATACATCCCAATAAGTCGGAGCAGCTAGAGCAGGGGTCACCAACGCGGTGCCCGCGGGCACCAGGTCGCCCGTAAGGACCAGATGAGTAGCCCGCTGGCCTGTTCTAAAAATAGCTCAAATAGCAGCACTTACCAGTGAGCTGCCTCTATTTTTTAAATTGTATTTATTTACTAGCAAGCTGGTCTCGCTTTGCTCGACATTTTTAATTCTAAGAGAGACAAAACTCAAATAGAATTTGAAAATCCAAGAAAATATTTTAAAGACTTGGTCTTCACTTGTTTAAATAAATTCATATATTTTTTTACTTTGCTTCTTATAACTTTCAGAAAGACAATTTTAGAGAAAAAATACAACCTTAAAAAGGATTTTAGGATTTTTAAACACATATACCTTTTTACCTTTTAAATTCCTTCCTCTTCTTTCCTGACAATTTAAATCAATGTTCAAGTAAAAAAAATTTTTTATTGTAAAGAATAATAAATACATTTTAATTTAATTCTTAATTTTAGCTTCTGTTTTTTTCGACGAAGAATATTTGTGAAATATTTCTACAAACTTATTATGATTAAAATTCAAAAAAATTATTCTGGCAAATCTAGAAAATCTGTAGAATCAAATTTAAATCTTATTTCAAAGTCTTTTGAATGTATTTTAAAATGTTTGTCCTGGAAAATCTAGAAGAAATAATGATTTGTCTTTGTTAGAAATATAGCTTGGTCCAATTTGTTATATATTCTAACAAAGTGCAGATTGGATTTTAACCTATTTAAAACATGTCATCAAAATTCTAAAATTAATCTTAATCAGGAAAAATTACTAATGATGTTCCATAAATTCTTTTTTTAATTTTTTCAAAAAGATTCGAATTAGCTAGTTTTTCTCTTCTTTTTTTCGGTTGAATTTTGAATTTTAAAGAGTCGAAATTGAAGATAAACTATGTTTCAAAATTTTATTGTCATTTTTTTCGTGTTTTCTCCTCTTTTGAACCGTTCAAATAAGTGTAAATATCATTAATTATTAATAATAACATAGAGTTAAAGGTAAATTGAGCAAAATGGCTATTTCTGGCAATTTATTTAAGTGTGTATCAAACTGGTAGCCCTTCGCATTAATCAGTACCCAAGAAGTAGCTCTTGGTTTCAAAAAGGTTGGTGACCCCTGAGCTAGAGCATGAAGTCAATTCGATTAATAATAATAATAATAGATTTTATTTGTAAAAAGCACTTTACATTGAGTAAACAACCTTAAAGTGCTACAGTGTATTAAAAAAAATTAAAAAAAAGATAATAAAAAATTAATAAAAATTAAAAATAGAACAGCCAAATAGCTAGAACTAGTATGCATATATCTAAAAAAAAAGTTTTTGTTTTTTTTAAAAGAAGGGTTTTTAAAGCATCCACAGTCTGTGGTGCCCTCAAGTGGTCAGGGAGAGCATTCCACAGACTGGGAGCGGCGGAGCAGAAAGCCCGGTCTCCCATTGTTCGTAGCTTTGTCCTCGGAAGTTGGAGGAGGTTAGCCTGTCCGGATTAACTAACTAATTATTTGAACGCAACTCTTCCATTTCAGTAGGAAGACAAATCAAATTGGTTTGTTTGGCAGGTTCTCCCTCGTGGAGTTGTGGCTTTGTTTCCAAAACTATTTTTTTTGTGCAACTGAATTTTGTGAAGTGTCTATATCAGGGGTCACCAACCTTTTTGAAACCAAGAGCTACTTCTTGGGTACTGATTAATGCGAAGGGCTACCAGTTTGATACACACTTAAATAAATTGCCAGAAATAGCCAATTTGCTCAATTTACCTTTAACTCTATGTTATTATTAATAATTAATGATATTTACACTTAAGAAGAGGAGAAAACACGAAAAAAAATGACAATTAAATTTTGAAACAGTTTATCTTCAATTTCGACTCTTTAAAATTCAAAATTCAACCGAAAAAAAAAAAGAGAAAAACTAGCTAATTCGAATCTTTTTGAAAAAATTAAAAAAAACAATTTATGGAACATCATTAGTAATTTTTCCTGATTAAGATTAATTTTAGAATTTTGATGACATGTTTTAAATAGGTTAAAATCCAATCTGCACTTTGTTAGAATATATAACAAATTGGACCAAGCTATATTTCTAACAAAGACAAATCATTATTTCTCCTAGATTTTCCAGAACAAAAATGTAAAAAAAAATTCAAAAGACTTTGAAATAAGATTTAAATGTGATTTTACAGATTTTCTAGATTTGCCAGAATATTTTTTTTTAATTTTAATCATAATAAGTTTGAAGAAATATTTCACAAATATTCTTCGTCGAAAAAACAGAAGCTAAAATGAATAATTAAATCAAAATGTATTTATTATTCTTTACAATAAAAAAAATAAATGTACTTCAACATTGATTTAAATTGTCAGGAAAGAAGAGGAAGGAATTTAAAAGGTAAAAAGGTATATGTGTTTAAAAATCCTAAAATCATTTTTAAGGTTGTATTTTTTTCTCTAAAATTGTCTTACTGAAAGTTATAAGAAGCAAAGTAAAACAATTAATGAATTTATTTAAACAAGTGAAGACCAAGTCTTTAAAATATTTTCTTGGATTTTCAAATTCTATTTGAGTTTTGTCTCTCTTAGAATTAAAAATGTCAGGCAAAGCGAGACCAGCTTGCTAGTAAATAAATACAATTTAAAAAATAGAGGCAGCTTACTGGTAAGTGCTGCTATTTGAGCTATTTTTAGAACAGGCCAGCGGGCTACTCATCTGGTCCTTACGGGCTACCTGGTGCCCGCGGGCACCGCGTTGGTGACCCCTGGTCTATATCTGTAGGCTGACAGTTTAATTCGACACACTTCTGTGAGCAAAATGTGTGTGTTTAAAAAGTCAGTTTGTCAAAATACATTGTTTACAAGTTCAGTGTACAAAAATTGGGTGTAAAAAAATCAGTGTAAACTAAAATCAGTGTGTAAAAATTCAGTGTAAAAACATTCCCATGGCTAAAAATTCAGTGCAAAAAAACTAGGGCCGCGACTAATTATTTTGATAGTCGATTAGTCAACGATTATCTTAACGATTAGTCGGCTAATCAGATAATAAAACGTACACATATTTAATGACTCAAATTTTTTCATCGACTTTAAACATTGTTTTGCTGATTTATTCTTTTGTTGTGCCCTAAAAAGTGTTAAAACTCAAAGTATTGTACTTTTTACGCACCAGCTGTTTGATTGTAACGTGCATCTTGGTTGTGGTTTTCATAAAAAAAAAATGTAAAGGTGTTGAAATCGCCATGTAAAATCGCTAATGCTAATCAGTAACATGTCATATGGTATATTAGACTATAGGTAGTGCATTTTTAGAAAAGTGGAGCCTTACTTTACAAAAGCAATTACAGTTGCAAGTCCAAGTGTATAGTTTTTGTTGCGCCCTAAAAAGTGTTCATACTCAAAGTATTGTACTTATTACGCACCAGCTGTTTGATTGTAACGTGCATCTTGGTTGTGGTTTTCGTAAAAAAATTTTTTGGAGGTGTTAAAATCGCCATGTAAAATGGCTAATGCTAATTAGTAGCATGTCCTGTGGTATATTGGCATCTAGGAAGTGGATTTTTAGAAAAGTGGAGCCTTACTTTATTTACGTTGGAGTGTTTTTGAGTCAATTTCTTTGTCGGCATTGAACATTGCGACATTACTAGTTGCTATATAACTTTCGAAGCAGGTTACAGGTTACGAAAGCAATTACAGTAGCAAGTTCAAGTGTATATATTTTTGGGGGATTTTTTTGAACTAGTCTTTTGTTGCGCCCTAAAAAGTGTCAATACTCAAAGTATTGTACTTATTACACACCAGCTGTTTGATGGTAATGTGCATCTTAGGTGTGGTTTTCGTTGAAAAAAAATTGGAGGTGTTGAAATCGCCATGTAAAATCGCTAATGCTAATCAGTAACATGTCATATGGTATATTAGTATCTAGGCAGTGCATTTTTGGAAAAGTGAAGCCTTACTTTATTTACGTTGGAGTGTTTTTGAGTGAATTTCTTTGTAGGCATTGAACATTGCGACGTTACTAGTTGCTTTATAACTTTCGAAGCAGGTTACAGGTTACAAAAGCTCCTCTCGGCTGCTAACGTATAGTTAGGTAGTTAGTGCAAAACGGCCTAAACTTTTTAAAGATCCAATTTTGACTCACTGGCCCCCTTAATAGTCTGTCTTTGTTGCCACAAAATGGCTTTAAATGATCATCTGATACTTCTGTATAATATAGCTAGGGGTGTCACGATTACTGGTACTCGACGGTACCAATTTTCGGTATTTTTATGTGTGTTAATAAACAAAAATATTTTTTGGGTAGCAAAATATTTTTTTTATTGCAACGTTTAAAAACAAGCAGAATGATAACTGCTGTCCAGTTGTTATATTTTATTTTACTATCACATTTCTGAGTCTCAATTACAGTTGCAAGTCCAAGTGTATCGTTTTTTTTGTCTTTGCTGAACCAGTCTTTTGTTGCGCCCTAAAAAGTGTTCACACTCAAAGTATTGTACTTATTACGCACCAGATGTGTGATTGTAACGTGCATCTTAGTTGTGGTTTTCGTTCAAACAAATTTGGAGGTGTTAAAATCGCCATGTAAAATCGCTAATGCTAATCAGTAGCACGTCCTGTGGTATATTAGCATCTAGGTAGTGCATTTTTAGAAAAGTGGAGCCTTACTTTATTTACGTTGGAGTGTTTTTGAGTCAATTTCTTTGTCGGCATTGAACATTGCAACATTACTTGTTGCTATATAACTTTCGAAGCAGGTTACGGGTTACGAAAGCAATTACAGTTGCAAGTCCAAGTGTATCGTTTTTTTTTTTCTTTGCTGAACTGGTCTTTTGTTGCGCCCCAAAAAGTGTTAATACTCAAAGTATTGTACTTATTACACACCAGCTGTTTGATTGTAACGTGTATCTTAGTTGTGGTTTTCGTTTAAAACAAATTGGAGGTGTTGAAATCGCCATGTAAAATCGCTAATGCTAATCAGTAGCACGTCCTATGGTATATTAGCATCTAGGTAGTGCATTTTTTGAAAAGTGGAGCCTTACTTTATTTACGTTGGAGTGTTTTTGAGTCCATTTCTTTGTCGGCATTGAACATCGCAACATTACTTGTTGCTATATAACTTTCGAAGCAGGTTACAGGTTACGAAAGCAATTACAGTAGCAAGTCCAAGTGTATATTTTTTTTAGTCTTTGCTGAACTAGTCTTTTGTTGCGCCCTAAAAAGTGTTCATACTCAAAGTATTGTACTTATTACACACCAGCTGTTTGATTGTAACGTGCATCTTAGTTGTGGTTTTCGTTTAAGACAAATTGGAGGTGTTGAAATCGCCATGTAAAATGGCTAATGCTAATCAGTAGCATGTCCTGTGGTATATTAGCATCTATGTAGTGCATTTTTAGAAAAGTGGAGCCTTACTTTATTTACGTTGGAGTGTTTTTGAGTCCATTTCTTTGTCGGCATTGAACATTGCAGCATTACTTGTTGCTATATAACTTTCGAAGCAGGTTACAGGTTACAAAAGCAATTACAGTAGCAAGTCCAAGTGTATGGTTTTTTTTTTTCTTTGCTGAACTAGTCTTTTGTCGCGCCCCAAAAAGTGTTAATACTCAAAGTATTGTACTTATTACACACCAGCTGTTTGATTGTAACGTGCATCTTAGTTGTGGTTTTCGTTTAAAACAATTTGGAGGTGTTGAAATCGCCATGTAAAATGGCTAATGCTAATCAGTAGCATGGCATATTGTATATTAGCATCTAGGTAGTGCATTTTTAGAAAAGTGGAGCCTTACTTCTTTTGGAGTGTTTTTGAGTCCATTTCTTTGTCGGCATTGAACATTGCAACATTGCGAGTTGCTATATTAATAATAATAATAATAGATTTTATTTGTGAAAAGCACTTTACATTGAGCAAACAACCTCAAAGTGCTACAGTGTATTAAAAAAAATAAAAAAAAAAAAAATATATATATATATATATATATATATATATATAATAAAAATAAATAAAAATAAAAACTAGAACTAGCACGCATTTATCTAAAAAAAGGCTTTTTAAAAAAGAAGGGTTTTTAAGCCTTTTTTAAAAACATCCACAGTCTGTGGTGCCCTCAGGTGGTCAGGGAGAGCGTTAGCATGTTGATGTTATATATATATATATTAAACTAAAGTCCTACGCCCGTAATTACCGTCTGTGATCCAATCAAGGAAGTGCAAAAATAAAAGTCATTAGGGACTTGCCACTGAGTGAGAAATGCAGAGCCATCCCATGAAAACCTTTTGCATAATGTTGATCCTAATTGCTGCAGAATGGCGCTCGGCTTAGGTTACTGTCAAAATAATTCATATAGGACATGATATGAATTCCCTACAGATGCCGCATCGGCGCTGAGGCATACAGTACACACCACGTCGGAATCATTTCCATCCAATCGTAGCAAAACGGGGAAAAGGGATCTCGAAGGAGACAATTACGAACGTGTCGGGTAAACCGTAAGCAATCAGACTTTGATCGCATTTTAAGTTGTAGAAAAATACTCCTTACGTACTTTGCAATGAATGTGACCTGTGCTTCAAATATAAATCCAAGGAAGACAATTTTGTTTTGACTACTTTGTTAGAAATGTTCTAAGACAACATGTATGTACAACCCCCGTTTCCATATGAGTTGGGAAAAGGTGTTAGATGTAAATATAAACGGAATACAATGATTTGCAAATCCTTTTCAACCCATATTCAGTTGAATATGCTACAAAGACAACATATTTGATGTTCAAACTGATAAACTTTTTTTTTGTTGTTGCAAATAATCATTAACTTTAGAATTTGATGCCAGCAACACGTGACAAAGAAGTTGGGAAAGGTGGCAATAAATACTGATAAAGTTGAGGAATGCTCATCAAACACTTATTTGGAACATCCCACAGGTGTGCAGGCTAATTGGGAACAGGTGGGTGCCATGATTGGGTCACCACTTTGTCGACAAATGCGTGAGCAAATTCTTGAACAGTTTAAGAAAAACCTTTCTCAACCAGCCATTGCAAGGAATTTAGGGATTTCACCATCTACGCGCCGTAATATCATCAAAGGGTTCAGAGGATCTGGAGAAATCACTGCACGTAAGCAGCTAAGCCCGTGACCTTCCATCCCTCAGGCTGTACTGCATCAACAAGCGACATCGGTGTGTAAAGGATATCACCACATGGGCTCAGGAACACTTCAGAAACCCACTGTCAGTAACTACAGTTGGTCGCTACTAGAGATGTCCGATAATATCGGTCTGCCGATATTATCGGCCGATAAATGCGTTAAAATGTAATATCGGAAATTATCGGTATCGTTTTTTTTATTATCAGTATGGTTTTTTTTTTTTTTTATTTTTTTTTTTTTATTAAATCCACATAAAAAACACAAGATACACTTACAATTAGTGCACCAACCCCAAAAAACCTCCATCCCCCATTTACACTCATTCACACAAAAGGGTTGTTTCTTTCTGTTATTAATATTCTGGTTCCTACATTATATATCAATATATATCAATACAGTCTGCAAGGGATACAGTCCGTAAGCACACATGATTGTGCGTGCTGCTGGTCCACTAATAATACTAACCTTTAACAGTTAATTTGACACATTTTCATTAATTACTAGTTTCTATGTAACTGTTTTTATATTGTTTTACTTTCTTTTTTATTCAAGAAAATGTTTTTAATTTATTTATCTTATTTTATTTGATTCATTTTTTTAAAAAGTACCTTATCTTCACCATACCTGGTTGTCCAAATTAGGCATAATAATGTGTTAATTCCACGACTGTATATATCGACTGATATCGGTATCAGTTGATATCGGTATCGGTAATTAAAGAGTTGGACAATATCGGCATATCGGATATCGGCAAAAAGCCATTATCGGACATCCCTAGTCGCTACATCTGTAAGTGCAAGTTAAAACTCTCCTATGCGAGGCGAAAACCGTTTATCAACAACACCCAGAAACGCCGTCGGCTTCGCTGGGCCTGAGCTCGTCTAAGATGGACTGATGCAAAGTGGAAAAGTGTTCTGTGGTCTGACGAGTCCACATTTCAAATTGTTTTTGGAAACTGTGGACGTCGTGTCCTCCGGACCAAAGAGGAAAAGAACCATCCGGATTGTTATAGGCGCAAAGTGTAAAAGGCAGCATGTGTGATGGTATGGGGGTGTATTAGTGGCCAAGACATGGGTAACTTACACATCCGTGAAGGCGCCATTAATGCTGAAAGGTACATACAGGTTTTGGAGCAACATATGTTGCCATCCAAGCAACGTTACCATGGACGCCCCTGCTTATTTCAGCAAGACAATGCCAAGCCACTTATATTTAAACGGGGTTTGTATAATCAACGTTGTATCAAAGTCTTGTGCCTGCTGGGTTATGACTCTGCGTTATTGACTGCATAAAATCATCAAGTCAATACAAGCACTTAAAATAGCGTTGTCTCAGCTTAAAGGCACAGTATTCTTAGCCGTGTACTACCAAATAAGGAATCTATAAATGGAAAAAAAAACCCTCATAAATAATTTCCAGACTGTGTTCTTATCTCCTCATGGGGCAGCACGGGGGCCACGGTGTGGGGAACCAGATCCGGACGACACTTAGAACGTTCCACGGCCTCATTACGAGCTTGACTAGCCAGCGCTCGCAGAATAGGAGGCCGGCGGCCGTGAAGGGACTGTCACTTCTCCTCAGCCGGCGTTCACCCGTGCTCGTGTGTTTTTACAGTGGGAGCATGTGCGAGTGTGCGAGACGATGAACCCCCGTGACAGAGTGAGTGTACATGTATGCACCGTGTGTGTTACGGCGAAAATGACGAGATAATGTGTCTGTATGCGGGATAAAGCGCCTGCTGCCGGTCATGCCTTTCTAGCTTAAGGGCTATTTTATTATTATTTATTATAGGCGCACTTCAAATCCTTTTATTTTCTCAAAAATTGACAATAAATGCCTTGTAACCCAGTGCGACTAATCTAAGGATTATTTCTGGTTGTGCTTACCAACCTCAAAGCAATTTTATTTGATACGTACTGTAATGATAAGTGTGACCAGTAGATGGCAGCCACACATTAGAGATTCGCCTGTTCAGTAAATAAAGCAAGCAACACCAAAACGTTGATGTTTCATCGAGAATATAAGACCGTTCCACGCGGCAAATCCGTCAAAATGCAACTTCGGTAAACTATGAAGTTGACCGCTTGGTGAAACGCGAAACATTACACAGTAGTCAGATGTACTGTGCTTCAACGTACAAGTATTTTTATGGTTTGTGTATAAGGACCCCCAAAATGGCACCCTAACATGACCCCTTTAATGCACCTTATAATCTGGTGCGCCTTTTGTATGAAAATAGACCTGAATAGACATACTCACCGACAGTGCGCTTTATAATCCGGTGCGCCCTATGGTCCGAAAAATGTGGTAGTTTGTTGTAACTTCGCGAATTTGCAATGAGTTATTGGGTCAAAATTGATCGATTCAGTTTACAATATAACATACGTGACAACAATGTCTTGGTATGTGACAATAAATAGATAAATCCAATTATTTCCATATTTAACATAACAAAATAACCTATAAAAAATGTGTCAAAATTCAACAACTTCGGTTAGCTATGAAGCCGCACCGCTTGATGAAACACGAAACATTACACAGTAGTCAGACGTACTGTCCTTCAACATACAAGTATTATTATGATGTGTTTGTGTATAAGGACCCCAAAATGTCACCTATTAGGATTTACCTTATAATCTGGTGCGTCTTTTGTATGAAAATAGACCTGAATAGACATACTCACCGACAGTGCGCTTTATAATCCGGTGCGCCCTATGGTCGGAAAATGTTGGTAGTTTGTTGTAACTCCGCGAATTTGCAATGAGTTATTGGGTCAAAATTGATTGATTCAGTTTACAATATAACATACGTGACAACGGTGTCTTGGTACGTGACAATAAATCGATAAATCAAATGATTTCCATATTTTACATAATAAAATAACCGATAAAAAATCTGTCAAAATTCGGCAACTTCGGATAGCTATGAAGTTGACCGCTTGATGAAACGTGAATTATTACACAGTAGTCAGACGTACTGTGCTTCAACGTACAAGTATTATTATGGTTTGTGTATAAGGACCCCCAAAATGGCACCCTAACATGACCCCTTTAATGCACCTTATAATCTGGTGTGGCTTTTGTATGAAAATAGACCTGATTAGACATACTCACCGACAGTGCGCTTTATTATCCGGTGCGCCCTATGGTCCGAAAAATGTGGTAGTTTGTTGTAACTTTGCGAATTTGCAATGAGTTATTGGGTCACATACGTGACAACGATGTCTTGGTATGTGACAATAAATCGATAAATCCAATTATTTCCATATTTTACATAATAAAATAACCGATAAAAAATCGGTCAAAATTCGGCAACTTCGGTTAGCTATGAAGCCGCACCGCTTGATGAAACACGAAACATTACACAGTAGTCAGACGTACTGTGCTTCAACATACAAGTATTATTATCATGTGTGTGTGTATAAGGACCCCAAAATGTCACCTATTAGGATTTACCTTATAATCTGGTGCGCCTTTTGTTTGAAAATAGACCTGAATAGACCCACTCACCGACAGTGCGCTTTCTAATCCGGTGCGCCCTATGGTCGGAAAATTTTGGTAGTTTGTTGTAACTCCGCGAATTTGCAATGAGTTATTGGGTCAAAATTGATTGATTCAGTTTACAATATAACATACGTGACAACGGTGTCTTGGTACGTGACAATAAATCGATGAATCAAATGATTTCCATATTTTACATAATAAAATAACCGATAAAAAATCTGTCAAAATTCGGCAACTTCGGATAGCTATGAAGTTGACCGCTTGATGAAACGTGAATTATTACACAGTAGTCAGACGTACTGTGCTTCAACGTACAAGTATTATTATGGTTTGTGTATAAGGACCCCCAAAATGGCACCCTAACATGACCCCTTTAATGCACCTTATAATCTGGTGTGGCTTTTGTATGAAAATAGACCTGAATAGACATACTCACCGACAGTGCGCTTTATTATCCGGTGCGCCCTATGGTCCGAAAAATGTGGTAGTTTGTTGTAACTTTGCGAATTTGCAATGAGTTATTGGGTCACATACGTGACAACGATGTCTTGGTATGTGACAATAAATCGATAAATCCAATTATTTCCATATTTTACATAATAAAATAACCGATAAAAAATCGGTCAAAATTCGGCAACTTCGGTTAGCTATGAAGCCGCACCACTTGATGAAACACGAAACATTACACAGTAGTCAGACGTACTGTGCTTCAACATACAAGTATTATTATGATGTGTGTGTGTATAAGGACCTCAAAATGTCACCTATTAGGATTTACCTTATAATCTGGTGCGCCTTTTGTTTGAAAATAGACATGAATAGACCCACTCACCGACAGTGCGCTTTATAATCCGGTGCGCCCTATGGTCGGAAAACGTTGGTAGTTTGTTGTAACTTCGCGAATTTGCAATGAGTTATTGGGTCAAAATTGTTCGATTCAGTTTACAATATAACATACGTGACAACGGTGTCTTTGTATGTGACAATAAATCGATAAATCGAATTATTTCCATATTTAACATAATAACATAACCGATAAAAAATCTGTCAAAATGCAACTTCGGATAGCTATGAAGTTGACCGCTTGATGAAACGTGAATTATTACACAGTAGTCAGACGTACTGTGCTTCAACGTACAAGTATTATTATGGTTTGTGTATAAGGACCCCCAAAATGGCACCCTAACATGACCCCTTTACTGCACCTTATAATCTGGTTTGCCTTTTGTTTGAAAATAGACCTGAACAGACATACTCACCGACAGTGCGCTTTATAATCCGGTGCACCCTATAGACGGAAAATGTTGGTAGTTTGTTGTAACTTCGCGAATTTGCAATGAGTTATTGGGTCAAAATTGATTGACTCAGTTTACAATATAACATACGTGACAACGGTGTCTTGGTATGTGACAATAAATCGAATTATTTCCATATTTAACATAATAAAATAACCGATAAAAAATCGGTCAAAATTCGGCAATCTCGGTTAGCTATGAAGCCGCACCGCTTGATGAAACGCGAAACATTACACAGTAGTCAGACGTACTGTGCTTCAACATACAAGTATTATAATGGTTTGTGTATAAGGACCCCAAAATGGCACCTATCAGGATTTACAATATAAGATACGTGCCAACGGTCTCTTGGTATGTGACAATAAATCGATAAATCGAATTATTTCCATATTTAACATAATAAAATAACCAATAAAAAATCGGTCAAAATGCAAATTTGGTTAGCTATGAAGCCGCACCGCTTAGTGAAACGCGAAATATTACACAGTAGTCAGACGTACTGTGCTTCAACATACAAGTATTATTTGGTGTTTTGTTTCTCAATATTATGCAAAAACCAACTTTTCTTACCTATTGGTACCTGCTGATGTGCATTTGGGATCTGCATAAGTCCAGAAAATGCGCCATTGTAGTCAATAATCTCCTTCTTGTTCTCTATCTTCTTGTTGTGGGGCATTCATCCTCTGCTGTTGCCATTTCTAATACAAAGTAGCGCACAGTTCTAACTTATATCTCTCAGTAGACTCGCTGTGGAAGCGCTAAAAATGACAAAAATGGCGGAGAGAAGACGCTGTCGAAGTGGAGGCACGTGAATAAGACCGCCTACAAAACGGCGCATCCCGAAGAGACGGCCAGAAAGCGGCCCGAAGATGGTCTGTAAAACATAATCTTTGCAACATTTTGACCAAAGAACGACCATTACATGTTATGTACACCACAAGGAAGTGTTTTAAATATAAAATAAAATCATAACATGACCCCTTTAATGCACCTTATAATATGGTGCGCCTTTTGTATGAAAATAGACCCGCTCATCGATACTGCGCTTTATAATCCGGTGCGCCCTATGGTCGGAAAAATTTGGTAGCTTGCTGCAACTTTGCGAATTTGCAATGAGTTATTGGATCAAAATTGATCGATTCAGTTTACAATATAACATACGTGACAACGGTGTTTAGGTATGTGACAATAAATCGATAGATGTAATTCTTTCCATTTTTAACATAATAGAATAACCGATAAAAAATCGGTCAATATTCAGCAACTTCGGTTAGCTATGAAGCTGCACTGCTTGATGAAACCCAAAACATTACACAGTAGTCAGACGTACTGTGCTTCAACATACAAGTGTTATTATGGTGTGTGTATAAGGACCCCAAAATGCCACCTATTAGGATTTACAATATAAGATACATGACAACAGTGTCTAGGTATGTGACAATAAATCGATAAATCTAATTATTTCCATATTTAACATATCTAAAATAATCGATAAATTCGGTCGCATATTGTTTTTTTTAATTGTTTTTTTATTTCAATGCTGCTGTATACTGTTGTATTTTACCCTTTGGTAGATTTTAATGTACATTGCACTGCCGCAGCCATCTGTACAGCAGATTTTCACAGCTTACATATATATATATATATACATATATATGTATATATATACATAGATAGATAGATAGATAGATAGATAGATAGATAGATAGATAGATAGATAGATAGATAGATAGATATACCGGCCCCCAGACACATTTTCTTCTCTAAATTTGGCCCCCTGAGTCAAAATAATTGCCCAGGCCTGGTCTAGCGCCAATGTCTGACATGTTAGAACCTTGTAAACCATCTCGGGCTCTGAGAACCTCAGCAAGTCTCCCGCTGGTCCGAGAGTCAGGACGAAACATGGTGCGGCTTCAGTTGTACATGCCTAAAATCCAAAACGGTCAAAACCTCAAATCCTTCACATTTTTTATCTAATGTGCATTTGATAACATCGTATTTTATCCACATTCTTTGATTTGAATTAAATTATTTGTTGATCTTTATTTCAATTCACATTCTTGTAACGACACAGGAAGTCCTTCATACCGACAGCCATCAGACTGTATAATGCATATGTTCCTTTTTGACTGTACTGCTGATTAATAGACTGTATTTATATTATTCACATGTGAATAAGGCTGTATAATAGACAGTATTATATTATTCACATGTGAATAATGCTGTATAATAAAATGTATTTATATTATTCACATGTGAATAAGGCGGTATAATAGACTGCATTTATATTATTCACATGTGAATAATGCTGTATAATAGACTGTATTTATGTTATTCAAATGTGAATAATGCTGTATAATAGACTGTATTTATATTATTCACATGTGAATAAGGCTGTATAATAGACAGTATTATATTATTCACATGTGAATAATGCTGTATAATAGACTGTATTTATATTATTCACATGTGAATAAGGCTGTATAATAGACTGTATTTATATTATTCACATGTGAATAATGCTGTATAATAAACTGTATTTATATTATTCACATGTGAATAAGGCTGTATAACAGACTGTATTTATATTATTCACATGTGAATAATGCTGTATAATAAACTGTATTTATATTATTCACATGTGAATAAGGCTGTATAATAGACTGCATTTATATTATTCACATGTGAATAATGCTGTATAATAGACTGTATTTATGTTATTCACATGTGAATAAGGCTGTATAATAGACAGTATTATATTATTCACATGTGAATAAGGCTGTATAATAGACTGTATTTATATTATTCACATGTGAATAATGCTGTATAATAGACTGTATTCATGTTATTCAAATGTGAATAATGCTGTATAATAGACTGTATTTATATTATTCACATGTGAATAAGGCTGTATAATAGACTGTATTATATTATTCACATGTGAATAATGCTGTATAATAGACTGTATTATATTATTTACATGTGAATAATGCTGTATAATAGACTGTATTATATTATTTACATGTGAATAATGCTGTATAATAGACTGTATTTATATTATACACATGTGAATAAGGCTGTATAATAGACTGTATTATATTATTCACATGTGAATAAGGCTGTATAATAGACTGTATTATATTATTTACATGTGAATAATGCTGTATAATAAACTGTATTTATATTATTTACATGTGAATAAGGCTGTATAATAGACTGTATTTATATTATTCACAGGTGAATAATGCTGTATAATAGACTGTATTTATGTTATTCACATGTGAATAATGCTGTATAATAGACTGCATTTATATTATTCACGTGTAAAAATACCTAAATGTTTATTGTCTATTGTGAGCGAACTGTGGTGCTGAATTTCCCCCAGGGATCAATAAAGTACTTTCTATTCTAGTCTATTCTAATTTTCTGCATCTGTAAAGGACTTCCTGGCTCATTTTCAAGAAAACGTGTCTTGACTTGCCATTAAACGATTAATCGTAGCAAACATAATATAAATCACAGCTTTTTCTAACCGATTTAATCAATAATAACACAATAAGAATATTACCGTATTTTCCGGACCTTAGGGCGCACCGGATTATAAGGCGCACTGCCGATGAATGGTCTATTTTCGATCTTTTTTCATATATAAGGCGCACCGGATTATAGGGCGCATTAAAGGAGTCATATTATTATTTCTTTTTTTCTAAATGTAAAAGACTTCCTTGTGGTCTACATACCATGTGATGGTGGTTCTTTGGTCAAAATGTTGCATAGATGATGTTTTACACATCTTCAAGTCGCTTTCTGACAGTCGCTTCCGGATGCGCTGTTTTGTGGGCGGACTTATTTACGCGACTCACCTTCGACAGCGTCATCTTTGTTGTAGCGGTGTAGCATGCAAGGACGGGAGTGGAAGAAATGTCAAAAGATGGCGCTAACTGTTTTAATGACATTCAGACTTTACTTCAATCAATTACGGAGCAGCAGGAAATGTGTCCCATGAAAAACCGTCCGACAGGAACTCTCTAATAACTAAAGTTCCTTGGGTGAATAATGTAAACTCACTACACCGGTATGTTTTAGCGCTTTAATGGCGAGTTAACTGACAGATATAAGTAAGAACTTTACGCTACTTTATATTATAAATGGCAACAGTGGAGGATGAATGTCACATATGTTATAATAATTATGCATATATTATCACAAAACTTTTATGCTTAAGGGCCGTTGCTATAATTATTATCAACTGTGCTGAAGTGGTATTTTTCTTTGTCTGTGCAAAACTGGCAATCCAAAAAATTGCAAGCCAGTCTGGTATCAATGTTTATGTCCAGGAACGGCCTGCTGACTGCCAAGGCCGAAAACACCGCCGTGACGCAGACAGAGCAGAGACAAGGCGATATCACCAGCGTCAATACATTTGCATTTTTGTGTAATCATATATTGTGTCTAACTGGAGTTGTCGGGATTACCCCCCTTCCCTCAGCGACAGCTTCAGTGATGTAAACAGGGACCTCCCAAATAAATTGGGCTGGACTTTTAGAACGTAGTTTGGATCTGTAACTAGAGTACAGCCCAAAACGCGTGTCTCCTCGTTGAGCCAAATTGAATTCTGTCTCTGCATGATTCCTCGCTTCTCGTCTGTTTTAATAGATGTCGTCAGTGTTTGAACCTGACACCACAACAAGAAGATAGAGAAAAGGAAGAAGCTTATCGACTACAAAGCCGGATGCGGGCAAATTTTCAGGACTTATGCAGATCCCAAATACAGATCGGCAGGTACCAGAAGGTAAGAAAAGTTCATCTTGCATAATATTGCGAAACAAAACGCCAGATAATATGTCTTACCTTATACACACACCATAATAATACTCCTATGTGGAAGCACAGTACAATCCATCAAGTGGTGTGGCTTCATAGCTTACCAAAGTTGTACTAAAACATTTTGATAGATTTTTGAGAACCGTGTGTAATGTTCTATATTTTCAATGGAACTTATAAAATGTTGGCGTTGTTTACTCGAGTCATATTGCCATCATAGTGCAGTCTACACGTATCAGTTCAGTTACAGCTCTTGTCATTACCAAATCTGTGTTATATGTGTTTTATGTTGCACCAAGAAAAAATTCCTAGTCGGTGAACCCGTTCTCAAACAATGGCAATAAAACTATTCTGATCCTGATTCTGATTCTG
>NC_084743.1:57451480-57463980 GCF_033978785.1 Entelurus aequoreus | reverse complement strand
TTATGACGTTAGCAGTGAGTTTACAGCCTCACTGATTTAACTACACAGCAAATAAAAGTCATGTTACTTAGCCAATAAACGTTATCTTACATTCAAAACTTACCCTTCTTTGTGCAACTTCAAATGTCGAACGAAGTTGGAAGTTGTTGCGTCTCCGTCTGTAATATTCGAACTGCGTGATTTGCATACGGCAATTCGTTTTTTGTTGACCAAGTCGTAGTTTTTATACCCGAACGAAACCAACTTTGGTATAAATCTTTCTCACTGGCGCGTTGTTTGACAACTCTTGTTCATTGGTTGTCCTGCAATTTGATTGGCTGAATGCTGTGTGATGAAAACAATGTAGATCTAATTTGATTGGCTGTTGTACTGAGAGCACACACGCTGACACGCAGCACACACACTGATAGACAGACACGTACAAAATGAAAGCTACGGAGCGCTCCCAAATAACTTTTTAAACTTTAGGTTTTGGGGTAAGTAGCAAGTCATGTCAAGTCAAAAGGCTCAAGTCCAAGTGAAGTCACAAGTCATTGATGTTAAAGTCTAAGTCGAGTTGCAAGTCTCTTTACATTTTGTCAAGTCGAGTCTAAAGTCATCAAATTCATGACTCGAGTCTGACTCGAGTCCAAGTCATGTGACTCGAGTCCACACCTCTGATATATATATATATGTATATACAGTATATATATATATATATATATACACACACACATTTATACATACATGTACATGTATATATTTATACACGTGTGTGTATATATACACATGTGTATATATATATATATATATATATATATATATATATATATATATATATATATATATATATATATATATATATATATATATATATGTATTTATGTGTGTGTGTGTTTATATACACACACACACTTATGTATATGTATGTATGTATGAGAGGTGTTAATAATATTCACTAATGGGAATTGATGGTTAATTGACTTAATTGATGAGTGACCAGCTGTGCTTTATTTCCACAAAGTTGTATCAGCCCTACTTGAAACCCTGACTGGCCAGGTACTGTTCTGGAACTAGTCTGGCCAGGTACTGTACTGGAACTAGTCTGGCCAGGTACTGGTCTGGAACTAGTCCGGCCAGGTACTGTTCTGGAACTAGTCTGGCCAGGTACTGGTCTGGAACTAGTACTCCCGAGCCAAGTCGGTACCGTACAGTGGAAAATAGGCCATCTTTAAACTGACGTACAGAAAAGACGAGGTTCTAAATGAATATTTAATGATCACGTGACTTATTGTCACCATAAAAGAGACCGCAGTAAACGCTAAAGACTTCTTTCCTTCTCTGTCTCTTATGTAACATGTACAAATCTATTTTGTTCGTCTCTTCTGACTTATTCAGAGATTCATCACGAACACAGACTTATAAAAAATCTGCATATGTCAGAATATTCATTCACAAAAACAGCTGTTTTACCCTGCAGGAAACTGGGTCAGCCTCAGATGACTGTGCCGTTCTGTGGCGCCCCCGTGCGTTCATGCTTGGGACTGCAAGGAGTCATAAATACTTACTAAAAATGTTGATAGGATTGACTTATTTTTTGTGAAAGATCTCACTTGTTTGTCATGTCTCCTTATTGTCTGCATGTGTTTCCTGTTCAGCGCTCTTATTTTGGTTCCATTTCCTGTTTGCCTCCCTGAGCGCTCTTTCCCTCACCTGTTGCCTGATTGGCTTGAGCACACCTGGTGGTCTTTGCTAATCAGACTTTTACAAATTGCCTTCATTGCCCTTTTGTCAGTGCTGGAGGATTCATTTACGTACAATAAAAGATGAAGAAATGAAGCATAAATGCATAACGGAGAAACAAATAAACACAAATAGCAAACATTAAAACATTGACTATAAATGCATAACACAGAAATTAAATAAACTAATAAAAACGGTAAACATAAATAAATAAAGCATAAATGCATAACAGAAATGCATAACAGACAAATAAAATAAACAAATGAAAATAGCAAACATAAAAAGTAGACCATAAATGCAGAATGGAGAAATAAAATTAAAAAAAAAAACAATAAAATAGCAAACAGGAAAAAATACAGCATAAATGCATAATGGAGAAATAAAATAAAGGAAAAAATAGCAAACCCGAAAGAATAGAGCATAAATGCATAACAGAGAAATAAAATAAACACAAAATAAATATCAAACATGCAAAAATAGAGCATAAATGCATAACAGAGAAATAAAATTAATAAAATTAGCAAACATAAAAAAAGACAATAAATGCATAACGGAGGAAAAAATAAACAGAAATAGTAAACATTAAAAAATAGTCTATAAATGAATAATGGAGAAATAAAATAAACAAATAAAAATAGCAAACATAAATAAATAAAGCATAAATGCATAACAGACAAATAAAATAAACAAATTAAAACAGCAAACATAAAAAGTAGACCATAAATGCAGAATGGAGAAATAAAATAAAGGAAAAAATAGCAAACACGAAAGAATAGAGTATTAATGCATAGCAGAGAAATAAAATAAATACAAATAGAAACATAAAAAAAGACCATAAATGCAATACGGAGAAATAAAATAAACACCAAAAAAAATAAAAAAATAGCAAACGTGAATAGATAACGCATAAATACATTACGGAAAAATAAAATAAACCAATAAAAATAGCAAACATAAAAAAATAAACCATAAATGCATAAAAGACAAATAAAATAGCAAACATAAAAAAAACATACCATAAATGCAAAATGGAGAAATCAAATAAACCAAAAAAATAGCAAACATGAAAAAATAAAGCATATTTGCATAACATAGAAATAAAATAAACAAAAAATAAATATTAAGCATGAAAAAAAATAGAGCATAAAGGCATAGCGGAGAAATAAAATGAACAAATATGAATAGCAAACATAAAAAATAGACCAAATATGCATAACGGAGAAATAAAATAAACCAAAAAAATATCAAACATGAAAAATTTGAGCATAATTGCATAACAGAGAAATAAAATAAACAAATACAAATATCAAACATGACAAAATAGAACATAAATGCATAACAGAGAAGTAAAATAAAGGAAAAAAAATGCAAACATGAAAAAATTTAGCATATATGCATACAGAGAGATACAATAAATAAAAATATCAAACTTGAAAAAATAGACCATACATGCATAACGGAGAAATAAAATAAACCAAAAAAATAGCAAACATGAAAAACTAGAGCTTTAATGCATTACAGAAAAATAATAATAACCAAAAACAAAATAAACATAAGAAAATAAAGCATAACCGCATAACGGTAAAATAAATAAATCCCACCTGAAAATGCAACATGAAAAAAAATAGAGCATGAATGCATAACGGAAATAAAATAAACAAAAAATATAGCAAACATGAAAAAATAGAGCATAAATTATTTGTTCTATTTAGACTATTTTATTTGAATACGACGTGATGACATCCCACTACCACTATTTTGAAACAATGTTATTACCAATTGTGTTTGTGTAATATAGTTGAAGGCTCCACACCGCGGCTGTTCTTTTTAGAAATGTTACTTTCCAAAAGCATTTTGACTATTGTTGTTTTTATCATCATATTTATAAGCACCGTATTATTTGATATGCTTGAAGGGTATGGACACTGCTGTTATGTATAGTTACCTCTTGGCAAATGACACTGACAATGAAGTTCTGTGCAAAAAAAAAAAAAAATAGCAAACTTGAATAAATAAAGCATAAATGCATAACGGAGAAATAAAATAAACAAACAAAAATAGCAAACATAAAAAAATCAACTATAAATGCATGTAAGACAAATAAAATAGCAAACATAAAAAAACAGACCATAAATGCAAAATGGAGAAATCAAATTAACCAAAAAAATAGCAAACATGAAAAAATAGAGCATATTTGCATAACAAAGAATTAAAATAGACAAAAAATAAATATTAAACATGAAAAAAAAATGAGCATAAAGGCATAACGGAGAAATAACATAAACAAATATGAATAGCAAACATAAAAAAATAGACCAAATATGCATTACGGAGAAATAAAATAAAACCCAAAAAATAGCAAACATGAAAAAATTTGGCATAAATGAAAAACTAGAGCTTAAATGCATATCAAAAAAAAAAAAATAACCAAAAATAAAATACAAAAATATAGTTACCTCTTGGCAAATGACACTGACAATGAAGTTCTGTGCAAAAAAAAATAAAAATAGCAAATGTGAATAAATAAAGCATAAATGCATAACGGAGAAATAAAATAAACCAAAATTATTTTTTTTAAAAATAGCAAACATAAAAAAATCAACTATAAATGCATGAAAGACAAATAAAATAGCAAACGTAAAAAAAACAGACCATAAATGCAAAATGGAGAAATCAAGTAAACCAAAAAAATAGCAAACAAGAAAAAATAGAGCATATTTGCATAACAAAGAAATAAAATGGACAAAAAATAAATATTAAACATGAAAAAAAATGAGCATAAAGGCATAACGGAGAAATAACATAAACAAATATGAATAGCAAACATAAAAAAATAGACCAAATATGCATAATGGAGAAATAAAATAAACCCAAAAAAATAGCAAACATGAAAAAATTTGGCATAAATGAAAAACTAGAGCTTAAATGCATAACAAAAAAAATAAAATAACCAAAAATAAAATGAAAAAATATAGTTACCTCTTGGCAAATGACACTGACAATGAAGTTCTGTGTAAAAAAAAAAAAAGTTGAACGTGGAAGACAGCCCCATGAATGAAACAGTACATTTAGTAAATATCTTTATTAATAGTCAGAGTGGAAATTACATTCAAAGTACATAATGTCCAGCATTTTGCTTTTTCTTGCATTCTGTTCATCACATTCAATTCAGTACAGTAAAAACGTTGTGACAAACATTTCAGAAGATAGCCCTGCTGAAATGTGACAGTATAAAAATAGAAAACATCCTCTCTGTTATCATTCAACTGCATGTAAACTAACACCGGTAAATTCATCAAGATAACGGGCAGATATTCCTTTAGATACCGTATTTTTCGGACTATAAGGCACACTTCAAATCCTTTAATTTTCTCAAAAATCGACAGTGCGCCTACTATTGGTTGTGCTTACCGACCTTGAAGCAATTTTAGTTGGTTTTTTTTTTAAACATGGTGCAATGATAAGCGTGTCAGTAGATGGCAGTCACACATAAGAGATACGTGTGGACTGCAATATGATGGCAGTAAACACCAAAACTTTAAACGTTCCATTGAGAATATAGAACATTATGTCAAAATGTTTTTAGTACGACTTCGGCAAGCTATGAAGCCGCACCGCTTGATGGATTGTCGGCGTATTAAACATACCAGTGTTATTATGGTGTGTATATAAGGACCGCAAAATGGCACCTATTAGCAGACATATTACCTGCCGTTTAGTTTCGCAATATCATGCAAAACCAACTTTTCCTACTGTCAGAATAATTGTGTCTAAGTTATCACAAAACTTTGTGTAACATTGAGTTCAGCTTGCCCTGCGAGAGGACAAAAACTGTCTTTGATCCGTGGAGAATGCATATATGTTTAAGAGTTATTTCTGTACTCATAGTCATGTTTAAAACAGATAGTGTTTTTCCATTTGTACTCTTTCTATTTTCTATCTTATGCCCGCAAGTAAACTATGTGTGTTACCTTGAAGGCTTGCACCGTAGGAGATGGAATACTCCCTTTGGTCTTATCTGTAGTGGAACAATGAGGCTGTGTTCCTTTCCAGAGAGGTGGGGGCTTTCTTCGCGCTGCAAGAAGTTGGCTCTTCCGTTTGAGTGTTTTGATTGATTGATTGATTGATTGATGGAGACTTTTATTAGTAGGTTGCACAGTGAAGTACATATTCCGTACAATTGACCACTATCAATCAATCAATCAATGTTTATTTATATAGCCCTAAATCACAAGTGTCTCAAAGGGCTGTACAAGCCACAACGACACCCTCGGTACAGAGCCCACATACGGGCAAGGAAAAGTCACCCCAGTGGGACGTCAATGTGAATGACTATAAGAAACCTCGGAGAGGACCGCATATGTGGGTAACCGCCCCCCTCTAGGGGAGACCGAAAGCAATGGATGTGGAGTGGGTCTGACATAATATTGTGAAAGTCCAACACATTAGCGAAAGTCCAGTCCATAGTGGGGCCAGCAGGAACCATCCCGAGTGGAGACGGGTCAGCAGCGTAGAGATGTTCCCATCTGATGGACAGGCTAGCGGTCCACCCCGGGTTGGGAGCAGAGTAGAAAAGAAAAGAAAAGAAACGGCAGATCAACTGGTCTAAAAAGGGAGTCTATTTAAAGGCTAGAGTATACAAATGAGTTTTAAGATGAGACTTAAATGCTTCTACTGAGGTAGCATCTCTAACTTATACCGGGAGGGCATTCCATAGTATTGGAGCCACTAAATGGTAACACCCGAATAAGTTTTTCAACTTGTTTAAGTCAGGGTCCACTTAAATTGATTCATGATACAGATATATACTTGATGCAAGATGGCGTCGCGACTAGTCGCAGAGGCTCAACGCTCTCCCGTTCGGTTCTTTTTTTATGTTATTTATGTACGTCTTTGTTATTTTACTTTTTACATTCTGTCGGGCAAACGACGTCTACGCCAGGCAGGATCTCATAGAAGTCGGATCTCCCGGAGAAAACGCCGTCACGGCCGAGTTTATCCGTGTAAACAACATCCCGGAAGAAATTGCGAGACAACCCGGATCTCCATGGTACATTATGTTAGAACTTAGGAAGCCGGTATAAATGTGTTGGTCTAGGTGGTTATCCTGAAATTTCAGTAAAACTTGATAATATTCCTATTCTGTCTTGGTGATCCTTCTTACTCAGCATATATGTCGTCTAAAGAACTTGGGATTGACCAGTAACTTAGAGTCCCTGGGAGGAAGAGCTGGTCGACGCAACAGATCCTACCGAGCAGAAGGCTTGTAAAACCACACTGTCTAGGATGGTAAGCAACATGAAGGTGTTCTGTTTCTTTGATGTATTGTAATCCACAGAAAGATTTTGTCTTGACCCGAGAGCTACAATGCGGAGAGGAAGCAGGACCTGACTCCCCTCCAGGGAGCTTTTCTTTGAACTGTTTTACAACCTTTTCTTTGAACTGTTTTTTAATCAAAGGCGATGGCTGTTTACGACCGCCCTCCCTTAGAGGCAGCTGTTGCCATGTAATCAGGGAAAGTCCAAAGTACAATCTTTCGTCAGAGTGTGGAACACTGGACAAGGGTACAGGTGTACGCGTTTCTCCTCATTGAGCCAAATTTAATTCTGTCTCTGTTTAATTCTTTGCTTCTTGTCTTGTTTAATAGATGTCATCAGTGTTTGAACCTGACACCTATCTTCTGGTACCTGCTGATGTGTATTTGACCAAAGAACCACCATTACATGTTATGTAGACCACAAAGAAGTCTTTTACATTTAGTAAAAAATCCTAATACAACCCCTTTAATGCGCCTTATAATCCGGTCCATGTCCTGGGCATGACGTTAAAGTGCATCCGGCAGGGGAGGCTCCTCTATGGGGTCTTGGGGCACTAGGAGGTTAACCCCTTTACTACTGTTACCCCAGGTGGCCCTTGGCAAAGGCCTAGTACCTGACTGCCCCCTAGCCAGGGATACGGTGAAGACCTCAACGGCGGAGCAGGCGGAAGACGGTAGATTTAAGAACTACCACAACGGCTGCGATGGCGAAGAAGTCTGCAGCAGAAAAGGGTCCCCAGTCGTCTTGGACTCCATGCCACTGGACCCTGACCCGATTCTGTCAAGGATCGTGTGGTGACTGTCTGTGCACCAGTCTCCCCACGTAAAACAAAGTCACGCACAGGCATCCTCCATAAAGGGATACACCCCTACCAGGAGGATCGTCATACTCGTTCGAGTGACCGCCGATAATAATAACAATCCGGTGCACCTATTGTATGAAAAAAGACCTGAATAGACCCGCTCATCGGCAGTGTGCATTATAATCCGGTGCGCCCTATGGGCCGAAAAATACGGTACGTTTTGTACTGACCTGAATATAGGAACTTTTTCCCGTGATTTTATCCCGTATTTGGAATATTAATAATCTTCTGTAGTTCCTATGATGACGGTTAAACATGAACAACAGATCAACACAAACGCGGATGTGTCGTCTTTGAGGATTTAGGTGGACGTGAGTTCAAAACTTGTATAATCCGAACATTGATCTGGAGATTACCAAACAAGAGTGGGCCTGGATGAGTTTTTGCCTCATCCCTCACTTAAATGAGTGAAAAATGCATGGAAAATGGTGTTTTCTTGATTGATCTGCTGACCGATGCTACCTGGTGGTTGTTTGAGCACATTGCAGCTAGTCATGGATAAAATAACCAACCCCCCCAGTCCTTCATGCGTCCGTCACACTCAGGATTCTCACAGGTATGAGGCAAAAACTCATCCACACCTACGTTCCAAGGTCCTCCCCTACCCACAGATCACTCCCACGTCCTCCGAGTGGGAGCAGTTGTGCTTCCCGACTCTGGACCTCTTGCACTCCAACAGGGACCTTTCCTCGCCCTCGCACTCCACGTCGTCCAAGAAGATCCGGACGGCGACGTCCGCCGAGCCCAGCACGGCCCTCTTTATCACCGCCAGCGCCGTGGTGAAGCCCAGCTGCCGACACACCACGCTACCGGCCCTGATGGTGAAGAGGTCGTCGCAGACCGTCCCCCACTCCCCGCGGATGAAGATCTCGACTCGTCCTCGGTCTGATAGACCGTCTGTGCTGACCAGTCGGACCGAGCCGGCACGGATCCTTCGGCTTCCTGTTCTTACTCCCTTGTGCCCGTACCCTCGTCCTCCTACCGTGGGCCGTTTGTTCACTTGGTTACCCTCGCCTTCCTCCGCGTTGTCCGTCTTATCTCCCAACACCACCTTTGCCTGAGTTGGGTTGGTTTGAGGTCTATAGGATGTGGGCTTGGGAATCCAATACGGCGGACGTGGAGTCGTCAACCTCCTTTGAGGCTCAGAACTACGGGCATTGGTCAAACTTGTGTACGTTTTCTTTGTGGACAGAGGAGGAGGGGCCTGCGGGAAGGTTAGAGTCCGGGAGGAGGTAGTCGGGTGGGGTCTCACATGTTTCCTCGATGAACTCGAGGTTTGAATGCCGGAGAAGGCTGCAGTGTCGACAGAACCTGAGGACGAGACAGAATCACCCTCTTAACTTCAAGACCATGTCCTTTTTTTAAAAATGATCCCTATCACAATTCCAGACATCATTTGTCAAATCATTTTAGTGCCGATCCCCGCAAATAATGTGTGGCCTCACATTTAGCCAATCAGCGCCATTTTCGCCGATGCAATCAGTCTCTGAGCGGCGGCACGTCAACTGTCGAATCAAAACTTGTTTCTTTCTATTGTTGTTCTTGTTATTCTTCTTATTGACCAAACGCCACAGTTGTAGCTCAGACCCTACTTCCTGTCCCCGTCTACGGCGCTAGGCCTTCTGGGTAATGTAGTATATAAATGGTGTGTTCTATTTGTCCCCGGAAGTCGGAATTTCCGAGTTCCTAGTCCGAAGTTGAGTGAACGCACCAACGGATTTCCTACTCGGGAAGTCGGAGCATTGTCATCACCCCAAAGTTGGCTTCAAAGATGGTTGCTCTGAATGTAAACAATAAGGTAAGGTTCTATATTGTCGGTTGTTAGCGCTTGTGGTTAGTTTTTGTCGCGCTAAATCAGCCATATACGATGTACTGTTGGGCGTTTATATGTAGTACTGTGACAGTCGAGTAATCTATACGTTTTACGTTGCTAGCAATTGCGTCTGTGTCGACTCTTCGTGCACTATTTTTGAAGGTTTCAAAAAGAGTCCATACTTCAAAAAGAGTGGCGGCACGTCAACTGTCGAATCAAAACTTGTTTCTTGTTGTTCTTATTATTCTTCTTATTGACCAAACGCCACAGTTGTCGTCCTCCCGCGTAGCTCAGAGCCTTCTTCCAAGCCTTCTGGGTAACACGGTATATACATAGTATGTTCCATTTGTCCCAGGAAGTCGGAATTTCTGAGTTCCTAGTCCGAAGTCGAGTGAATGCAGCCCTACGTTGGATTTCCTACTCGGGAAGTCGGGGCATTGTCATCACCCCTAAGTTGGCTTCAAAGATGGCTGCTTCGAATACTCCAATACTTCTATATTGTCGGTTGTTAGCATTTGTGGTTAGTTTTTGTCGCGCTAAATCAGCCATATACGATGTACTGTTGGGCGTTTATATGTAGTACTGTAACAGTCGAGTAATCTATACGTTTTACGTATCTGTGTCGACTCTTCGTCCACTATTTTTGAAGGTTTCAAAAAGAGTTCATACTTCAAAAAGAGTGGCGGCACGTCAACTGTCAAATCAAAACTTGTTTCTTTCTATTGTTGTTCTTTTTATTCTTCTTATTGACCAAACGCCACAGTTGTCGTCCTCCCGCGTAGCTCAGACCCTTCTTCCAAGCCTTCTGGGTAATGTAGTATATACATAGTATGTTCCATTTGTCCCAGGAAGTCGGAATTTCCGAGTTCCTAGTCCGAAGTCGAGTGAACGCACCCCGATGTCGGATTTCCTACTCGGGAAGTCGTAGCATTGTCATCACTCCTAAGTTGGCTTCAAAGATGGCTGCTCCAAATACTCCAATACTTCTATATTTTCTGTTGTTAGTACTTTTTAGTTTTTGTCGCGCTACATCAGCCATATACGATGTACTGTGGGGCGTTTATACAGTATGTAGTAACGTTACAGTAAAGTAAACTATACGTTTTACGTTGCTAGCGGTAGCATCCTTGTCGACTCTTTGGCCAAACTTTTAGAAGGTTTCGAAAAGAGTCCATACTTCAAAAAGAGTGGCGGCACGTCAACTGTCGAATCAAAACTTGTTTCTTTCTATTGTTGTTCTTGTTATTCTTCTTATTGACCAAACGCCACAGTTGTCGTCCTCCCGCGTAGCTCAGACCCTTCTTCCAAGTCTTCTGGGTAATGTAGTATATACATAGTATGTTCCATTTGTCCCAGGAAGTCGGAATTTCCGAGTTCCCAGTCCGAAGTCGAGTGAACGCACCCCGATGTCGGATTTCCTACTCGGGAAGTCGGGGCATTGTCATCACCCCTGAGTTAGCTTCAAAGATGGCTGCTCCAAATACTCCAATACTTCTATATTTTCTGTTGTTAGTACTTTTTAGTTTTTGTCGCGCTACATCAGCCATATACGATATACTGTGGGGCGTTTATGTGTAGTAATGTTACAGTAGAGTAAACTATACGTTTTACGTTGCTAATGATAGCGTCTGTGTGGACTCTTCGGCCACCATTTTTGAAGGTTTCGAAAAGAGTCCATACTTCAAAAAGAGTGGCGGCACGTCAACTGTCGAATCAAAACTTGTTTCTTTCTATTGTTGTTCTTGTTATTCTTCTTATTGACCAAACACCACAGTTGTCGTCCTCCCGCGTAGCTCAGACCCTTCTTCCAAGCCTTCTGGGTAATGTAGTATATACATATTATGTTCCATTTGTCCCAGGAAGTCGGAATTTCCGAGTTCCTAGTCCGAATTCAAGTGAATGCACCCCAATGTCGGATTTCCTACTCGGGAAGTCGGGGCATTGTCGTCACCCCTAAGTTAGCTTCAAAGATGGCTGCTCCAAATACTCCAATACTTTTATATTGTCTGTCTTTAGTACTTGTTAGTTTTTGTCGCGCTACATCAGCCATATACGATGTACTGTGGGGCGTTTATATGTAGTAACGTTACAGTAGAGTAAACTATAAGTTTTACGTTGCTAGCGATAGCATCCGTGTCGACTCTTTTGCCACCATTTTTGAAGGTTTCAAAAAGAGTCCATACTTCAAAAAGAGCGGCGGCACGTCAACTGTCGAATCAAAACTTGTTTCTTTCTATTGCTGTTCTTGTTATTCTTCTTATTTAACAAAAGCCACAGTTGCCGTCCTCCCGCGTAGCTCAGACCCTTCTTCCAAGCCTTCTGGGTAATGTAGTATATACACAGTATGTTCCATTTGTCCCAGGAAGTCGGAATTTCCGAGTTCCTAGTCCGAAGTCGAGTGAACGCACCCCGATGTCGGATTTCCTACTCGGGAAGTCGGGGCATTGTCATCACCCCTAAGTTGGCTTCAAAGATGGCTGCTCCAAATACTCCAATACTTTTATATTGTCTGTTGTTAGCATTTGTGGTTAGTTTTTGTTTCGCTACATCAGCCATATACGATGTACTGTGGGGCGTTTATATGTAGTAACGTTACAGTAGAGTAAACTACACGTTTTACGTTAAGGTTTCAAAAATGTCCATCCTTTCCCGTAAGTTGTTCGAATTCAGCCAAAACTAGCGCATGACTAGCTTTCGTTGATTTCCGACCTCGTAGCCGGAATGCTCACAACCCGGCTGTTACGTCATTCCCAGCTCCGACTTCCAACCACCAAGGTAAATGTAA
>NC_084743.1:57438980-57441480 GCF_033978785.1 Entelurus aequoreus | reverse complement strand
ATTTGTAGAACTAAAAAAAAAAAAATTTAAAAAAAATAATAAAATTTAAAAAAAAAAATATATATATATATATATATATATATATATATATATTATATATATATATATATATATATATATATATATATATATATATATATATATATATATATATATATGCAAATTCATGTTAAATTTGTTATTTTGCACACAAAAATAAAAATAAAATAAAAAATAAAAATGGAATGTTGATGTTTTTTTGTCCACCAGTTTGTGGGTGAAAAATATGCTAATTTATTTTGCACTAAAACAAAACAAAAAAATCCCTTTTGTGGGGAAAAGGATATGCAAATATGTGTAATTTGTAGAACTAAAAGAAATAAAAATAAAATAAAATAATAAATATATATATATATATATATATATATATATATAAATATATATATATATATATATATATATATATATATATATATATATATATATATATATATATATATATATATATATATATATATATATATAGTTTTAGATTTTTTTTTTAGTTTTTTAGTTCTAAATAAAAAATAAATATATATATATTTATTTTTTAATTTTTTTTTTTTTTTTTAGTTCTACAAATTACACATATTTGCATATCCTTTCCCCCACAAAATTGATTTATTTTTTATTTTTTTTAGTGCAAAATAAATTAGCATATTTTTCACCCACAAACTGGTGGACGAAAAAACATCTACATTCTATTTTTATTTTTTATTTTATTTTAATTCTTTGTGCAAAATAACAAATTTAACATCAATTTGCATATATTTCCCCCCACAAATTGTTGGGGGGAGGGTTAATCAATATTTACATTTTTTAGGGCAAAATAACATGTTTAACATACACTTGCATTTATTCTTCCCTACAAATTTGTAGGGTGGGGGGGACTCAATAATAATCTGTTTTTGTTTTGTGTAAAATAACAAATTTAACATCAATTTGCATATCTTTTGCTACCACAAATTGGTGGATTTTGTTCATAATTAGATGGATAACAGACATATAAACATATTAATATTTGATAGGATTAATAAGGATAATGGTGGCTCAATAAAGTTTTTCTAAGTCTAAGTCTAAGTTTTCCCGGAAGTAGTTTTACATGGACTTTAATTTGAAGTTATGAGATGTCTTTAGAAAGACGATATGAGGGTTAGCTTACCTTCCTTTGGGCGGAAGTGGAGAAGTTTTCCCTTTATCTTCACCGGCGAAGGTTTGATGGCACATTTTCCTGGTGCAGCTCGCCTTTGGGAAACATGGAGAGGCGTGTGTTTGACATAACGTATTGACCCCAATATAAGGCAATGTTTAATAGAAAAAAATTACAAATAATACTTTTTTTGCCAAGACCCGTGTTTTGAAAAATATTTTTGAGACATTTTTAAATTGTGTTCTCGATATCAGCGAAATATTGGCCGGTAGTTGAAAAAAAAAAAAATAATAATAATAATAATAATAATAATAATAAATAAACAAATTTTTAAAAAAATAAAAAAATAAAAAAATAATAAAATAAAATAAATAAATAAAATAAAAATAAAAAATAAAAAACAAAAAAAACAAAAAAAAACATATATATATATATATATATATATATATATATATATATATATATATACATATACATATATATATATATATATATATATATATATATATATATATATATATATATATATATATATATATATATATATATATATATATATATATATATATATATAAATGTATGTATGTGTATATATATGTGTATATATATATGTATATATGTATGTATATTTGTGTATATATATATATGTATGTGTATATATATATGTATATATGTATGTGTATTTATACTGTATGTATGTGTATATGTATATGTATGTACATGTATATGTATGTATATATGTATATACAGTATATATATGTATGTATATATGTGTATATTTATGTATATGTATGTATATATGTATATACAGTATATATATGTATGTATATATGTGTATATTTATGTATATATATGTGTATATATGTATATATATAAATACATGTATTTGTATATATATGTACATATGTGTATATGTGTGTGTATATATATATATATATATATATATACATATATATACTGTATATATCTATACATATACATATATATATATATATATATATATATATATATATATATATATATATATATATATATATATATATATATATATATGTATATATATATATATATATATATATATATATATATATATATATATATATATATATATATATATATATATTTTTAGGATTTAAAAAAAAAATCGATGCATGATTTTTTTGGAATCTATTAAGAATCGAGATTCATCCGAAAATCTATGTTTTTCTTCTTTTTTTTTTTGACACCCCTGATGTATATCTTCAGATGTAGTGTCACGGGCAGCATGGCTGACAGTGTGCAGGTAAAAATGTAGTGCAGCAGGGAAGTGCGCAAAAAAACAAACATATGTAA
>NC_084743.1:57413980-57433980 GCF_033978785.1 Entelurus aequoreus | reverse complement strand
GTATACATACAGTATATATGTATATATATATACACATATATATATATATATATATATATATATATATATATATATATATATATATATATATATATATATATATATATATATATATATATATATATATATATATATATACATACAGTATATATGTATATATATATATACATATACATATATATACATATACATATATATACATACAGTATATATATATATATATATATATATATATATATATATATATATATATATATATATATATATATATATATATATATATATTTATATATATATATATACATATATATATATATATATATAAATATTTATATATATATATGTATATATATATATGTGTATATATATATGTATATATGTGTATATGTGTATATATATATATATATATATATATATATATATATATATATATATATATATATATATATATATATATATATATATATATATATATATATATATATATATATATATATATATATATATAACAAAAACCGGCAAATATATTTAAATATTATAACTAATATAAATAAACAAACAAAATAAATATATGGAAAAAATACATATCCATCCATCCACATGTTTTGTTTTTTGTCATTTAAAAAAAGTACAGTAAATCCAAGGCTGCTGTTTCCTTGACTCATTTCTAGTCCAGTTGCCCATCATTTGGGGAATTGTCAACAAATAAAAAACGTTTGTTGAATCGGTTCTCGTTGTTCACTTAAAAGAGCCGTTCAAAAGACCTGATTTGTTCACAAACATCACATCTCTAACAACCAAGGAAGAATCCACTAGATTTAGGTGAGGATCTTTCTGGAAGGCATCAAAGGGAAGGTCCTCCAAAATAAAACCACACTGGCACCCCCCCATCCGTGTCTAATCCTCCCTTTTGTTCAGGTAACCATGACAGGAAGTAAGTCAATGTACCTTTCAGGATGAGGTCCACTTCCTCGTATTTGTTCTGGCCCACGTCGCCACAGAACATCCTGCCCCGACCTTGGCCCGTCGCCGGGTCGCCGCGGTCCACGGCGCATCGCCACATGTTGCGTACGCCGTAAGCATAAATCTCTGCAAACGGTTAAAATTCGACATAGTGCAACCAAGACGTGGAAGTGTGAGCGACATGAGTATGGAGGCACCTACCTGGGAGGCTCCCCTTCTCTCCGAGGAACGGGTTATCTGACGGGATGCTGTAAGGGGCGCCATCGTCGTTGTTATTGACATCCACTCGCAGCACTTTGCCAAGGTGGGTTGACCTGGGCGAAATTGAGCGTTGGTGTGAGGGTGAGGGTGGAAAACCAGGCGTGGGGCTCTATTTTTTTATACGTGTAAACCACCTGGATCGCAGGTATTTGATTGAAACAATTCCATCTGTCAATCCCTGCCACACTATGGACCATTTCCTTCCTTGCATCCAACATGTTTCTCTTTTCCATAGATTTAATTCACCGTCCGTGGACTGCGTCCGCCACTTTTCCTCGCACTCTCTATTTATACCAACATGTGGCGGCCCTCAATGTGGAGTGTCAATATTAGACTTGGCCAGGTGTACCCTCCCTCATTCCCAGCACGGTTAAACTGCGTGTCAACACGACCGCTCTGAGACGGCTAAACTGGAGCTGGAGAAACCGGCAGGCTAAATGAGAATAGTTCGCACACGGAAACTTTGTCACGACATTTACTTCCTCTGTTTAGTCAAGTTAAATGTCTTCCAGAGCCAAGAACCGCACTAAACTATCCAACCTCTACTGTTTATCAGAGTGGTTTCGCCTCTCCTATGAGGTGGAACAAAATTGCAAATGAGTTCACTTTAATGAAAGAGTGTCCCAGCAGGCACAGGACATTGATACAACGTTGATTATACATACTTGTCCATTAAAACTGACTTTGAAACGACGTTGCAAAATGGTTATATTTTTAAATTGTTGATGTCCAACGTTTGAGCCACGTTGTTGGTTGGGAAAATGACCATATTTCAATGGTCAAATCAACGTCACAACCTGACATTGAATAAGCGTTGTCAAAAAGCATGTTGTTTCAACGTTGTATTTGTGTTGTAAAATATTAGTTGGGGAAATGAACACATTTCAATGGTCAAATCAACGTCACAACTTGACATTGGATAAACAATGTCAAAAAGCATGTTGTTTCAACGTATTCTGACCATATTTCAATGGTCAAATCAACGTCACAACCTCACATGGAATAAACGTTGTCAAAAAGCATGTTGTTTCAACGTTGTATTTGTGTTGTAGAATAATAGTTGGGGAAATGAACACATTTCAATGGTCAAATCAACGTCACAACTTGACATTGAATAAACAATGTCAAAAAGTGTGTTGTTTTAACGGATTTGTGTTGTAGAATATTGGTCGGGAAATCAACGTCAGAAACCGACATTGAATAAACGTCAAAAAGCATGTTGTTTTAACATATTATGACCATATTTCAATGGTCAAATCAACGTCACAATCTGACATTGAATAAGCGTTGTCAAAAAGTGTGTTGTTTCAACGTATTTGTGTTGTAGAATATTGGTTGGGGAAATGACCAAATTTCAATGATCAAATCAACGTCAGAACCCAATATTGATTAAACGTCGTCAAAAAGTATGTTGTTAAGAAGTATTTGCGTTGTAGAATATTGGTTGGAAAATTAACGTCAGAAACCGAGATTGAATAAACGTTGTCAAAAAGCATGTTGTTTCAACGTTGTGTTTGTGTTGTAGAATATTAGTTGGGGAAATGACCAAATTTCAATGGTCAAATCAACGTCACAATCTGACATTGAATAAGAGTTGTTAAAATGTGTTGTTTTAATGTATTTGTGTTGTAGAATATTGGTTGGAAAATTAACGTCAGAAACCGACATTGAATAAACGTTGTCAAAAAGCATGTTGTTTCAACGTTGTGTTTGTGTTGTAGAATATTGGTTGGGAAATGACGGTAATTCAATGGTCAAATCAACGTCAGAAACCGACATTGAATAAGCGTTGTCAAAAAGCATGTTGTTTTAACGTTGTATTTGTGTTGTAGAATATTGGTTGGGGAAATGACCACATTTCAATGGTCAAATCAACGTCACAACTTGACATTGAATAAACAATGTCAGAAAGTGTGTTGTTTCAACGTATTCTGACCATATTTCAATGGTCAAATCAACGTCACAACCTGACATTGAATAAACGTTGTCAAAAAGCATGTTGTTTCAATGTTGTATTTGTGTTGTAGAATAATAGTTGGGGAAATGAACACATTTCAATGGTCAAATCAACGTCACAACTTGACATTGAATAAACAATGTCAAAAAGTGTGTTGTTTTAACGTATTTGTGTTGTAGAATATTGGTCGGGAAATCAACGTCAGAAACCGACATTGAATAAACGTCAAAAAGCATGTTGTTTTAACATATTATGACCATATTTCAATGGTCAAATCAACGTCACAATCTGACATTGAATAAGCGTTGTCAAAAAGTGTGTTGTTTCAACGTATTTGTGTTGTAGAATATTGGTTGGGGAATGACCAAATTTCAATGATCAAATCAACGTCAGAACCCAATATTGAATAAACTTTGTCAAAAAGCATGTTGTCAAGAAGTATTTGTGTTGTAGAGTATTGGTTGGAAAATTAACGTCAGAAACCGACATTGAATAAACGTAGTCAAAAAGCATGTTGTTTCAACGTTGTGTTTGTGTTGTAGAATATTAGTTGGGGAAATGACCATATTTCAATGGTCAAATCAACGTCACAACTTGACATTGGATAAACAATGTCAAAAAGCATGTTGTTTCAACGTATTCTGACCATATTTCAATGGTCAAATCAACGTCACAACCTCACATTGAATAAACGTTGTCAAAAAGCATGTTGTTTCAACGTTGTATTTGTGTTGTAGAATAATAGTTGGGGAAATGAACACATTTCAATGGTCAAATCAACGTCACAACTTGACATTGAATAAACAATGTCAAAAAGTGTGTTGTTTTAACGTATTTGTGTTGTAGAATATTGGTCGGGAAATCAACGTCAGAAACCGACATTGAATAAACGTCAAAAAGCATGTTGTTTTAACATATTATGACCATATTTCAATGGTCAAATCAACGTCACAATCTGACATTGAATAAGCGTTGTCAAAAAGTGTGTTGTTTCAACGTATTTGTGTTGTAGAATATTGGTTGGGGAAATGACCAAATTTCAATGATCAAATCAACGTCAGAACCCAATATTGATTAAACGTCGTCAAAAAGTATGTTGTTAAGAAGTATTTGCGTTGTAGAATATTGGTTGGAAAATTAACGTCAGAAACCGACATTGAATAAACGTTGTCAAAAAGCATGTTGTTTCAACGTTGTATTTGTGTTGTAGAATATTAGTTGGGGAAATGACCAAATTCAATGGTCAAATCAACATCACAACTTGACATTGAATAAACGTTGTCAAAAAGTATGTTGTTAAAAAGTATTTGTGTTGTAGAATATTGGTTGGGAAACCAACGTCAGAAATTGACATTGAATAAACGTTGTCAAAAAGCATGTTGTTTCAATGTTGTATTTGTGTTGTACAATATTGGTTGGGAAATGACGGTAATTCAATGGTCAAATCAACGTCAGAAACCAACATTGAATAAACGTTGTCGAACAGCATGTTGTTTCAACGTTGTATTTGTGTTGTAGAATATTGGTTGAGGAAATGACCAAATTTCAATGGTCAAATCAACGTCACAACTTGACATTGAATAAACGTTGTCAAAAAGCATATTGTTTCAACATATTATGACCATATTTCAATGGTCAAATCAACGTCACAATCTGACATTGAATAAGCGTTGTTAAAATGTGTTGTTTTAATGTATTTGTGTTGTAGAATATTGGTTGGGAAATGACCAAATTTCAATGGTCAAATCAACGTCACAACTTGACATTGAATAAACGTTGTCAAAAAGTATGTTGTTAAGAAGTATTTGTGTTGTAGAATATTGGTTGGAAAATTAACGTCAGAAACCGACATTGAATAAACGTTGTCAAAAAGCATGTTGTTTCAACGTTGTGTTTGTGTTGTAGAATATTGGTTGGGAAATGACGGTAATTCAATGGTCAAATCAACGTCAGAAACCGACATTGAATAAACGTTGTCAAACAGCATGTTGTTTCAACGTTGTATTTGTGTTGCAGAATATTGGTTGGGGAAATGACCGTAATTCAATGGTCAAACCAACATCAGAAACCGACATTGAATAACCGTTGTCAAAAAGCATGTTGTTTCAACGTTGTGTTTGTGTTGTAGAATATTTGATTTAAAAAAAAACTCCCTTCGGTTGCTGACGTATGACAAATACGTGCACCAAGTAAGCATAGAGATGGCGTAATTTTTGTAATGATTTTTTTATTAATTCGTCAAAAAAATAAAAATAAATTAGATTTTTGAAAATTACTGAAAAAAATCGGGATTTGAATGTGATAAAATGTAAATAATAATAATAATAATAATAAATGTAATTATTCATTATTAATTATCAATTATTAATGAATTTAATTTAATTTTAATTTAATAAAATCTATTTTTTTTAGCACCCCCAATTATTATATATCGTATGGTAGTTTGTAAAAATAACAATAAAAACTGAAAAATGTGTTTTATTATTTTTTTATGAATTCGTCAAAAAAATAAAATCAAATTCGATTTTTGAAAATTACTGAAAAAAATCGGGATTTGAATGTGATAAAATGTAAATAATAATAATAATAATAATAATAATAAATGTAATTATTAATTATTAATTATGAATTATGAATTATTAAATAATTTAATTTAATTTTAGTTTAATAAAATCTATTTTTTTAGCACCCCCAATTATTATATATCGTATGGTAGTTTGTAAAAATAACAATAAAAACTGCAATATCTGCATGTCATCTGGACTTCAAAGCAAGTTATCCATCAATTTGTACGTACAAAAACCAAATAACCAAATGCATAGGCAATAATGAGGCGATTATACTTTTATATTCCTCCAACCTCCGAGGACAAAGCTACGAACAATGGGAGACCGGGCTTTCTGCTCCGCCGCTCCCAGTCTGTGGAACGCTCTCCCTGACCACCTGAGGGCACCACAGACTGTGGATGCTTTTAAAAAAGGCTTAAAAGCCCTTCTTTTTAAAAAAGCCTTTTTTTAGATGTATGGATACTAGTTATAGCTATTTGGTTGTTCTAGTTTTTATATTTATTTATTTATTTATTATCTTTTTATTTATTTATTTGTTTTTAATACACTGTAGCACTTTGAGATTGTTTACTCAATGTTAAGTGCTTTTTTTTACAAATACAATCTATTATTATATTCTTACATTCACTGTTACAAGCGGCCCTCTGAGGGCAGCCATGAAAACAAGTTCGACAAGTGTGTGAAAACACACAAAAATTAACTATTTGAGAAATCAGACTAATTCGGTGCATGTAAACGTAGTGAGTAATGGCGTTGTAATGTACATAGAAGTAATTATATGAGTTGTTACTAGAAAAATAATAAACGCCGTTTTTCCGAACCCTGTTTATGAACAATATGTATGGGGAAAAGCACATTATTGGGCTAAATACATTTTATTTCAGGACTTAGTATTCATCCTGTCTTCTTCACCATGTCAAAAAAATATATAATAAAGCAATTCAGAATGTTCAAATTCCTGTCTAAATATTATTTAAAACTGCAATTATATGGTAGACAAACAGCTTAAGGGAAGCATAGTCATTTTGATAATTATAAAGGAAGACTTTCTCCACACTAAGTCTCTACTTTCAGTTTGAACGAACGCAGGTATTTAGTAATTACTAACCACGACTCAGACTAAAAACTTCAGACATGATAACCACAAGCTCGCATAATAGCGGGGTTGGTACTCACTTGTTCTGCGAGTTGCCGAATTTTCCAAAAGGGTCCCCGGCTCGACCGCCGTCCCCGATAAAGATGTACAGGTATCCGTCGTGGCCAAACAAAAGCTGACCCCCGTTATGATTGGACGCTGGTTGTTCCACTTCGAGGAGGGTCCTGCGTTACAAAAAAAAGTAGGATTCACTTCTGTTAGAATAATTGTTTGTAAGTTATCACAAAAACTTTGTGTTACATTTGAGTGTCTGGTGGGAAGACAAACCTACCAAGAGTAAGGCTCGTAAAACTCCACTGTGGAGGGGGAAAGCAAGATGAAGGTGTTCCTGTGTTCTTTCATGTATGGTAATCAACAAAAGATATTGTTCTAACCCCAGGACTTCAAAGCGGGGAGAAGACAGGATCTGCCCAATTTCCAGACGACCTCTTTTTGAACCTCCTTTTCGAACTGGTTTACGAACGTCTTTTTTAACTATTTTACGACCTCTTCTTTTGAACTGTTCGGTAACCAAAAGCGAGGCTGTTTACAACCCAATTCCCTCTGGAAGCAGCGGAGGTCATGTGGTCGGAGAAAGTCAAATAAAGAACGGGGAGTACAATCTTTGGCCAGAGCGTGCTGAGATACTGTGCAAGGGTACAGTGTACAGGCGACTCTCCTCAAAATGCGATCCAAATTGAATTCTGTCTCTGTTTAATTCTTTGCCTCTTGTCTTGTTTAATAGATGTCATCAGTGTTTGAACCTGACAACTTCATTTGAACAATGCACAGAGAAAATAAATATACTTACCGTATTTTTCGGACCATAGGGCGCACTGTTGATGAGTGGGTCTATTCAGGTCTATTTTATAGGCGCATTAAAGGGGTCATATTAGGATTTTTTTTTTCTCCATTTAAAACACTTCTAAATAACATGTGATGGTGGTTATTTGGTCAAAATGTCGCATAGATTATGTGTTAGAATAATTGTTTCTAAGTTATCACAAAAACTTTGTGTTACATTGAGTGTCTGGTGAGAAGACAAAAGCTGTCTTTGAAACCTACCAAGAGTAAGGCTCGTAAAACTCCACTGTGTAGGGGGGAAGCAAGATGAAGGTGTTCCTGTGCCTTTCGGGTATTAGAATCGAACAGAAATATATTGTCTTTCCCAAGGACTGTGGAAGCGAGGAGGATGCAGGACTGGAGTCCCCTCCAGGCGACCCCTTTTTCAACTGTTTTACGAACGTCTATTTGAACTGTTTTACGAACGTCTTTTTGAATTCAATTACGACCTTTTCTTTTGAACTGTTCTGTAAGCAAAGGCAATGCTGTTTACGACCCACTTCCCTTCTGGAAGCAGCTGCGGTCATGTGGTCACAGAAATTCCCAAGGACTGTGGAAGCGAGGAGGATGCAGGACTGGAGTCGCCTCCAGGCGACCCCTTTTTCAACTGTTTCACGAACGTCTATTTGAACTGTTTTACGAACGTCTTTTTGAACTCGTTTACGACCTTTTCTTTTGAACTGTTCTGTAAGCAAAGGCAATGCTGTTTACGACCCACTTCCCTTCTGGAAGCAGCTGCGGTCATGTGGTCAGAGAAATTCCCAAGGACTGTGGAAGCGAGGAGGATGCAGGACCGGAGTCCCCTCCAGGCGACCCCTTTTTCAACTGTTTTACGAACGTCTATTTGAATTCGTTTACGACCTTTTCTTTTGAACTGTTCTGTAAGCAAAGGCAATGGTGTTTACGACCCACTTCCCTTCTGGAAGCAGCTGCGGTCATGTGGTCAGAGAAATTCCCAAGGACTGTGGAAGCGAGGAGGATGCAGGACCGGAGTCCCCTCCAGGCGACCCCTTTTTCAACTGTTTCACGAACGTCTATTTGAACTCGTTTACGACCTTTTCTGTGAAGTGTTTACAACCTTTTCTTTTGAACTGTTCTGTAAGCAAAGGCAACGCTGTTTACGACCCACGTCCCTTTGGAAGCAGCTGTGGTCATGTGGTCAGAGAAAGTCTAATAAAGGAGGGGTTGTACAATCGTTCGCCAGAGTGTGCTGGAGATTGTACAAGAGTACAGTGTCCCGGCGTCTCTCCTCAATTGAGTCCAAATTGAATTCTGTCTCTGTTTGATTTACAGATCGCTTTCTGACCGTCTCTTCAGGATGCACCGTTCTGTGGGCGCTCTTATTTACGTGGCTCCGCTTGGACAGCGTCTTCTGCCCGTCATTTTTGTTGTTTTTAGCGCTTCCATAGCGAGGCTACCGACAGATATAAGTTGGAACTGTTTGCTACTTTGCATTACAAATGGCAACAGCGGAGGATGGATGCCCCGCAACAAAAGGATCGAGGAAAAAGAAGGCGCCTCTTTGAATACAGTGGCGGACGCGCGCAAATTTTCAGGACATAGGCAGATCCCAAATACACATCAGCGGTTCGTTTGGCGTGATATTGCGAAACACAGCGCCAGAAAATCTGAGAAATCAGCACCTCCAAGTCCGAGTCCATGGTTCTCGCCCGGAAAAGGGTGGAGCGCCATCTCCGGGTTGGGGAGGAGACCCTGCCCCAAGTGGAGGAGTTCAAGTACCTCGGAGTCTTGTTCACAAGTGAGGGAAGAGTGGATGGTGAGATCGACAAGCGGATCGGTGCGACGTCTTTAGCAATGCGGACGCTGTATCGATCCGTTGTGGTGAAGAAGGAGCTGAGCCGGAAGGCAAAGCTCTCAAGTTACCGGTCGATCTACGTTCCCATCCTCGCCTATGGTCATGAGCTTTGGGTTATGACCGAAAGGACAAGATCACGGGTGTAAGCAGCCGAAATGAGTTTCCTCCGCCGGGTGGCGGGGCTCTCCCTTAGAGATAGGGTGAGAAGCTCTGTCATCCGGGAGGAGCTCAAAGTAAAGTGGCTGCTCCTCCACATGGAGAGGAGCCAGATGAGGTGGTTCGGGCATCTGGTCAGGATGCCACCCGAACGCCTCCCTAGGGAGGAGTTTAGGGCACGTCCGACCGGTACGAGGCCACGGGGAAGACCCAGGACACGTTGGGAAGACTATGTCTCCCGGCTGGCCTGGGAACGCCTCGGGATCCCCCGGGAAGAGCTGGACAAAGTAGCTGAGGAAAGGGGAAGTCTGGGCTTCCCTGCTTAGGCTGCTGCCCCCGCGACCCGACCTCGGATAAGCGGAAGAAGATGGATGGATGGAAAGCGCCAGAAAAGGTCTCCTTATAGGTGCCATTTTGGGGTCCTTATACACACACCATAATAACACCATATGTTGAAGCACAGTACGTCTGACTACTGTAGCCGTAATGCGCCGACAATCCATCCAGTGGTGCGGCTTCATAGCTTACCAAAGTCGTTTTAAAACATTTTGACAGATTTTTGGGCGCGGTGTGTAGTATTCTATATTTTAACTAAGACATTACATTTTTGGTGTTGCTTGCTGATCATTTATTGAACAGGCGTCAACCTGCAGGCCACGCGTATCTCTTATGTGTGACTGCCATTAACTGGTTCACTTATCATTACACCATGTACCAAATGAAATTGCTTCGAGGTCGGTAAGCACAACCAGAATGTATCCGGCGCACCGGCTTAAAAGGCGCACTGTCGATTCTTTAGAAAATGAAAGGATTTGAAGTTAAAGTAAAAGTAAAGTAAAGTTAAAGTTAAAGTTAAAGTACCAATGATTGTCACACACACACTAGGTGTGGTGAAATTTGTCCTCTGCATTTGACCCATCCCCTTGATCACCCCCTGGGAGGTGAGGGGAGCAGTGGGCAGCAGCGTAGCCGCGCCCGGGAATCATTTTTGGTGATTTAACCCCCAATTCCAACCCTTGATGCTGAGTGCCAAGCAGGGAGGTAATGGGTCCCATTTTTATAGTCTTTGGTATGACCCGGCCCGGGGTTTGAACTCACAACCTACCGATCTCAGGGCGGACACTCTAACCACTAGGCCACTGAGTAGGTCAGGCCACTGAGTGCGCCTTGTAGTCCGAAAAATACAGTCCGTTGTTACACATTCTCACAGCACAATGTTGTTTCCCGCTCACCTCTCTGAGGAGTGGTCAAGTTGGTTGTCGTCGTACGTTGACAGTGTGAACTCGCTGATGCGTATCCTCTCCTCCTTCTTGACGGACACCGAGTAGTAAACGTAGGCCTTTCTGACCGTGGTAAACCTGAACACAAGTACGCAATCAACCTAGGACCATTCTGTTTTCGAAAGAAAACTTCATTGAGTGCTGCATATTTGACGGTCCTGTATTTTTGAGTCCGAGTACAGAGAGGAAGTAGAACATCTGGTGGATTGTTGCAAAAGCAAAAAGACCAAGGAGATGGTGGTGGACTTCGGGAAGTTCAGACACCCCCCCTACCTCCTACACATCAGAGGAACAGCTGTGAAAATGATCTCCAGTTTCCAGTATCTTGGGCTTCATCTATCCAAAGACCTCACCTGGGGCCATAACGATTCTTGTCTGCCAAGAAGGCACAGTTCCTGGACTAGGGGGGCTCATGTATTAAGTGTGCGCACGCATAAAAACCTATCATACGCACTTTTTCACGGAAAAGTTGAGATGTTTCAAGAGTGACCTAAACGTGGAAATGTGCGACGCTAAAGCCAATTTCACGGCTGGCGTACGCACAAACATTTACAGGCTATGGAGAGTTTGGCGACACACGGAGGTGGTCATTCGGGCTTTGCCAAGATTTGATTTCGACAATGGTTGTGGCACCGGAGACGGTGGAGGTATGGGCCGCCTTTGTGTCACATACAGCTGCTAACGCAAGTAGCTCTCCGGGGTTGTATTGATAAATTGAGTAATCAAACTGGAGTAAAAGTCTTTTGTATTCTTTTGAATTTTTTTATTTAAAAGATTGTAAAACCAAATTTTACATAAGATTTCACATGAAACTCTAATCTGGCTGCGAGCAGGCTACTCTATGAACGCATTTTGTTGTAAGTTACACAAAGTATATTTATCTTGGGGGTTTATGTGTCATTGCAGCAACTATCTTTTCAAACGGGGCCCACTGTCTCTATCCCATTCCGCACGGGTATGCAAACCCTGGTTGTCCGCATGAGAGACGAGCGTTCCAAAAGCCCAGCTAAAAGCCAGGGCTGGCTAACTCGACAGCCAGGACACTCTTGAAGTCGTCGGGGAGTGAGGTGTACTGGCGGTCCGCCGTTACACTCAACCCCCTAAAGCTCACTCTCATCCAGGTCATGGCACTACTGTAACCCAGGTGTTTCGGGACCCTGCCTTTAGTCCCGTTCCGCACGGGGATGCGAACCCTGGTCGTCCGCATGAGGCCAGTGTGCTGACCGCCAAGCTAAAAGCAGAGACTGGCTAATTCAGCAGCCAGGACACTCTTGAAGTTGTCGGGGAGTGATGTTTACTAATGTACACATGGCCTAGCTATACTGCCGGTCCGCTGTTACACTCACCCCCTAAACCTCACTCTTATTCGGGTCACGGCACTACTGCAACCCAGGTGTTTCGGCACCCTGCCTTTAGTCCCATTCCGCATGGGTATGCAAACCCTGGTCGTCCGCATGAGAGACGAGGGTTCCAAAAGCCCAGCTAAAAGCCAGGGCTGGCTAACACAGCAACCAGGACACTCTTGAAGTCGTCAGGGAGTGAGGTGTACTGGCGGTCCGCCGTTACACTCACCCCCCTAAACCTCACTCTCATCCGGGTCACAGCACTACTGTAACCCAGGTTTTTCGGCACCCTGCCTTTAGTCCCATTCCGAACGGGGATGTGAACCCTGGTCGTCCGCATGAGGTGAACGTGCTGACCACCAAGCTAAAAGCAGAAACTGGCTACTTCGGCAGCCAGGACACTCTTGAAGTCGTCGGGGTCCCGGCAATACTGGCGGTCCGCAGTTACACTCCCCCCCTAAACCTCACTCTCATCCGGGTCACGGCACTACTGTAACATAGTTGTTTCTGCACCCTGCCTTTAGTCCCATTCCGCATGGGGATGCGAACCCTGGTCGTCTGCATGAGGCGAACTTGCTGATCACTATGCTAAAAGCCGAGACTGGCTAATTCGGCAGCCAGGACACTCTTGAGTGAGGTTTACTAACTTACACATGGCCCAGCCATTAGACTGGCTTACAAAAACCTTGGACGCTAATCGTCGTCTATGTGCAAAATCTATGGACTTATATTTGACTACGAAAATCGTACTGTGTACTTGAACCGTGCCAACCTAGGGTGCAGGGCTATGCAGAGGAACCCCCTCTCATCTCCAGCCCAAGGCGACGTCAGGACAGCGCGCGTGAGATTGAGGAACGGACGGTCGATCCTGGAGCCGTTGGCCAGATACACCCACACGTAGCCCAGCTGCTCGGCCACGAAGAACCGATGTGTTCCGTCATCTGCGTGGATCATAGCCACCGGGTTGCGGAGTCCATTCGCCACCTCCTGCAAACACAACTCCAGACAGCCTTCGGAATCCGCTCGCACCGAACCCAGGTTGGCATTTAGTTCTGTCCAAGGGCGAGAGCAGTGGGATATTATTGACATTGGAAGGGTTAATACGGGAAACAACAACAACAACCCAGGCGAACAACTCCAAATATGCTGATTGCTGGCATCACAGAAACATGTTGTTGCTTGTTGACCGTTTGTGACATAATGAAGTTTGTTTAACAGCAGATGTTCAGACAGGTTTTTACATTGCCATGGTATTTAAATCACAGGTACTTGTTCTGGCTCATCCTCATTCATTGTGAGCAATGTCTCGGTTTGGTTCTTACCACGGTTGCCAACCGCCCCTTGAAATAACAAATCCATATTGAACTTTCAGGGGACGCACTTTGTCCCGTATTTTTAATGATCGTGAGAATAAAAGATATCAATAGATTTCATCGTATGACAACAGATCAAATCGTGTCACCTATTCAAATAATTGACTTGTTTGCTTTCTCTTTGTTTTGACTTGCCAGCTAGAGTTTTCTGTCTAGTTTCTGGCAAGCAGACTCCAAGTGAGACTTTTCTATGGCAGAGAAATCGTGAAAGTTCAAAGATTGTTTTTGTCAGACAGGGAAGCTACATGTGGCTATTACGTCCGTGCTAACGTATTGGTAATGCGAGCTCACTTTTTTAGAAGTGTGATTTACCAGCTCTGTTCTCTTGTTGTTGTAGAAAGTTTGATCATATTACGCCTATAGTGGCTCACCTGCACTGGCTTCCTGTGCACTTAAAGATGTGACTTTAAGGTTTTAACTACTTACGTATAAAATACTACACGGTCTAGCTCCATCCTATCTCGCCGATTGTATTGTAACATATGTCCCGGCAAGAAATCTGCGTTCAAAGAACTCCGGCTTATTAGTGATTCCTAGAGCCCCCAAAAAGTCTGCGGGCTATAGAGCGTTTTCTATTCGGGCTCCAGTACTCTGGAATGCCCTCCGTTAGAGATGCTACCTCAGTAGAAGTATTTAAGTCCCATCTTAAAACTAATTCGTATACTCTAGCCTTTAAATAGACCCCCCTTTTAGACCAGTTGATCTGCCGTTTCTTTTCTGCTCTGCCCCCCTCTCCTTCGTGGAGGGGGGGCACAGGTTCGGTGGCCACGGATGAAGCACTGGCTGTCCAAAGTCGGGACCCGGGTTGGACCGCTCGTCTGTGCATCGGTTGGGGACGTCTCTGCGCTGCTGACCGGTCTCCGCTCGGGATGGTCTCCTGCTGGCCCCACTATGGACTGGACTCTCCCTATTATGTTAGATCCACTATGGACTGGACTCACAATATTATGCTAGATCCACTCGACGTCCATTGCACCGGTCGCCCAGGGGGGGAGGGTCCCCACATCTGCGGTCCCCTCAAAGGTTTCTCATTGTCCCATTGGGTTGAGTTTTTCCTTGCCCTGATGTGGGATCTGAGCCGAGGATGTCGTTGTGGCTTGTGCAGCCCTTTGAGACACTTGTGATTTAGGGCTATATAAGTAAACATTGATTGATTGATTGATTGAGGATAGTGACACTACACTTTGTGATAGTGATACTACACTTTATGATAGTGACTCTACACTTTCTTTATAGTGACACTACATTATAATAGTGACACTACACTTTATCATAGTGAAACTAAACTTTGATGGTGACACTACACTTTATGATCGTGACACAGCCCTCCATAATACTGTAATATTGCCAACTCTAAATCTTACTGAACTTAAACCACATAAAACCGACTTACCCGTGTTAGACAAGACGTTAGGGTAGCAGTATTGTTTATCCTTCAGCTCCAGAAATTCACAGAACCTTCTCTGGTCTTCTTCTATTGTGGCGGTCAGGTTTGAAAACTGTCCCGGGCTCCCGTGGTCCTCCAGGAGGAGACTCAGTGTGTACCTACACTGGTGCCAGTAGTCTTGACAATAGTTGCCACACAGTCCGGGCAAGACCCGCATGGGTGTGTTTGCGTCTTCGGCGTCGTACAGGTGGGCAGCGTATGGAGAGCACTCCTGCACGGGGATGAAAAATGTCGATTAGTTCATTTTGAACTGTTAGAGCAGGGGTGTTCAAAGATCAACAAAGTACCAAGGCGGTCTTTGAATGCTCCATTTTTACTACCGTCCTGCAGACAATGTGAGTATATTGGATCAATGACCTTTCAAAGTACTTAGAAATAATAGCACAGCATTTACTTTTATAACAAAATCCAAACAACCTTCCCTAGTCATGGTGCAAAAATAAAAATGCCCACAAGATGTCATAATATCAACAATGTGAGTATATTGGATCAATGACCCTTCAAAGTACTTTGTAGAACAGCATTTACTTTTATAGCAAAATCCAAACAACCTTCCCAAGTCATGGTGCAAAAATAAAAATGCCCACAAGATGTCATAATATCAACAATGTGAGTAGGGACGGCGTGGCGAAGTTGATAGAGTGGCTGTGCCAGCAATCGGAGTGTTGCTGGTTACTGGGGTTCAACTCCCACCTTCTACCTTCCTAGTCACGTCCGTGGTGTCCTTGGGCAAGACACTTCACCCTTTGCCTCTGATGGCTGCTGGTTAGCGCCTTGCATGGCAGCTCCCGCCATCAGTGTGTAAATGTGTGTGTGAATGGGTAAATGGGGAAATACTGTCAAAGCGCTTTGAGTACTGTTGGAAGCCATATCCATATTTAAGTGTTACTTCTTTCTAAAAACTCCTATAGTCATATTTACATCAGCTAATGTCTCGTGTGGTACAAAGTGCTTAGATTCGAGTGTCCTTGGTTAGAGTCAGAGCGCTGTCTTTGTTGAGACTGCCATTACATTCCTGAGATACGGAGCACAGCTAGACGGGGGAAACAGCAGGTGTGGGGGGGGACAGGAGAAGGAGGAAGTAGACAGGAGTTCCGGGGTTTTGGTAGACCGATCTGGACCGGGCTAGGGAACGCTTGGGTGCTGGATTGGTCTCAGGTTTGTCCTCTAAGCTTGGAGAATAAACCACAAAATACCAACTTCTGCCTGGTGATTGAATATAAACAACAGCATATTGCCATAAAAAGAATCTGGGAGAGACTAGCAATTTGAATTCCCCATTGGAGGAATGCTGGTCAACGCAACAGTACCTTGAAGGTAGAAAAGCGCTATACAAGTATAACCCATTTATCATTTAATTTATTTATATTGGATCAATGACCCTTCAAAGTACTTTGGAAAAATAGCACAAAATTTACTTTTATAACACAATCCAAACAACCTTCCCAAGTCATGGTGCAAAAATAAAAATGCCCATGAGATGTCATGATATCAACAAAGTACCAAGGCGGTCTCTGAATGCTCCATTTCTGCCGAACTGCAGACAATGTGAGTATATTAGATTCATGACCCTTCAAAGTACTTGGCAAAAATAGCACAGCATTTACATTTACAACACAATCCAAAAAACCTTCCCAAGTCATGGTGCAAAAAAAAAATGCAACTAACATAAAGGTCAACACACATGGTCACACATAACCTGCTCAGGAGGGAACAGGTGGTAGAGGTAAACAGCACCGTGCCCCCCCGCCCCCCTCTCAGTGAGCTGTGGAGTCCCCCAAGGCAGTATATTGGGACCTTTACTGTTCCTAATATACATAAATGACTTGTCATCGGCATGCGACTGTGAATTATTCTTGTTTGCAGATGACTCGGCCTTGCTGGTATCCGGCAAGGACAGGTCACAGGTGGAGAAAATCCTCAGTGCTGAGCTCTGTAGAACTTGCACCTGGCTCGCTGACAACAAGCTATCCATACACTTGGGTAAAACGGAATCCATCCTGTTTGGGTCCCACATCAACCTTAAGAAAGTCAATGACTTCACCATAAAAGTAGGTGACATTGTTATCACCAGGAAAAATGAGGTCACCTACCTAGGTTCCATTCTAGAGGCTAACCTTTCCTGTGATAAAATGGCAACCAAGGTAATCAGAAAGGTTAACCAACGAACGAGATTTCTCTACAGAATCTCCTCTCTGGTCAACAAAAGCACCTTGAGGATTCTGGCGGGAACTCTCGTTCAACCCTTTTTCGATTATGCATGCACCTCCTGGTACCCTAGCGCCTCCAAAACCCTCAAATCTAAACTCCAAACATCCCAAAACAAGCTAGTCAGGTTACTTCTAGACCTCCACCCCAGATCCCACCTCACTCCTACCCACTTCTCTAAAGTGGGCTGGCTCAAGGTGGAGGACAGAGTTAAACAACTTGCACTGAGCCTAGTCTATAAAATCCACTACACCTCCCTGATACCGAAGTACATGTCAAACTGCTTCCTTAACGTAAATGACCGCCATAACCACAACACCAGGGGGAGCTCCACTAACCACGTTAAACCCAGATTCCGAACTAACAAAGGTCTTAACTCATTCTCTTTCTATGCCACATCAATGTGGAATGCGCTCCCAACAGGTATAAAAGAAAGGGCATCTCTATCCTCCTTCAAAACCGCACTAAAAGTTCACCTACAGGCAGCTACAACCCTAAACTAACACCCTCCCCGGATTGCTAACAATCAAATGTAAACAATCAAATGCAGATACCTCCACACCCCGGATTGTAAATAATTCAATGTGATTATCTTGTGTGATGACTGTATTATGATGATAGTATATATGATAGTATATATCTGTATCATGAATCAATTTAAGTGGACCCCGACTCAAACAAGTTGAAAAACTTATTCGGGTGTTACCATTTAGTGGTCAATTGTACGGAATATGTACTTCACTGTGCAACCTACTAATAAAAGTCTCAATCAATCAATCAATCACTGAACATTGTGGATATTATAAGACTTTAAGAAGGTCGTCACGGAAGTAAACAAGGTAGGAGTCAAACTTCCACATACTCTTAATATCCAATTAAATTAATTATATATCCATCATATTAATATAATATGTACACACACACACACACACACACACACACACACACACACACACACACACACACACACACACACACACACACACACACATATATACACATATACAGTCGTGGTCAAATGTTTACATTCACTTGTTAAGAACATAATGTCACGACTGTCTTGAGTTTACAATCTTAACCTTCATTCTAGCCTGATTTAGCCATTCCTTTACCACTTTTGAGGTGTGTTTGGGGTCATTGTCCTGTTCAAACACCCAATTGCGCCCAAGACCCAACCTCCGGGCAGATGATTTTAGCTTGTCCTGAAGAATTTGGAGGTAATCCTCCTTTTTCATTGTCCCATTTACTCTCTGTAAAGCACCAGTTCCATTGGCAGCAAAACAGGCCCAGAGCATAATACTACCACCACCATGCTTGACGGTAGGTGTGGTGTTCCTGGGATTAAAGGCCTCACCTTTTCTCCTCCAAACATATTGCTGGGTATTGTGGCCAAACAGCTCAATTTTTGTTTCATCTGACCACAGAACTTTCCTCCAGAAGGTCTTATCTTTGTCCATGCGCAATTTTGAGTTTTGGGGTTTGGTTTTTTGATTAGATCGCAATTTTCGCCAGTCCTGATGTGTGTGTCCAATTTGGTGAGTTTTGAAGCATGTTAAGGGGGTCAAATTACAGCTCAAAGAGGCAAAGGTGACTGTTTTTACTAAACTTTTGTTTTGAACACACTTCCTGTTGATTTTTGCTGGTGCATGAAATCTAAGTCTAAGTGATACCTACATAGAGGTTTTTGTTTCATGTCTCTACGACATTCCTACTGAACGTTACAGGCAGTTTTGTCTGTGTTTTCTTCCTAGGGGGCGCTAGAGCGCAATTTTCAGGTTTTTTTTTTTTTATTAGATCGCAATTTTTGCCAGTCCTGATGTGTGTGTCCAGTTTGGTGAGTTTTAAAGCATGTTAAGGGGGTCAAATTACAGCTCAAAGAGGCAAAGATGACTGTTCTTACTAAACTTTTGTTTTGAAGGGGGAATTGCAAACTTACTGTTGATTTTTGCTGGGGAATGTCAGTGTAAATCTAGGTCTAAGTGAGACCTACATAGAGGTGTTTGTTTCATGTCTCTACGACATGCCTACTGGACGTTACAGGCAGTTTTGTCTGTGTTTTCTTCCTAGGGGGCGCTAGAGCGCAATTTTCAGTTTTGGGGTTTGGTTTTTTTGATTAGATCGCAATTTTTGCCAGTCCTGATGTGTGTGTCCAGTTTGGTGAGTTTTAAAGCATATTAAGGGGGTCAAATTACAGCTCAAAGAGAAAAAGGTGACTGTTTTTACTAAACTTTTGTTTTGAAGGGGGAATTGCAAACTTCCTGTTGATTTTTGCTGGGGAATGTCCGTGTAAATCTAGGTCTAAGTGAGACCTACATAGAGGTGTTTGTTTCATGTCTCTACGACATTCCTACTGGAAGTTACAGGCAGTTTTGTCTGTGTTTTCTTCCTAGGGGGCGCTAGAGCGCAATTTTCAGTTTTGGGGTTTTTTTTTTTTTTATTAGATCGCAATTTTTGCCAGTCCTGATGTGTGTGTCCAGTTTGGTGAGTTTTAAAGCATGTTAAGGGGGTTAAATTACAGCTCAAAGAGGCAAAGGTGACTGTTTTTACTAAACTTTTGTTTTGAAGGGGGAATTGCAAACTTCCTGTTGATTTTTGCTGGGGAATGTCAGTGTAAATCTAGGTCTAAGTGAGACCTACATAGAGGTGTTTGT
>NC_084743.1:57398980-57406480 GCF_033978785.1 Entelurus aequoreus | reverse complement strand
GGTAGTAGTATAGTATCGCGGGACTATCCATCCATCCATCGTCTTCCGATCATCCGAGGTCGGGTCGCGGGGGCAGCCCAGACTTCCCTCTCCCCAGCCACTTGATCCAGCTCCTCCCGGGGGATCCCGAGGCGTTCACAGGCCAGCCGGGAGACATAGTCTTCCCAACGCGTTCTGGGTCGGACGTGCCCTAAACACCTCCCTAGGGAGGCGTTCGGGTGGCATCCTGACCAGATGCCCGAACCACCTCATCTGGCTCCTCTCCATGTGGAAGAGCAGCGGCTTTAGTTTGAGTTCCTCCCGGATGGCAGAGCTTCTCACCCTATCTCTAAGGGAGAGACCCGCCACCCGGCGGAGGAAACTCATTTCGGCCGCTTGTACCCGTGATCTTGTCCTTTCGGTCATAACCCAAAGCTCATGACCATTAGGTGAGGATGGGAACGTAGATCGACCGGTAAATTGAGAGCTTTGCCTTCCGGCTCAGCTCCTTCTTCACCACAACGGATCGAAACAGCGTCCGCATTACTGAAGACGCCGCACCGTCGACCTCACGATCCACTCTTCCCTCACTCGTGAACAAGACTCCGAGGTACTTGAACTCATCCTCTTGGGGCAGGGTCTCCTCCCCAACCCGGAGATGGCACTCCACCCTTATCGCGGTACTAATGAATCCAAAAACATTGCTGGTTTTACGAGCAGAGGAGCATGTTCGGCAGCGCACAATCACAGAGTACTTACAAGCAGACACAGCGTGTAGACAGAAAAGGGAGAACGGACGCATTTTGGCTTAAAAAGTAAAGATAAAGGTGACGTTATAGCACTGGAACGCCCTCAGGAAGAGGTGCTTTAAAACATGGCTATGTAGCTAGCGGCTGTCAGAATAATTGTATGTAAGTTATCACAAAATTTCTGTTCCCGGCGAGCAGACGAAAGCTGTCTTTGATCTTACCAAGCAAAAAGGCTTGTAAAACTCCACTGTGTACGATGGGAAGCGACATGAAGGTGTCGGTTTCTTTGATTTGCTGTGATCCACAGGAAGGTCTTGTCTTGACCCGAGATCTACAACGTGGAGAGGAAGCAGGACCTGACGCGAGCTCCAGGCATCTTTTCTTTGAACTGTTTTGTGACTGAGTGCAACAGCTTTTGACGACCCCATCTCCCCTTAGAAACAGCTGTTGCCATGTAATCAGGGAAAGTCCAAATAAAAGAGGAGGCGTGCAACCATTTCGTCAGAGCGTGGTGGAAGACTGTGCAAAGAGTACAGCCCAGACGTTTCTCCTCATTGTGCTGCATTGAATCCTGTCTCTGTTTAATTCCTTGATTCTTGTCTGTTTCATAGATGTCATCAGTGTTTCAGCTACTTCTAAATCACTAATCCTCGCCTCCATGGCAACAAATAAAGTATGTTTCTTGCAAGTATCATCCTTGCAGGACGAGGAATAGCTAAACATGCTTCACTACACAAGCTAGCACCCCTGAATGTAAACAAAAGCCACGGATGGATCCACACCCAACATCAACAACAGTGTGAATATATTTGGAAGTTGTTTTAGAGCAGGGGTCACCAACGCGGTGCCCGCGGGCACCAGGTAGCCCGTAAGGACCAGATGAGTAGCCCGCTGGCCTGTTCTAAAAATAGGTCAAATAGCAGCACTTACCAGTGAGCTGCCTCTATTTTTTAAATTGTATTTATTTACTAGCAAGCTGGTCTCGCTTTGCTCGACATTATTAATTCTAAGAGAGACAAAACTCAAATAGAATTTGAAAATCCATGAAAATATTTTAAAGACTTGGTCTTCACTTGTTTAAATAAATTCATTAATTGTTTTACTTTGCTTCTTATAACTTTCAGAAAGACAATTTTAGAGAAAAAATACAACCTTAAAAATGATTTTAGGATTTTTAAACACATATACCTTTTTACCTTTTAAATTCCTTCCTCTTCTTTCTTGACAATTTAAATCAATGTTCAAGTAAATTAATTTTTTTTATTGTAAAGAATAATGAATACATTTTAATTTAATTCTTCATTTTAGCTTCTGTTTTTTCGACGAATAATATTTGTGAAATATTTCTTCAAACTTATTATGATTAAAATTAAAAAAAAATATTCTGGAAAATCTAGAAAATCTGTAGAATCAAATTTAAATCTTATTTCAAAGTCTTTTGAATTTCTTTTAAAATTTTTGCTCTGGAAAATATAGAAGAAATAATGATTTTTCTTTGTTAGAAATATAGCTTGGTCCAATTTGTTATATATTCTAACAAAGTGCAGATTGGATTTTAACCTATTTAAAACATGTCATCAAAATTCTAAAATTAATCTTAATCAGGAAAAATTACTAATGATGTTCCATAAATTATTTTTTTTATTTTTTCAAAAAGATTCGAATTAGCTAGTTTTTCTCTTCTTTTTTTCGGTTGAATTTTGAATTTTAAAGAGTCGAAATTGGAGATAAACTATGTTTCAAAATTTAATTGTCATTTTTTTCATGTTTTCTCCTCTTTTAAACCGTTCAATTAAGTGTAAATATCATTCATTATTAATAATAACATAGAGTTAAAGGTAAATTGAGCAAATTGGCTATTTCTGGCAATTTATCTAAGTGTGTATCAAACTGGTAGCCCTTTGCATTAATCAGTACCCAAGAAGTAGCTCTTGCTTTCAAAAAGGTTGGTGACCCCTGTTTTAGAGGCTTTGAAGGCTTCAACGGTGCCTTCAAGCAACGTTCTTGCCTCTCAATAACAATTGTGAGCAAATGCAGTTCCCCTTTAAAGTGCAAGTCTTGGACCAGAACCACTTGGCCCGGAAAAGACATCTAAATGCAGCCAGGCCTAAATGGAGGGACGTCTCGTAGGGTCGATACTGTAGTCCGCTGTGAGGAAATGACAGCAGACCGGTGAGTCATGGTTGTGAGAAGTGGCTGCTCCTTCAGACCACGTCTGCTGACTTTGAGGTCTGGGTCAGTCCCTCCGGTTATGAAAATCCTACTGTGATTTGATTATGAGGCTCAATTAACTTGAGTCATGGCTTAAAAAGATTTCTTATTCCAATGTTTCTTTTTTTTGTTACAGCAATTTGAGATTGTTACCTTGTTGTTTTGGGGCTGAATAAAACGCCTTAGAAGAGACTAGCTTTGACCTTGGTTCTGATGAATGCGCCTTGTGTTTCTTACCTTTGCACTCTCACTCATAAATATTATTCATGGTGTCATGAAGTACCAGTCTGGGGAGAGAGTGAAGGAGGAAGTTGTAGGAAGGCATAGCAAACTAAGTGGACAAAAACATGAGAGATGGGCAACTATTTTAGAGACTACCTAGACATTCGGATAGTTTGGTTCATCATCATTCTATTATTTGTACTTACTTCTTTTTTGTAGAATAATTTGTTCAACTTCAATTCTAATACCTCATCATTTGAGACCTTAGAACTAAACAATATTTGAGGACTCTCCCCTCCTCAAAGAGAGCGTTCCTAATAGGCTTGTCTAAGTCTAAGTCTAAGGCATAGCAATAAGTGGACAAAAACATGAAAGATGGGCAACTATTTTAGAGACTACTTAGACATTCGGATAGTTTGGTTCATTCTATTATTTGTACTTACTTCTTTTTTCGTAGAATAAATTGTTCAACTTCAATGCTAATACCTCATCATTTGAGACCTTAGAACTAAAAAATCTCTGAGGACTCTCCCCTCCTAAAAGAGAGCGTTCCTAAGACTTGTCTAAGTCCAAGTCTAAGGCATAGCATTAACTGGACAAAAACATGAGAGATGTGCAACTATTTTAGAGACTACTTCGACATTAAGATAGTTTGGTTCATCATCATTATACTATTTGTAGAATACCTCATCATTTGAGACCTTAGAACAAAACAATATCTGAGGACTCTCCCCTCCTAAAAGAGAGTGTTCCTAATAGACTTGTCTAAGTCTAAGTCTAAGGCATAGCAATAAGTGGACAAAAACATGAGATGGGCAACTATTTTAGAGACTACCCAGACATTAGGATAGTTTGGTTCATCATCATTATACTATTTGTAGAATACCTCATCATTTGAGACCTTAGAACAAAAAAATATTTGAGGACACTCCCCTCCTAAAAGAGAGCGTTCCTAATAGACTTGTCTAAGTCTAAGTCTAAGGCAAAGGCATAGCAATAAGTGGACAAAAACATGAGAGATGGGCAACTATTTTAGAGACTACTTCGACATTTGGATAGTTTGGTTCATCATCATTATACTATTTGTAGAATACCTCATCATTTAAGACCTTAGAACAAAAAAATCTCTGAGGACTCTCCCCTCCTAAAAGACAGCGTTCCTAATAGACTTGTTTAAGTCTAAGTCTAAGGCATAGCAATAAGTGGACAAAAACATGAAAGATGGGCAATTATTTTAGAGACTACTTAGACATTCGGATAGTTTGGTTCATTCCATTATTTGTACTTAGTTCTTTTTTCGTAGAATAAATTGTTCAACTTCTATTCTAATACCTCATCATTTGAGACCTTGGAACAAAAAAATCTCTGAGGACTCTCCCCTCCTAAAAGAGAGCGTTCCTAATAGGCTTGTCTAAGTCTAAGTCTAAGGCATAGCAATAGGTGGACAAAAACATGAGAAATGGGCAACTATTTTAGAGACTACTTCGACATACCTCATCATTTGAGACCTTAGAACAAAAACATCTCTGAGGACTCTCCCCTCCTCAAAGAGAGTGTTCCTATAGGCTTGTTTAACTGTAAGTCTAAGTCTAAGGCATAGCAATAAGTAGACAAAACATGAGAGATGGGCAACTATTTTAGAGACTATACTTCGACATTCAGGTAGTTTGGGTCATCATTACTCTATTATTCGTACTTACTTCTTTTTTTGTAAAATAAATTGTTCAACTTCAATTCTAATACCTCATCATTTGAGACCTTAGAACAAAAAAATCTGCGAGGACTCTCCCTTCCTAAAAGAGAGTGTTCCTAATAGACTTGTCTAAGTCTAAGTCTAAGTCTAAGGCATAGCAATAAGTGGACAAAAACATGAAAGATGGGCAACTATTTTAGAGAATACTTCGACATTCGGATAGTTTGGTTCATTCTATTATTTGTACTTATTTTTTCGTAGAATAAATTGTTCAACTTCAATGCTAATACCTCATCATTTGAGACCTTAGAACAAAAAAATCTCTGAGGACTTTCCCCTCCTAAAAGACAGCGTTCCTAATAGACTTGTTTAAGTCTAAGTCTAAGTCTAAGGCATAGCAATAAGTGGACAAAAACATGAGAGATGGACAACTATTGTGTTCCTTATTCCATTACTGACATTTCCTGAAAGTTGTATCAAAACCCGTCCAGCAGTTTTTTCGAGTGCAGGACACTACTCCATTTACCTGACAGAGAACGTTGCGTTGGGTTATATTAACCCAGCGTTGGTTTGGTCTGATAGTTACCCAGCAGCCGGTTGAAAACTACCCAATCTGGTTAGTTTTCTACCCAGCATCTGGTTTGAAATCTACACAGATGGGGTAATTTTCTACCCAGCAGTTTTTCGAGTGCAGGACACTACTCCTTTTACCTGACAGAGAACGTTGCGTTGGGTCATATTAACCCAGCGTTGGTTTGGTCTGATAGTTACCCAGCAGCCGGGTTGAAAACTACCCAGATTGGGTAATTTTCTACCCAGCAGTTTTTCGAGTGCAGGACACTACTCCTTTTACCTGACAGAGAATGTTGCGTTGGGTTAAATTAACCCAGCGTTGGTTTGGGCTGATATTTACCCAGCAGCCGGGTTGAAAACTACCCTGATTGGGTAGTTTTCTACCCAGCAACTGGTTTGAAAACTACCCAGATTGGGTAATGTTCTACCCAGCAGTTTTTCGAGTACAGGACACTAGTCCTTTTACCTGACAGAGAATGTTGCGTTGGGTTAAATTAACCCAGCGTTGGTTTGGTCTGATAGTTACCCAGCAGCCGGGTTGAAAACTACCCAGATTGGGTAATTTTCTAGCCAGCAGTTTTTCGAGTGCAGGACGCTACTCCTTTTACCTGACAGAGAATGTTTCGTTGGGTTCAATTAACCCAGCGTTGGTTTGGAATGATATTTACCCAGCAGCCGGGTTGAAACTACCCAGATTGGGTAGTTTTCTACCAGCAACTGGTTTGAAAACTACCCAGATTGGGTAATGTTCTACCCAGCAGTTTTTCGAGTACAGGACACTAGTCCTTTTACCTGACAGAGAATGTTGCGTTGGGTTAAATTAACCCAGCGTTGGTTTGGTCTGATAGTTACCCAGCAGCCGGGTTGAAAACTACCCAGATTGGGTAATTTTCTACCCAGCAGTTTTTCGAGTGCAGGACGCTACTCCTTTTACCTGACAGAGAATGTTTCGTTGGGTTAAATTAACCCAGCGTTGGTTTGGAATGATATTTACCCAGCAGCCGGGTTGAAAACTACCCAGCAACTGGTTTGAAAACTACCAGATTGGGTCATTTTCCACCCAGCAGTTTTTCGAGTGCAGGACACTACTCCCTTTACCTGACAGAGAATGTTGCATTGAGTTCAATTAACCAAGCCTTGGTTTGGTTTGATAGTTACCCAGCAGCCGTGTTGAAAACTACCCAATCTGGTTAGTTTTCTACCCAGCATCTGGTTTGAAAACTACCCAGATTGGGTAATTTTCTACCCAGGAGTTTTTCGAGTGCAGGACACTACTCCTTTTACCTGACAGAGAATGTTGCGTTGGTTTAAATTAACCCAGCGTTGGTTTGGTCTGATAGTTACCCAGCAGCCGGGTTGAAAACTACCCAGATTGGGTAATTTTCTACCCAGCAGTTTTTCGAGTGCAGGACACTACTCCATTTACCTGACAGAGAATGTTGCATTGGATTAAATTAACGCAGCCTTGGTTTGGTCTGATAGTTACCCAGCAGCCGGGTTGAAAACTACCCAAATTGGGTAGTTTTCTACCCAGCACTGGTTTGAAAACTTTCCAGATTGGGTTAATTTCTACCCAGCAGTTTTTCGAGTGCAGGACACTAGTCCTTTTACCTGACAGAGAATGTTGCGTCGGGTTAAATTAACCCAGCGTTGGTTTGGTCTGATAGTTACCCAGCAGCCGGGTTGAAAACTACCCAGATTGGGTAGTTCTCAACCCCAGTGCAGGACACTACTCCATTTACCTGACAGAGAATGCTGCGTATGTACTTCCCACAGGTGGCGTAGCCCGTGTGGTCGAAGTTCTCCATGATGGTGTAGAACCTGACCGCCAGCCGATGATCCTTCTCGTCGTCGCAGCATCCGAACTTGGAGTAGTCCTTGCAGAAGAGCAGCGGCTGCCGGGGCTCGAACGGTGGCTTGTAGTCCAAACACTGCGGATGACAGCACCCCCACCTCACCTGGACCAGCAGCAGCGTGGCCAGGGACAGGCGAGCGGAGAAGTGCTTCCGGGTGCATATCGGTGAGGTCATTTTTTTTTTGGGTGGTTTTGAGTATACAGACCGGGAACAAGGT
>NC_084743.1:57373474-57398960 GCF_033978785.1 Entelurus aequoreus | reverse complement strand
TAAGTAAAGGTACTTTCAAATAAACTTTAAGGAGGCCTTATCTTTTATACTTGATACTTTAGTCGACTAAGTTGACTGTAATTTTAGCTGACGGAAATGTGATATTATTTCGCTAACTAAAACTAGACTAAAACGAAATCAATTTAAATGACTAAACTAAAATTAAATACAAAAACTGCAATTAAAATGAGCACTAATGCACAATAGAGGCACAGAACCCTGAGGTGAAGGAGCATTCAATTGCAATTTAAATTGCATAAAATATATTTATGACACAACATCACCTTTTTTTGATTGATTGATTGAGACTTTTATTAGTAGATTGCACAGTACAGTACATATTCCGTACAATTTGCCACTAAATGGTAACACCTGAATACGTTTTTCAACTTGTTTAAGTTGGGGTCCACGTTAATCAATTCATGATGACCTAATACCTAATACTGTTGTGCTGGATAAGTAAGTAATACATTGTACTGCACATTTTACATACGTTCCATTACATTTTTTTTTAGATCATTCAGAGAAATGGACTTGATATCCAATGCTAACTGTCAAATGTAAAATAAATGGTAAGCTAATGCATAACAATGAATGGGAAGCTAAGCTAGCAATAGCGAGACTCACCAATTGCACCGTTTTAGTCTGCTTTGGTAGTTTTTGTAGGTCAACGTTCAATAAATTTAGATGATAGAGCAGAATGTTAAACAATATAGAAAGTTACGTTATTTTTCGGACCATAGGGCGCACCGGATTGTAAGGCGCACTGCCAATGAGCGGGTCTATTCAGGTCTATTGTCACACACGAGGCGCACCGGATTATATCATATCATTATATCATATTATATATTTTTTTATATACATTTAAACCACTTCCTTGTGGTCTACCTAACATGTAATGGTGGTTCTTTGGTCAAAATGTTGCATAGACTATGTTTTACAGACCATCTTTAAACCGCTTTCTGGCCGTTTCTTCAGAATGTGCCATTTTGTGGGTGATCTTATTTACATGGCTCCACTTCGATAGCATGTTCTCTCCGTCATCTTTGTTGTACTGGTAATTTGTAGTGCTTGCCCTAGCGAGTCTACTGACAGATATACAGTAAGTTAGAACTGTACGCTACTTTATATTATAAACGGCAACAGCGGATGATGAATGCCTCACAACAAGAGATGCCTCACAACAAGAGGATAGAGAAAAACAAGGAGTTTATGGACTACAATGGCGGATGCGCGCACATTTTGGGTACTTATGCAAATCCCAAATACACAACAGCAGGTACCAATAGGTAAGAAAAGTTGGTTTTGCGAAAAAAACGCCAGATAACGTCTTCAAATGGGTGCCTTTTTGGGTCCCTTCTATGTTGAAGCACAGTACGTCTGACTACAACAGCCATAATGCAGCAACAAACTGTCGTAAATCGTAGCTTACCAAAGTCTTACTTAAACATTTTGAGAGATTTTTGAGCACCGTGTGTAATGTTCTATATTCTCAATGAAACATCAACGTTTTGGGCTCGCTTGCTTGCGTCATTTATTGAACAGGCGTCAACTTGCAGTCCACACCTATCTCTTATGTGTGACTTCCACCTAATGGTCACGCTTATCCTTACACTATGTACTAAATAAAATTGCTTTGAGGTCGGTAAGCACAACCTTGACAATTAATCTGTACATTAGGCACACCGGGTTGGTTTTAAAGCGCACTGAAAGGATTTTTTAAACTGCCCCTTCTAGTCCGAAAAATTTGGTTTCTGCAGCAAACTTTGACACAGCCATGTCCCACTTACACTCCTGCATTACAACAATAGTGTGAATGTTTTCAAGAAGTAGGAAAGCAAATTTTCATATATCAACGGGATGCAGGACTGGTCTCCTTGCGTTTGTATTTTTCTATTTTTCCAGCAGTCTCAGGTGAGGATGATAAAATACATTTATACCGCGCAAGAATAAATGCAGAACAGTATGCATTTTTAATAGAGATGTCCGATAATATCGGACTGCCAAAAAGTAAAATTTATGACTTTATAAAACGTCGCTTTACGGAGTGGTACACGGACGTAGGGAGAAGTACAGAGCAGTTGCGTCTCCCAGTCACACTTGCCAACCCTCCCAATTGTCCCGGGAGACTCCCGAATTTCAGTGCCCCTCCCGAAAATCTCCCGGGTCAACCATTCTCCCGAATTTCTCCCGATTTCCACCCAGACAACAATATTGGGGGCGTGCCTTAAAGGCACTGCCTTTGCGTGCCGGCCCAATCACATAATATCTACGGCTTTTCACACACACACAAGTGAATGCAATGCATACTTGGTCAACAGCCATACAGGTCACACTAAGGGTGACCGTATAAACAACTTTAACACTGTTACAAATATGCACCACACTGTGAACCCTCAACAAACAAGAACGGCAAACACATTTCGGGAGAACATCTGCACCGTAACACAATATAAACACAACAGAACAAATACCCAGAACCCCTTGCAGCACTAACTCTTCCGGGACGCTACAATATACACCCCTGCTACTCCTACCCCCCGCCCCCCAACTCAACCCTGCCCACCTCAACCTCCTCATGCCCAAATTCCAAGCTGCTGTTTTGAGGCATGTTAAAAAAAATAATGCACTTTGTGACTTCAATAATAAATATGGCAGTGCCATGTTGGCATTTTTTTTTCCATAACTTGAGTTGATTTATTTTGGAAAACCTTGTTACATTGTTTAATGCATCCAGCGGGGCATCACAACAAAATTAGGCATAATAATGTGTTAATTCCACGACTGTATATATCGGTATCGGTTGATATCGGAATCGGTAATTAAGAGTTGGACAATATCGGAATATCGGATATCGGCAAAAAAGCCATTATCGGACATCTCTAATTTTTTATGTTATTGGACTCAGTATGGTAACAGGGTCAAATCACTACATGCCAGTTTTTGACGGGTTTATTTACAGTCGTCCATCGTTTATCGCAGCCAGTTGGTTCCAGGCCTGACCGTGGTAAATACATTTCCGGAAAGTAGGATTTTTATTAATAAATCAAATATCTTGCGAGCTCCAGCATAAACAAAATTCTTGGCGACCTTCTAAATATGTTTTTTCAAAATAATTACAGCGCTCTAAACATAAAATAATACCTATTTAGTCACCTTTACACTCATTTCAGTAGCCTTCTGCATGTTCTACTGTCCTCACTGGTAGCATGATCCTCCAAGCGTCATTGCGAGGGTCGTCTCCCGGCCAGTACAACACAACTACGACATGGAAATACTGCATCTCGGGCAATTCTCCTAAGTTTGATCTGGGCTTCCATGTACTAAAACCACGGGTGTGAATTGTTCTGCCAAAAGCTGGGCAACTTGACAGTTGCAGCTGCGAGCTGGGTTGTTAGCATTCAGTGTTGTTAGCATTTTGTGTTCCGCATAGATTTTTTGTTTGTGCACTATGACTAGGAAAGGTTGTTTGGATTGGGTCATATAAGTGTATGCTGTGCTTGCGATGTCTATTAAGTACACATCATGGTCAGTTTCTCACATTGTCCACAAGATGGTGACAAGTTGCCACCTGTCAGACCCTGGGTATTTAAATTTAATATGAATGCACGGCTAGGTTGCTTATTGAATGTGAACTTGTGCCGTCGTCTCGCTCGCCAAACTGAAGATGCCGGCGGGCCGTATTTAGCCAGCGAGCTAGGGTTTCAACACTTTTAAATTTGACTCTACAGTCAAATCCATTCATTGTCATCTTTGACTGGTGACAGTTTTGTCTGAACTAGGACTGTACATGTACAGTTACACTCCCTTACTGCTAATTCACGAGGACTACACACTGTCCTCTGAGACTTCTACTTGTTCAATTTCCCTGGTTAAATGTTTTAAATATTTGATGACATCATGTACTCATTAATTGTATGCATCCATCTAAATAATGTATTGTACTGTGAGTAGATATGTAACGATATCAATCAATCAATCAATGTTTATTTATATAGCCCTAAATCACAAGTGTCTCAAAGGGCTGTACAAGCCACAACGACATCCTCGGTACAGAGCCCACATACGGGCAAGGAAAACTCACCCCAGTGGGACGTCAATGTGAATGACTATGAGAAACCTTGGAGAGGACCGCATATGTGGGTAACCCCCCCCCCCCCCCCCTCTAGGGGAGACCGAAAGCAATGGATGTCGAGTGGGTCTGACATAATATTGTGAAAGTCCAGTCCACAGTGGATCCAACACATCAGCGAAAGTCCAGTCCATAGTGGGGCCAGCAGGAACCATCCCGAGTGGAGACGGGTCAGCAGCGTAGAGATGTCCCCAACCGATGCACAGGCTAGCGGTCCATCCCGGGTCCCGACTCTGGACAACCAGCACTTCATCCGTGGCCACCGGACCTGTGCAACTCCCCCTCCATAAGGGAGAGGGGAGCAGAGGAGAAAAGAAAAGAAAAGAAACGGCAGATCAACTGGTCTAAAAAGGGAGTCTATTTAAAGGCTAGAGTATACAAATGAGTTTTAAGATGGGACTTAAATGCTTCTACTGAGGTAGCATCTCTAACTTTTACCGGGAGGGCATTTCATAGTATTGGAGCCCGAATAGAAAACGCTCTATAGCCCGCATACTTTTTTTGGGCTCTGGGAATCACTAATAAGCCGGAGTTCTTTGAACGCAGATTTCTTGTCGGGACATATGGTACAATACAATCGGCAAGATAGGTAGGAGCTTGACCGTGTAGTATTTTATACGTAAGTAGTAAAACCTTAAAGTCGCATCTTAAGTGCACAGGAAGCCAGTGCAAGTGAGCCAGTATAGGCGTAATATGATCAAACTTTCTTGTTTTTGTCAAAAGTCTAGCAGCCGCATTTTGTACCAACTGTAATCTTTTAATGCTAGACATAGGGAGGCCCGAAAATAATACGTTACAGTAATCGAGACGAGATGTAACAAACGCATGGATAATGATCTCAGCGTCGCTTGTGGACAAAATGGAACGAATTTTAGCGATATTATGGAGATGAAAGAAGGCCGTTTTAGTAACACTCTTAATGTGTGACTCAAACGAGAGAGTTGGGTCGAAGATAATACCCAGATTCTTTACCGAGTCGGCTTGTGTAATTGTTTGGTTGTCAAATGTTAAGGTGGTATTATTAAATAGATGTCGGTGTTGAGCAGGACCGATAATCGGCATTTCCGTTTTCTTAGCGTTGAGTTGCAAAAAGTTAGCGGACATCCATTGTTTAATTTCATTAAGACACGCCTCCAGCTGACTACAATCCGGCGTGTTGGTCAGCTTTAGGGGCATGTAGAGTTGGGTGTCATCAGCATAACAGTGAAAGCTAACACTGTATTTGCGTATGATGTCACCTAGCGGCAGCATGTAAATACTAAAGAGTGCAGGGCCAACAACCGAACCCTGGGGAACTCTGCACGTTACCTTAACATAGTCCGAGGTCACATTGTTATGGGAGACACACTGCATCCTGTCAGTAAGATAAGAGTTAAACCAAGACAAGGCTAAGTCTGACATCCCAATACGTGTTTTGATACACTCTAATAAAATATTATGATCAACAGTATCAGCAACATAGATGACGCATCAGAATCCATCGTTAGCAATAGATCATTAGTCATTTTTGCGAGGGCTGTCTCCGTAGAGTGATTTGCCCTGAAACCGGATTGAAAAGGTTCACAGAGATTGTTAGACGCTAAGTGTTCATTTAGCTGCTGTGCAACAATTTTTTCGAGGATTTTCGAGATAAACGGAAGGTGGGACACCGGCCGGTAGTTTACCAAGAGATCAGGATCGAGGTTAGGTCTTTTGAGTAGAGGATGAATAACCGCTTTTTTGAATGCTAGGAGAACAGTGCCAGAGGAAAGTGATAAGTTTATAATATTTAACACTGATGGACCTAATAATACAAAAAGCTCCTTAATAAGTTTCCCAGGAATGGATATGAACATTTCACGGTTGTCATTATTACCGCGTTATTGTTACATGTATTCAAAAAAGTACTTAAACACACACTCTTTTGACCAAGTTGATTTTTTAGATAACTAAAATAAATAGACACTGATAGAAAACCCACTATTTTGCATGTTTTGTGTTTCTTTTGCTTCACTGATAGTGTTTAAGTCTTAGTATTTTATCTATTTTAATGGCCTCAAGGTTTTTATTGTTTTAAATATTGGTTTGTAATGTAGCACTTTAAGATGTATTTAAATGAAGAGTGCATCACTAAATAAAATCAATTATTATTATTTATTATTTCTGGCAGGTGTTGTGTCGTCTTACTCAGTTCAGTGGTCCTTGAACGCACCTTAAAAACACCTCCGTCTCGTCGTCTTCGGAGTATAGAACGATCACTTTGTTTTTAAGAGAGCACAGCTTGTAGGTTCAATGTACACAATTGAATAGCTTAGTTGCTCAGCCAATCAATGTGTTTATATATGTTTAAATTGGGGTATGTTGTTTGTTAATGGTGTAAGACCTTAGAAATAAGTTAACATGCTTTCAAGTAAAATCCAATCCAATCCCCTTTATTTATATAGCACTATTAACAACAAACCTGTCTCCAGAGTGCGGTACATAACAAAGAAACAATAAAAAGTAATCAAATTACAAGCATTTAAAATTAAACAAGTAAAAAAGAAAATAATAATGATAGAATAAAATATTAAAATACTTACAAAAATAGAATAAAACAATACAAAACAAATACATTTCATAGAATAAAACAATAAAAGACACAGAGGACCACAAGACTCACGCCGAGTTAAAAGCCAGAGAATAAAAAGTGGGTTTTAAGACGAGATTTAAAACACTCAACAGTGGGGGCAGAACTTTGCACAGTTTAGGGCCAACAGCAGCAAAGGCCCTGTCCACCCTAGTTTTAAGCCTTGTTTTAGGCCCCACAAATTGGAACTGGCCCTCGGACCTCAACGCGCGAGATGGAGCATAAATTTGGATGATGTCCGGGATATACTTTGGGGCCAGTCCATTCAAAGCTTTTAAAAACAAAAATCGATTCTAAAACGAACAGGAAGCCAATGCAGAGAAGCGAGAATCGGGGTGAAGTGCTCCCTTTTTTTTGGTTCCCGTTAAAAGTTGCGCCGCAGAGTTCTGGACTAACTGTAAGCGTGACAGTGCACTTTGGCTTATTCCAGTGTAAAGTGCACTACAGTAGTTCAGACGTGATGAGATAAAAGCGTGCATGACAGTGACGTGCGGTGAGGTTCATGGCTGGTGAGGCACTGATTTCATCACAGTCAGATTTACAAACATATGAACCCTAAAGAGTATCTTATTCACCATTTGATTGGCAGTAGTTAACGGGTTATGTTTAAAAGCTCATACCAGCATTCTTCCCTGCTTGGCACTCAGCATCAAGGGTTGGAATTGGGGGTTAAATCACCAAAAATTATTCCCGGGCGTGGCGCCGCTGCTGCCCACTGCTCCCCTCACCTCCCAGGGGGTGAGCAAGGGGATGGGTCAAATGCAGAGGACACATTTTATTACACCTAGTGTGTGTGTGACAATCATTGGTACTTTAACTTAAACTTAACTTTACACATACAAACTGTAGCACACAAAAAAGCACATTTGGGTTTGGGTGTGGGCTTTGGTTGGTGTGGCGCTTCCGTCGGGGGCCGGGGTGCATTCTGTGGCGGGGGTGCATTAGCCGGCACAAGGAGGCGGGGTTACTGCGAGCCTCACACAGTGTGTCTTCGCAGCCGTTTTATGATCGCTCAGCACAAGAAATACTTTACACACATACAGTTGTTGACAAAATACACTGTACATTATATACCTCAGCTAACTAAACTATGGAAATGTATAATATAATTCATATAGCAATACGGTCTCACTGTACAGCAGGCCAGCAGTTAGCCGAGTCCGCAATCCATGGTGAGGCTCAACTGAGTGACGTGCCTCAACTGGCTGCTGATCACCACACCGTTTCTTCTCAGTATTTGAACGGCAAATGTGAAAATTCAGCGATTTTGAATAAAAATAATCTAAAACTGAAGTTAAATGGAAAATAACTTTATAGTATAATCACTGAACACATATAACAATTTAATTTATTTTTTTCTTTTTACATTTTTTTTCTTTCCATGATGGCAGGTGTGGCCCCGTCTCCCCTGCCTCCAGTGACCGCACGTCACTGGTGCATGACCTGTTCAAATTGTTTAAAAGATAGAAAATATGTATTCTCTGATAAAAACAAAACAAAACATGATTTAACAACGACGTTGATTTGCTTGTCAAATTTAAAAGAAAGGGCACACATGTATGCACCAGGTATTATATTAGCACTGGTGGCCAGACTATAGTATTAGAAAAGTATTTGTCAGGCTGTTATCGTTATTACTGTTTATCATTGTATCCCTATCTGTAAGGCTACATTTCTGCATGGATAAACCAACTGAACAGTGAACAATTTCACTGAAAACCATATTTAATATGAAAAATGCCCAGTGAAAATTAGGGACATTGAGCGACATTTAAGCTAAAAGAGATGGACATGGAAATACTACGTCTTGGATAAAGTTAAAAGTTAAAGTACCAATGATTGTCACACACACACTAGATGTGGTGAAATTTGTCCTCTGCATTTGACCCATCCCCTTGTTCACCCCCTGGGAGGTGAGGGGAGCAGTGAGCGGCATCGGTGGCCACGCCCGGGAATCATTTTTGGTGATTTAACCCCCAATTCCAACCCTTGATGCTGAGTGCCAAGCAGGGAGGTAATGGGTTTCATGTTTATAGTCTTTGGTGTGACTCGGCCGGGGTTTGAACTCACAACCTACCAATCTCAGGGCGGACACCCTAACCACTAGGCCACTGAGTAGGTTGACTCAGATCTGGGCTTCCATGTACTAAAACCACAGGTGCAAATTGTTCTGCAAAAAGCTGGGCAACTTGGCAGCTGCGAGCTGTGTTGTTAGCATTGATTTTTTTGTTTGTGCACTATGACTAGGAAAGGTTGTTTGGATTGGGCCATACTGTATATGCTGTGCTTTTGATTTATAGTAGGTACACATCATGGTCATTGACCTGATTTATTTACATTGTCCACAAGATGGTGACAAGTTGCCACCTGTCAGACCCCTGGGTATTTAAATTTAATATGAACGCACGTCTGTCTATGTGTGTGTTGGCCCTGCGATGAGGTGGCGACTATTTAATCTAAAAACGCCCAGTGAAAAGTAGGGACATTGAGCGACATTGTAGCTAAAAGAGATCGATAAATATTTCCCCAGTCGATGTTAGACCCATTTAAAGTCACATCGAGCCACAATTTATATGTGCCAACATTTGCACCCGACCCCTCAGCCAGTAATCACTGCATTTTATTAGACAGCTGCAGCTTCCTTCACGTCCAAGGGTTTCAAGTCACACTCACCATTCCGCGCGTTTAGCGCCGCCATTGATTTCCAGCAGTTACCCCAATGAGAGCCAGCGCCCTTGTCACCCCTAATGTCATGCATCACCCAAACTCTTTGTATCATCATAACTCTTTACATTTGCTTACATAGGGTGTAGTGTTGTAACGATACCAATATTTTGTTACCGGTACCGGTACTAAAAGGATTTTGGTACTTTTCGGTACTTTTCTAAATAAAGGGGACCAAAAAAAATTGCATTATTGGCTTTATTTTAACAAAAAATCTTAGAGTACATTAAACATATGTTTATTATTGCAGTTAAGTCCTTAAATAAAATAGTGAACATACAAGACAACTTGTCTTTTAGTAGTACGTCAGCAAATAAAGGCTCCTAATTAGTCTGCTGACATATGCAGTAACATATTGTGTCATTTATCATGCTATTATTTTGTCAGCATTATTAAGGACAACTGGTAGAACATTTATTATTAATCTACTTTAATAATTAAAGTAGATTAATAATTAATATATTTTAACTATTGATAATTAATAGTTAATATCTGCTTACTTTCTCTATTAACATGTTCTATCTACACTTCTGTTAAAATGTAATAATCATTTATTATTGTAATGTTCGATACTTGACATTAGTTTTGGATGATACCACAACTTTGGGTATCAAGCCGATACTAAGTAGTTACAGGATCATACATTGGTCATATTCAAAGTCCTCATGTGTCCAGGGACATATTTCCTGAGTTTATAAACATAATATACATTTTAAAAAAACGAAAGAAGATGTTGTGATGCCAAAAAATATCAACGTAATCATAGTAGCATCGACTAGATACGCTACTGTACTTTTGGTATCATTACAGTGGATGTTAGGTATAGATCCACCAATGGCGTTTGTTTACATTTTGACGTCGGTGAGCTACGGTGTGTAGTGAAGCATGTTTAGCTATTCCTCGTCCTGCAGGGATGATACTTGTAAGAAATGTACTTTATTTGTCCACATGGAGACCAGGATTAGTGATTTAGAAGGATGGATGTTAGCCGCTAGGTATTTCTTAAAGCACCTCTTCCTGAGGGCGTTTCAGTGTTATAACTTCACGATTATCTCTAGTTTTTAAGCCAAAATGCATCCGTTCTCCCTTTTCTGTCTACACACTGTGTCTGCTTGTAAGTACTCAGTGATTGTGCACTGCCGAACATGCTCGTCTGCTCGTAAACCAGCAATGTCACGACGTTTTCGTATCTCACCGAAAATGATTCATTAGTATCGCGGTACTATGCTAATACCGGTATACCGTACAACCCTAATAAAGTGTAAATGTGCTTTGTGTATCTTTATGGGAAACTTTAGTGGTTACAAAAATGGACAGATGACGTGCGTAACTGTCTCTTTTACTAATTGAATGTATTCATTCTGTTCATAACCCAGAGTTGTGAATAACTCAGCTGATTGTTGAGGTGTTTCGGTGTGTGTGCGTCAACAATAGTGAAATGTGAGGATAAAAACTCAACTTCGGCCACATATTTTGTAAAAACCCTTGTGTGCACATTTTGCAGCTTGCTATAAAACAAGGAGTGATGAGCGATCTGCCAAGTTGCAACAATTTGTCTCCACTTTGTGTTTGATGTCAGTACATTGAGCCCTCAGCATTAACCCCCCCCCCCCCCCCCCCCCCCCCCCCTAGTGGGATGCTAAGCTCCATTAATAATACCACAGTCTTTCCGCCAAGCTTGTACGGATTTTTCATCCCAGACAGGCTATAGTACGTACGGGAGGCATGGAGCGATAGAGCTCGGGCGAGCCTAAGATGGATCAGGGGAGGAATCGTGTATTATAGCTTCCATATCTACATGCTGACTAGATAGGCAATAGGCTTTGTTTCCTTGAGCGTTTGGAAAGGTCTTCCAGGAAAAAAAAATGTTGAAAGACTTTAAATTGTGTCTTAATTTTGCAGCAGTTGCTTTACAAAGTTAATATAATGTCGTATGTACAGTCGCCCCTCTTTACTAACGGCTAATTGGTTCCAGAACTGACCGTTGCAAAAAATGTTCCTTTAAGTAGGATTATTATTAATAAATTAATTAATATCTCTTTGCTTATCATTCACAATCCTTATGAGAGACAAGAACACATTTGTATTTTTTTTGTGGTGTACATTAATAATAATAATAATGGATTAGCATACAAATATGTGGGTTAGCACTCTTAACTTTGGACTAGGTCTGTACGGTATACAGACCTAGTACTATACATATTAGTATAGTACCGCGGTACTAATGATTTGTATTCGGTACTATACCGCCGCCTCTGAAAAGTACCAGTCCGCCACCCGCCCGCGTTCCCGTTGTCGTCACATCGTGTCATTGCTGGTTTACAAGCAGACGAGCATGTTCGGCAGCGCACAATCACGGAGTACTTACAAGCAGACACAGTGTGTAGACAGAAAAGGGAAATAGGACGCATTTTGGCTTAAAATCTAGCGATAAAGGTGAAGTTATAACACTGAAACTCAACTTTAAGACATGGCTAGCTAGCTAGCGGCTAAAGTCCAGCCCCAGTCGGCAGTGTTTTAGCTACTTCTAAATCACTAATCCTCGCTTCCATGGCGACAAATAAAGGTAGTTTCTTACAAGTATCATCCCTGCAGGACGAGGAATAGCTAAACATGCTTCACTACACACTGTAGCTCACCGGTGTCACAATGTAAACAAACGCCATTGGTGGATCTACACCTAACATCCACTGTAATGATACCAAGTACAGTAGCGTATCTAGTCAATACTACTATGATTACGTCAATATTTTTTGGCATCACATCTTCTTTCGTTTTTTTTTAAAATTTATATAATGTTTATAAACTCCGGAAATATGTCCCTGGACACACGATGACTTTGAATATGAGCAATGTATTATCTTGTAATGACTTGGTATCGGATTGATACCCAAATTTGTGGTATCATCCAAAACTAACGTAAAGTATCAAACAACAGAAAAATAAGTGTGTGGGAGTCTTGCGCTTCCGGGTTCTTCGGACCACCAATCACGGACATGACAGCTGCGTTCATGGTTCTGAACAATGATTTATTTTGTAATATGCGTCTCTTTTCGTGCTTTTCAGCCATCGTCTCTGAGTCAGTCTTGCCAACTGTCCAACTGTCCTCTCCTTCCCGGCTGCTGCCTTTAACAGAGGGACAGGTGGTTAGATAAGCACGCTGATCTCGAAGCCGGTCCTGGCACACCCCGCTTCGTTGCAGGTCCGCAGGCCACGCCTCCCCCCCACAAAGTGATTATTACATTTTAACAGAGGTGTAGACAGAACATGTTAAAAGAGAAAGTAAGCAGATATTAACAGTAAATGAACAAGTAGATTAATAATCCATTTTCTACCACTTGTCCTTAATAATGTTGACAAAATAATAGCATGATAAATGACGCAATATGTTACTGCATAGGTCAGCAGACTAATTAGGAGCCTTTGTTTGTTTACTTACTAATAAAAGACAAGTTGTCTTGTATGTTCACTATCTTATTTAAGGACAAACTTGCAATAATAAAACATATGTTTAATGTACCGTAAGATTTTTTTGGTTAAAATAAAGCCAATAATGCAATTTTTTGTGGTCCCCTTTATTTAGAAAAGTACAGAAAAGTATCTAAATAATTTTGGTACCGGTACCAAAATATTGGTATCGGGACAACACTACCTTGGACCATTGCAGGCATGTAAACAATATGTTTGTTTTATTTACCTTATGTGGTGGTTGTTTTATGTGGTATGACTTACACATTAACACACTGATGACCAGACTCCGCTCTTTGTCTGCCAGTCACACACACACCCGCAGTCCCAGAGGACTCACACACACACACACACACACACACACTCGCAATCAATAGAATTGTTTGTCCAGCAACATATCCCCCTCCCACACACGGGCGTGCATCCCCCGCCCCGCTCGCCGTCCAAACCGATCGAGCCTCCGACCAGTCTCCTGGCAGTTGATACGCTGAAGGTATCGATTCCTCCATATTAAAGTGGTGTCCATGAAAAGCCTCAGGCAGCAGCAGAAGGGGAATAAAGAAGGCAGGAAGATGGGAGTGAAGAGGGCGACGATGTGAGGCGTGGTATATTAAAGAGCGAACTACAGGAGATAAGTGGAGATGGAGGGAAGCGCGGGAAGAGGAAGAAGCCTCTGATGGTACTCAAAAAGATGCATGTCAGCTTTGAGCGAGGCCTACATTTTCAAAGCGCGCTCTGGCCTTTGAAATGTTAACAAGCAGAATGAGTTGGTTGGTGTCATGGCTGTTGAGCTTCTGTGTTGATTATTCAAATAGTCGAATAGTAGGATGACATTTGAGCTCTCAGTGATGAAGCGTTTGATTATCATTCGGAAAGACAATGATATCGTGTGAGCTCATCTTCGGCTGGTCTTTCATGAATTTGGTATTCTAGGAAATGTCACCCAGTAATATTTAACTGGGCCTGGAAATGTGAACTCATCAATAGACTTAAGGCCTACTGAAATGAATTTTTTTAATTTAAACGGGGATAGCAGATCCATTTTATGTGTCATACTTGACCATTTCGCGATATTGCTATATTTTTGCTGAAAGGATTTAGTAGAGAACAATGACGATAAAGTTCGCAACTTTTGGTCGCTGATAAAAAAAAGCCTTGCCTATACCGGAAGTAGCGTGACGTCACCGGAGGAAGGACTCCTCACATTTCCCCATTGTTTACAATGCAGCGAGAGAGATTCGGACCGAGAAAGCGACGATTACCCCATTAATTTGAGCGAGAATGAAAGATTTGTGGATGAGGAAAGAGAGTGAAGGACTACAGTGCAGTGCAGGACCTATCTTTTTTCGCTCTGACCGTAACTTAGGTACAAGGGTTCATTGGATTCCACACTTTCTCCTTTTTCTATTGTGGATCACGGATTTGTATTTTAAACCACCTCAGATACTATATCCTCTTGAAAATGAGAGTCGAGAACGCGAAATGGACATTCACAGTGACTTTTATCTCCACGACAATACATCGGCGAAGCTCTTTAGCTACTGAGTTAATGTGATAGCATCGGGCTCAAATGCAGATAGGAACAAAATAAATAAACCCCTGACTGGAAGGATAGACAGAAGATCAACAATACTATTAAACCATAGACATGTAAATACACGGTTAATAATTTCCAGCTTGGCGAAGCTCAACAATGCTGTTGCTAACGACGCCATTGAAGCTAACTTAGCTACGGGGCGGCGGCGGGCGTTGCAGCTTTCGACGACACCCCGGCCGCCATCAGAGTCGGCAAGAAACATATATTTCCCCAAAGTTACATACGTGACATGCACATAGCGACATGCACATAGCGACACGCACGTACGGGCAAGCGATCAAATGTTTGGAAGCCAAAGCTGTACTCACGGTAGTGCGTCTGCTATCCATCTCAAAGTCATCCTGGTTGTGTTGCTGTAGTCCGCCGCTAATACACCGATCGCACCTACAGCTTTCTTCTTTGCAGTCTCCATTGTTCATTAAACAAATTGCTAAAAATTCACCAACACAGATGTCCAGAATACTGTGGAATTTTGGGATGAAAACAGAGCGTTTTGTATTGGATTCAATGGGTCCGTATACTTCCGTATCAACCATTGACGTCACACGCATACGTCATCATGCATAGACGTTTTCAACCGGAAGTGTGGCGGGAAATTTAAAATTGCACTTTATAAGTTAACCCGGCCGTATTGGCATGTGTTGCAATGTTAAGATTTCATCATTGATATATAAACTATCAGACTGCGTGGTCGGTAGTAGTGGGTTTCAGTAAGCCTTTAGACTTAGACAAACTTTATTGATCCACAAGGGAAATTGTTCCACACAGTAGCTCAGTTCCAAAGGGTAAGGATGAAAAAGATAATGCAGGTATAAAGTAGACTAAAAATGTACCATAGTAGCAATATATTGGATGTAAAATGGATAAAATTGCTATGGTATGAAAAGGGGTAGGATTGAATAAGCTCTGCTTCTTCCTACTCCTTTTCGGACGTGATGTAGTGAAACAACTGGAAACGTGTGATACATTCCATTGCATCGTATGCATGTTCGAAATAAACTGAAACTGAACTGAACTGAAAACCATATATCACCGCATATGTCAGCAGCCAATTTAGGCGCCTTTGTAACCCCTTTTGAAATAGTTATATTATCATTAGAGATGTCCGATAATGGGTTTTTTGCCGATATCCGATATTCCGATATTGTCCAACTCTTAATTACCGATTCCAATATCAACCGATACTGATATATACAGTCATGGAATTAACACATTATTATGCCTAATTTTGTTGTGATGCCCCGCTGGATGCATTAAACAATGTAACAAGGTTTTCCAAAATAAATCAACTCATGTTATGGAAAAAAATGCCAACATGGCACTGCCATATTTATTATTGAAGTCACAAAGTGCATTATTTTTTTTAACATGCCTCAAAACAGCAGCTTGGAATTTGGGACATGCTCTCCCTGAGAGAGCATGAGGAGGTTGAGGTGGGCGGGGTTGAGGTGGGGGGCTTGGGGGCAGCGGGGAGTGTATATTGTAGAGTCCCGGAAGAGTTAGTGCTGCAAGGGGTTCTGAATATTTGTTCTGTTGTGTTTATGTAGTGTTACGGTGCGGATGTTCTCCCGAAATGTGTTTGTCATTCTTGTTTGGTGTGGGTTCACAGTGTGGCGCATATTTGTAACAGTGTTAAAGTTGTTTATACGGTCACCCTCAGTGTGACCTGTATGGCTGTTGACCAAGTATGCTTTGCATTCACTTGTGTGTGTGAAAAGCTGTAGATATTATGTGATTGGACCGGCACGCAAAGGCAGTGCCTTTAAGGTTTATTGGCGCTCTGTACTTCTCCCTACGTCCGTGTACACAGCGGCGTTTTAAAAAGTCATACATTTTACTTTTTGTAACCGATACCGATTATTTTGAAACCGATACCGATAATTTCCGATATTACATTTTAAAGCATTTATCGGCCGATAGTACCGGCAGTCCGATATTATCGGACATCCTTAATTATCATTTATATGCGATGTGTATCGTTATCGCATGAGACGGCAATATATATTGTGGTATAGGTTTAAGGCCATATCGCCCATCCCTAGTCTGTATTACTTTATTTAACTTTGTTTAGCTATCGTCCACGTCCCAAATCGTGATGCATCAAAGAATCCAGTGTGAATGGTGGTTTGTAAATACACTATATTGCCAAAAGTAGTTGGCCACCCATCGAAATGATCAGAGTCCTAATCACTTGGCCCGGTCCACAGGTGTATAACATCCAGCAATTAGGCATGGAGACTGCCGCTCTCAGGACCTCAGTGATTTCCAGCCTGGAACTGTCATAGGATGCCACCTGTGCAACAAATCCAGTCAAGAAATTTCCTCGCTCCTAAATATTACAAAGTCAGCTGTCGGCTTTATTATAAGAACATGGAAGAGTTTGGGAACAACAGCAACTCAGCCACGAAGTGGTAGGCCATGTAAACTAACAGAGAGGGGTCAGCTGATGCTGAAGCGCATAGTGTAGAGAGGTCCAAACTTCATGTGACCTTTCAATTAGCCCACGTACAGTACGCAGAGAGCTTAATGGAATGGGTTTCCATGGCCGAGCAGCTTCATCTAAGCCATACAGTACCTAGTCCAGGGGTCGGCAACCCAAAATGTTGAAAGAGCCATATTGGAGCAAAAATACAAAAACAAATTTGTCTGGAGCCGCAACAAATTAAAAGCCATATTACATACAGATAGTGTGTCATGAGATATACATTGAATTGAGATGACTTAAAGGAAACTAAATGAGCTCAAATATAGCTACAAATGAGGCATAATGATGCAATATATACATATAGCTAGCCTAAATAGCATGTTAGCATCGATTAGCTTGCAGTCATGCAGTGACCAAATATGTCTGATTAGCACTCCACACAAGTCAATAACATCAACAAAACTCACCTTTGTGCATTCACGCACAACGTTAAAAGTGTGGTGGACAAAATGAGACAGAAAAAGTGGCATAAAACACGTCCTAGAAAGTCGGAGAAAGTTATACATGTAAACAAACTATACGGTGAGTTCAAGGACCGCCAAAATAAGTAGGACAAAACGGCGCTCGCCAAATACTCGAATCAGTGAAGCATGTTTAATACAAACAGTGTGCTTTATAACAATTAGGGAGGTTTGTGTCATGTTTGTCCTCCTACAGAAACCATATTAAAACAAAAAATATATATTTTTTCCCCTCATCTTTTTCCATTTTTCATAAATTTTTTAAAAAGCTTCAGGGAGCCACTAGGGCGGCGCTAAAGAGCCGCATGCGGCTCTAGAGCCGCGGGTTGCCGACCCCCGACCTAGTCCAATGCAAAGCGTCGGATGCAGTGGTGTAAAGCAGTGGAGACGCGTTCTCTGGAGTGTTTAATCATGCTTTTCCATCTGGCAATCTGATGGACGAGTCTGGGTTTGGAGCTTGCCAGGAGATCGGTACAATTCGGACTGCATTGTGCCGAGTGTGAAATTTAGTGGAGGAGCAATTATGGTGTGGGGTTGTTTTTCTGGAGTTGGGCTTGGCCCCTTAGTACCAAAACTTTTTGGACAATTCCATGCTCCCAGCCTTGTGGGAACGGTTTGGAGCGGGCCTCTTCCTCTTCCAACATGACTGTGCACCAGTCCACAAAGCAAGGTCCATAAAGACATGGATGACAGAGTCTGGTGTGGATGAACTTGACTGGCCTGCACAGAGTCCTGACCTGAACCCGATAGAACACCTTTGTGATGAATTAGAACGGAGACTGAGAGCCAGGCCTTCTCGACCAACATCAGTGTGTGACCTCACCAATGCGCTTTTGGAAGAATGGTCGTAAATTCCTATAAACACACTCCGCAACCTTGTGGACAGCCTTCCCAGAAGAGTTGAAGCTGTAATAGCTGCAAAAGGTGGACCCACATCATATTGAACCCTATGGTTTAGGAATGGGATGGCACTTCAAGTTCATATGTGAGTCAAGGCACGTGGCCAAATACTTTTGGCAATATAGTGTATGTGCCCTGCGATTGGCTGTTGACCACTCCAATGTGCAGCCTGCCTCTTGCCCTAAGTCAGCTGGGATAGGCTCCATCTTACCTGTGACCCTAATGAAGATGAGCGGTATAGAACCTGTTTTGTCCCAGCAGTTGTAAAGTCGGGTTCAAAGCAACACATTGTTTGACTATTTGTACTATTTTTTTTACTAAATTCCCAGGAGGATACGCTCCTCCTTCTCGGCTTGACTCTCCCAAAATATTCTCCTGTGTTTTGCTACACCAGGGCATCCTCTAAACCAAGTAAAAAAAAACAAAAAACAGCAGCTGAGCAATTATGTAATTAGAGCCTGACCTCTCGAAGACGTGGCGGGAAAAAATTGCTGTTTTTGTCGAGGTGTTTAAAACATTAGTCGGTTCGAAGGGGAGGCGCGTCTTCCCTCTAATGGGCAGCACGTGTGACTCCTCACTCATCAGCTGTTCGCCTCTTCTGCCTTCCTTCCCTTTGCTTTGTCTCTCACACGCCACAAACGCACGTTCATTTCCTCTTTTTCATTGTAAAACTCTTTTCTTTTTGTGGAGGGGAAGGAGGAGGCGTGATTGCCAGCCATATGGCAGCGCCAGGGGCGTCCTGCAGCAGATGTGCTTGGCATTGGGGCTCTGCTCCGTCAAGCGAACGCCTAAACATACACACGCACACGCGATCACACACACACACACGCACACACACACATGCATACCAAGGCACACAACGAGGCCTATGTTAACAAGGAGGAGGTCACTGACAGAGCACACTCTAAGCCTGGGGTGTCCAAAATGTGGCCCGGGGCCCATTTTTTCAACGGCCTGTGGCACATTCGAAAAAATATCAATACTTAAAAAAAGTTGAAATGTTGACGATAATAACACAAAACTGACTGCGGACTGTTTTTTTTACTTTAAAACTGTCATGTGTACAGAGGGAAGAAGACGGCACAGACAGGAGGGATGGCTTATAAGCTCTATTTATTTATATATATATATACTATATATATAAATAAATAAAAAATAATATGGTAACACTTTAGTATGGGGAACATATTCACCATTAATTAGTTGCTTATTAAAGTAACAACGACTTCATTTAGACTTATTTGGACACTAGGGGAACATATAAGGGTTAGGGTTAGGGTTAATAATAAGCAATAATTCTGTGGTTATTGAGGGAAGACTCTTAGTTAATGGCTTACTGGTTGTATAATAAGGCCATGCAGAATAAGGCATTAATAAGTACTTAATAATGACTAATTAAGAGCCAATATGTTACTAGTTTGCATGTTAATAAGCAACTAATTAATTGTGAATATGTGTTCCCCATACTAAAGTGTTACCCATATGGGGAAGTTTCTCTCCTCCGAGTTTCTCGGACCACCAAGCACTGACATGACAGTTCTGTTTCAGGGTTTAGAACTCTGTTTTATTTTCCAATAGTTCAGTCTCTCAGGTGCTTTTCAGCAATTGTCTTTTTCTGGCTGTCTCTCGCTCTCACTCTCACTCCAGTTCCACCACCTCTCTCCTCCCCGGCTGCTGCCTTTTTAACAGAGCGACAGGTGATTAGATAACCAGGTCCAGGTGGGCCATCTACGCACCTGTCGCTGATCTCGAAGCCGGTCCTGGCACACCCTGTTTCGCTGCAGGTCCGCAGGCCACGCCCCCCTCCACACCATAATATTAATAAACAAGGGTATGGAGTGTGACTAAGCCAAAAGGGTGTGTATGCGTGCGACTATGTGTGTGAGTTAACTGCTGTGTGTTACCGGAGTGTTGAGCGAGAGGCGGAAGTCCCGGAGGGGAAAAACAGGCTCGAAAGGTCCGTGAGACAGGCAGGTAGTCGGGGCAATAGTGAGGCGTCAAAAGTCCGTGTCCAGGCGGTAGGTCGAGATCCAAGAGGCAGCCAGGGAAGCAGAGGGAATACGGGTGAGACGAGACGCACCGCTCGTGATGCGGGAACGGAGGTACGCTGCAAGGAGGGCCACAAGGTGGACATGAGACAATTGAACACGACGGGGGAGAAAACACACAGAGAGAAAGATTGCAGAGAGCTTGCTAGGTTCGGCTTGCTGTACAGGACAGGTCGCTACGTTCTGGCGCGGGATAGCAGGTTGTGCAGGGTTATGAAGGCAAGTCCTCTGATCAGTGACAGGTGCGCTGATTGCTGGCGATTGATTGCAGCTGCTTGCTGCAGCCGGACTGACACGCACCCGGCGCGCTCCCGAAGATGCGCCCAGCGCAGCGCACACATGAATGCGTGCTGGTGTGCGCTCGGGCCGTGACAAAAACATGTCTAAAATATATAACCTATAAAGTATTGGCTTTTAAAATGGAAAGTATGATTTCAGTGGCCCTCAGTTTGTTCATATTATGATTTTTGTCGACATTTCAAACATTTCCTTGTGGTCTACATAACATCTAATGGTGGTTCTTTCAAGCCGCTGTCTGACTATCTCTTCAGGATGCGCCTTTTTTTGAGTGGTCTCATTTACGTGACTCCACTCTGACTGAGTCTTCTCCTCGCCATCTTTGTTGTAGTTTTAGTGGTTCCATGACAGATACAAGATATAAGTTCGAACTAGTGTTGTCCCGATACCAATATTTTGGTAGCGGTACCGGTACCAAAATTATTTCGATACTTTTCGGTTCTTTTCTAACTAAAGGCACCACAAAAAATTGCATTATTGGCTTTTTTTTTAACAAAAAATCTTACGGTACAATAAATATATGTTTCTTATTGCAAGTTTGTCCTTAAATAAAATAGTGAACATACAAGACAACTTGTCTTTTAGTAGTAAATAAACAAACAAAGGCTCCTTATTTAGTCTGCTGACATATGCAGTAACATATTGTGTCATTTTCCATTCTATTATTTTGTCAGAATTATTAAGGACAAGTGATAGAAAATGAATTATTAATCTACTTGTTTATTTACTGTTAATATCTGCTTACTTTCTCTTTTAACATGTTCTATCTACACTTCTGTTAAAATGTATTAATCATTTATTCTTCTGTTGTTTGGATGCTTTACATTAGTTTTGGATGATACCACAAATTTGGGTATCAATCCGATACCAAGTAGTTACATGATCATACATTGGTCATATTTAAAGTCCTCATATGTCCAGGGACATATTTCCTGAGTTTATAAACGTAATATGAATTTTTTTTAAACTAAAGAAGATGTTGTGATGCCAAAAAATATCGACGTAATCATAGTAGTATCGACTAGATACACTCCTGTACTTGGTATTATTACAGTGGATGTTAGGTGTAGATCCACCAATGGCGTTTGTTTACATTTTGACGTCGGTGAGCTACGGTGTGTAGTGAAGCATGTTTAGCTATTCCTCGTCCTGCAGGGATGATACTTGTAAGAAACGTACTTTATTTGTTGCCATGGAGGTTAGGATTAGTGATGTAGAAGTAGATAAAACACTGCCGTTGGCGGATGGACGTTAGCCGCTAGCTAGCTAGCCATGTCTTAAAGCACCTCTTCCTGAGGGCGTTTCATTGTTATAACTTCACCTTTTTCGTCAGTTTTTAGGCGAAAATGCGTCCGTTCTCCCTTTTCTGTCTACACACATTTCCTGCTTGTCAGTACTCTGTGATTGTGCACTGCCGAACATGCTCCTTTGCTCGTAAAACCAGCAATGACACAACGTAACGACGACGGGGGAACCGGACCGGTACTTTTCAGAGGCGGTATAGTACCCAATATGATTAATTAGTATTGCGGTTATACTAATACCGGTATACCGTACAACCCTAATTCAAACTATATGCTACTTTGTATTAGAAATGGCAACAGCGGAGGATGCATGTGCATGTATGAACCAGTCTGCCCCACAACAGGAGGATAGCGAAAAAGAAGGCACTTGACTACATAGTCGGACGACAATGGCCGACACACGCAAATGCCTTCGGGTAAATTGATACTATATATGGATAATCCGGTGACGTGATGTCACAGGTTTTGCAAATTCCAAACGGTCCGTTTGGCGGAAGTATGAAGGAAGGCAAGATTGTTTTATTAATATCCCTGCAATGCGTCCACACTTTGATTTCAAATGTTCGGGACTTATGCAGATCCTAAATACACAACAGCAGGTACCAATTAAAAAAGTTTTGCATAATAGGTGTCCTTTAAGTGATAGCAAAAAGACCTGTCAAGTGTATTGTGGTTATCTTTTGCCTTAATTCACATTAGCTTCGTTTTTATCTTAAATAATAATTGAAGCTGTCAATTTACAGTACGGTAGGACCTCAACTTGCGAGCTTATTTGGTTCGGTGACGGAGCTCTTAATTTAAAACACTTTTATCTCAAATCTCTGTCTCCGATTGAAATTAATTGAAATACATTTAATCTGTGCTTTGCGCCACCCTTCAAAAAAAACAAAACAGCACAATTTTAACAACTAACGTGTCTTAAAAAGAACAACTTTTAGATAAGAAATATTGTATAAAAACAATGTAATATAATGCACTTCTGACAATTACAGTAGTTGTAGGAAGTAATGGGTTATACTTGTATAGCGCTTTTCTACCTTCAAGGGACTCAAAGCGCTTTGACACTATTTCCACATTCACCCATTCACGCACACATTCACCCACTGATGGCAGGAGCTGCCATGCAAGGCCCTAACCACGACCAGGAACCCTCAAGTTGCTGGCACGGCCGCTCTACCAACCGAGACACGCCGTCCCCTAAGTAATGTAATACTGATATACAGCATTTACCTTGGAGAGTGGACTTTACGAGGTTCATTCTGACATTTGCTACGCCAACTAATGGAGAAGATGCTTGTAACTCAAATTTTAGCTTGCAACTTAAAGCATAATAATTAACAGAGACAGCTCTATTGTCAAAACACTCTTGAGTGGATGTACCACTGTATGTATTAACATTGCATTTGGAATTAATACCCATGCCATTGATAAACATTATGGATCAATAGGGTGACAAAATTTGATTTTGATACCTTTTGCATTTCATATGGGTGTGCTGGAAAGCTGTTGCCATCCACTGATGATTGAACAGGTCTTATTTCAGTTTGCAACCTCACTTTGTATATATTTTTTAATGTTGTTTTTGCAGTTGCCAAGTGCTTTCAGACTACTAACTCAGCATATTTGTGGTTTTTTTCCTGAGCTTTTTTTTTTTTTTTTGCTGAATAGCAAAAGAATGATGGAGATGTCCGTTCCAGTGCGGTTAAATTTCTCTTTTCATCCCCTTTGAATGAAATCAAATGTAAATTTAGGCCGGGGTGCCGGATGAAAAAAGCCAATGTGCTCCCAGTGTTTGCTGAGCCAGCATTTGACCTCAGTCAAACGTTGCAAAGCAGAATAAGTCAGAAAACATCTCCATGTTGGCCAATACCTCAAATTGAAAAGAATCCAGCATAACATCAGCAATCTTACATACTGTTAACTTTTTTCAGGTTTACTCTTCAATTTCCGTTCCAAATTTGTTGCAGTTGGTTATTTTCAGTTAGGATGGCTTTTATTATTGCATTGCATGTGTCAATCCTGCCACTATATATATATATATATATATATATATATATATATATATATATATATATATATATATATATATATATATATATATATATATATATATATATATATATATATATATATATACAGTCGTTGTCATGGCTTTTGTGATAGTGATTGGAGCACATACTTGTTGGTCACAAAAAACATTCATGAAGTTTGGTTCTTTTATAAATTTATTATGGGTCTACTGAAAATGTGACCAAATCTGCTGGGTCAAATGTATACATACAGCAATATTGATATTTGGTTACATGTCCTTTGGCAAGTTTCACTGCAATAAGGCGCTTTTGGTAGCCATCCACAAGCTTCTGGCAAGCTTCCGGTTGAATTTTCGACCACTCATCTTGACAAAATTGGTGCAGTACAGCTAAATTTGTGGGTTTTCTGACATGGACTTGTTTCTTCAGCATTATCCACACATTTAAGTCAGGACTTTGGGAAGGCCATTCTAAAACCTTAATTGTAGCCTGATTTAGCCATTCCTTTACCACTTTTGACGTGTGTTTGGGGTCATTGTCCTGTTGGAACACCCAACTGCGCCCAAGACCCAACCTCCGGGCTGATGATTTTAGGTTGTCCTGAAGAATTTGGAGGTAATCCTCCTTTTTCATTGTCCCATTTACTCTCTGTAAAGCACCAGTTCCATTGGCAGCAAAACAGGCCCAGAGCATAATACTATTAATTTTAGTTTCATCTGACATCACATGGACAAAGATAAGACTTTCTGGAGGAAAGGTCTGTGGTCAGATGAAACAAAAATGGAGCTGTTTGGCCACAATACCCAGCAATATGTTTGGAGGAGAAAAGGTGAGGCCTTTAATCCCAGGAACACCATTCCTACCGTCAATCATGGTGGTGGGAGTATTATGCTCTGGGCATGTTTTGCTGCCAATGGAACTGGTGCTTTACAGAGAGTAAATGCGAAAATGAAAAAGTTAAAGTTAAAGTACCAATGATTGTCACACACACTAGGTGTGGTGAAATTTGTCCTCTGCATTTGACCCATCCCCTTGTTAGGAGGATTACCTCCAAATTCTTCAGGACAACCTAAAATCATCAGCCCGGAGGTTGGGTCTTGGGCGCAGTTAGGTGTTCCAACAGGACAATGACCCCAAACACACGTCAAAAGTGGTAAAGGAATGGCTAAATCAGGCTAGAATTAAGGTTTTAGAATGGCCTTACCAAAGTCCTGACTTAAAAGTGTGGACAATGCTGAAGAAACAAGTCCATGTCAGAAAACCAACAAATGTAGCTGAACTGCACCAATTTTGTCAAGAGGAGTGGTCGAAAATTCAACCGGAAGCTTGCCAGAAACTTGTGGATGGCTACCAAAAGCGCCTTATTGCAGTGAAACTTGCCAAGGGTCATGTAACCAAATATTAACATTGCCGTATGTATACTTTTGACCCA
>NC_084743.1:57288474-57370974 GCF_033978785.1 Entelurus aequoreus | reverse complement strand
AAAGACTAGACACTCAGCTCGTCAACCAAGTATTAGTTATATTGTTATAATAATCTCTAATGCAGACCAACTACCGTATATCACCAAATAGTAGCCCGGGCGTTTATTTCACAAAATCGATTTTGGAGACAGGCGTTTAAAAGAAGCAGGCGGTTATTTGCACAAGGCTTTTATTTATTTTTGCACCAGTCTGCACCAAGCCATTATTTGGTTACAATGGTTACTGTCCAGTATTTTTTTTTTCGTACAAAAAACTTTAAATGTAGAAGTTATCATAAACATACAAACAAAAAAACAAAGGATCGACATGAGGTAGGCTATCAAAAGACAAGAGATCAACAAGGCCTCAACATGGCAGTATTGCAACAATTGTCAAATAGAATACCAATACTAAAAATAAATAAACTTTTTAAATACGGCAGCGTACTGGGAAAAATAAAATTATGGTACCAAGTACTCAAGTATAAAACCCACCATCAAAACAGAACAATAATACTGTCACTTAAATAAAATAAAGTCTACAGTACTCCAAGTTTTAAATAAAACAGCATACAAGAAAAATACAATTATGGTACCAAGTACTCTATAAAACCATCAAAACAATAATACTGCAGCAAACGCAACCCCAGTAGCATTTTAATCTAAATTATGCAAATAACAGCCCATGGGCGGCTATTTGGACATAGGCGGTTATTAGGAAGAGGCGGTTAATTCACAAAATGGGGTCAGACCCCGGGCGGCTATTAGGAAATGGGCGGTTATTTGCCCAAGGGCGGTTATTTGCCCAAGGGCGTTTATTTGGTAGTATACGGTATTTTTAGCGGCGCTGTGGTCACAAGCCTGTGTACAATTTCGACATGATCGACTGGCGAGGTGTTTCCTCGCTTCCTTGCTCCCTGGACGTTTATTGTAGATCATAAATCATGCATCTCACCTGGACAGAAGCAGTCTGAGAACGTATTCCGACAAGTTGGTACACTTTGCAAGCCGTTAAGGGACTCGGAAATGGCGAGAACGACACGAAAAGACGCTTGGACCCTTGATCGTCAGAACGGCCACAATACCGGGAGTAAAACATAAAAATATAACTATTTATCACAGACAGACTGATTTACTAAACTAGAAAGTGATTGCGGCAACATTGGTGCTCCCGGTGCAAAATCAGACGATGGACAGACGCGAATCCTTCGTCCTACGCGTGTGTGCAACATATTTCGATTGACATAAATAACAAATATTAGACATATTGTCTATTCAGCAACATCCTTTTATAATTCTATACTGTCACTTAAGGGTCTGAACCGTTGTTGAGTGTCTGTGCTGTCTGGAGCTCGGCAGAGTAACCATGTAATACTCTTCCATATCAGTAGGTGGCAGCAGGTAGCTAATTGCTTTGTAGATGTCGGGAACGACGACGATGGTTTGTAGTGATCACAATATGCAGACGACAGCGGTCAAAAGCTATCTAATGCTTAAACCAAAAATAAACAAAAGGTCAGTGCCGCTAAGAAAAGGCATTGAAGGTTAGGGATGGCTAACAAAACTAAAACTGAACTGGCTACAAAGTAAACAAAAACAGAATGCTGGACAACAGCAAAGACTTACAGCGTGTGGAGCAGAGACGGCGTCCACAAAGTACATCCGCATTGAAAATGACAATCAACAATGTCTCCACAAAGAACGATAGCGTCTGCACAACTTAAATAATCTTGATTGCCAAAACAGAGCAGGTGCGGGGAATATCGCTCAAAGGAAGACATGGAACTGCTACAGGAAAATACCAGCAAAACAGGAAAAGCCACCAAAATAGGAGCGCAAGACAAGAACTAAAACACTACACACAGGAAAACAGCAAAAAACTCCAAATAAGTCAGGGCGTGATGTGACAGGTCGTGACAGTACCCCTACTTTGAGACAAGAGCTATAGTGATGCATGGTTGGTTATGGTTTAAAGTCATATCCAACAATTGCAAGAATTACTTTTTATTGTCAATATCAACTACTGAGTTTCGTTTTTCGGTGGTGTGCCTCCGGATTTTTTCAATGAAAAAAATGTGCCTTGGCTCAAAAAAGGTTGAAAAACGCTGTTTTAAGCTATTGAATGACAGAGGCATCCAAACTTTTGTGTTTTGTTAGTTACTCTTTTTTGGCAAATGTCAAGTGGGCTGATTCATATGTTTAGGAATGTTTTTGGTTTTTTTTCAAATTGTTGCACATGAAGAAAACAACAAAATGACATATCTTGCCTGAGGAAAAAACAAAAAAACAAAAAGAAAAACATTGGATTTACAGCCGAGCTGTTGAGAGAAAATGCTTTTAAAGCGCTCCAAACTAGCCAAGTCCACGCCATGTGCAGTATCTTCCCTGGAACAATTATTGGACACATTCATTTTATGTGAAGCGCAGGCACTTCAAGCCTCAGGCCTTTACAATCCGAGGCTACTGTTACTTCATTCCCATGTGAAATCAGACAAGCACAACAATTCGGATGTGAGGCAGGAGACTACTGTAACACAGAGCATCGCTTGTAGCAAAACTCTTTTGGAAAAAATAAGTGGGAAGTAGAAGCCAACTTGAACTCCCAGTCGTGTATTCAGTGGTTCAGGATCCGCTCATTTGGACTGGGAGAAAGGCACAGCATGTAAAGAACCCCTAACACGGGGGTGAGCAACCCGCGGCTCTAGAGCCGCATGCGGTTCTTTAGCGCCGCCCTAGTGGCTCCCTGGAGCTTTTTCAAAAATGTATGAAAATAGAAAAAGATGGGGGAAAACTATAATTTTTGTTTTAATAGTTTTTCTGTAGGAGGAAAAACATGACACAAACCTTCCTAACTGTTAGAAATCCCACTATTTATATTAAACATGCTTCTCTGATGAGAGTATTTGGCGAGCGCCGCTTTGTCCTACTAATTTCGGCGGTCTTTGAACTCATTGTAGTTTGTTACAACTTTCTCTGACGCTGCCACTCCTTCTTTGTCTCATTTTGTCCACCAAACTTTTTATGCGGTGAGTTAATGCAGTGTTTTTCAACCTTTTGGAGCTAAGGCACATTTTTGTTCATTAAAAAAATGTGGAGGCACACCACCAGCAGGAAACCTTAAAAATGTAAACTTGGTAGTTGATATTGACAATAAAAAGTAATTGTTGCAATTGTTGGATATGAATTCAAACCATAACGAACCATGCATCACTATAGTTATTGTCTCAAAGTAAGTGTCACGACCTGTCACATCACGCTGTGACTTATTTGGAGTTTTTTGCTGTTTTCCTGTGTGTAGTGTCTTGCGCTCCTATTTTGGTGGCTTTTCCTGTTTCGTTGGTATTTTCCTGTAGCAGTGTCATGTCTTCCTTTGAGCGCTATTCCCCGCACCTGCTTTGTTTTAGCAATCAAGACTATTTCAGTTGTGCGGACGCTATCCTTCTTTGTGTGGAAATTGTTGATTGTCATGTCATGTACGGATGTACTTTGTGGACGCCATCTGCTCCACACGCTGTAAGTCTTTGCTGTCGTCCAGCATTCTGTTTTTCTTTACTTTGCAGCCAGTTCAGTTTTAGTTTCGTTTTCCATAGCCATCCCTAAGCTTCAATGCCTTTTTTAGGGGCACTCGCCTTTTGTTTATTTTTGGTTTAAGCATTAGATACAACGTTTACAAAGCAATTAGCTACCTGTTGCCACCCACTGATATGGAAGGGTATTACACGGTTACTCTACCGAGCTCTAGACAGCACCGGCACTCAACAACAGCTCTTTATTTGCAGACTATAATTACTGGTTTGCATAAAATATTTTTAACCCAAATAGGTGAAATTACCTAATCTCCCACAGCACACCAGACTGTATCTCCGCACAGTGGTTGAAAAACACTGGGTTAAGTGAGCTTTGTTGATTTTATTGACTTGTGTGGAGTGCTAATCCGGCATATTTGGTCACTGCATGACTGCAAACTAATCTGTTTTATGAATGTTTTCGAATACTGTCAAAATGTGTAGAATAAATATTACATAAACATTTCTATTAACGGAAGATTTGCATCAGCCTGCGACACTTAGTCATTTTTAGGGATGTCCGATAATGGCTTTTTGCCGATATCCGATATTCCGATATTGTCCAACTCTTTAATTACTGATACCGATATCAACCGATACTGATATATACAGTCGTGGAATTAACACATTATTATGCCTAATTTGGACAACCAGGTATGGTGAAGATAAGGTCCTTTTTTTAAATTTAATAAAATAAAATAAGATAAATAAATTAAAAACATTTCTTGAATAAAAAAGAAAGTAAAACAATAAAAAACAGTTACATAGAAACTAGTAATTAATGAAAATTAGTAAAATTAACTGTTAAAGGTTAGTACTATTAGTGGACCAGCAGCACGCACAATCATGTGTGCTTACGGACTGTATCCCTTGCAGACTGTATTGATCTATATTGATATACAATGTAGGAACCAGAATATTAATAACCGAAACAAACAACCCTTTTGTGTGAATGAGTGTAAATGGGGGAGGGAGGTTTTTTGGGTTGGTGCACTAATTGTAAGTGTATCTTGTGTTTTTTATGTTGATTTAATAAAAAAAAACAAAAAACAAACAAAAACGATACCGATAATAAAAAAAACGATACTGATAATTTCCGATATTACATTTTAAAGCATTTATCGACATCTCTAGTCATTTTGATAGTTGACTAATATATCTAATATAGACACTTACATTTGATTGATTGATTGATTGAGACTTTTATTAGTAGGTTGTCATGTGTTGTCTTCATTATAACACTTATGTAAGGCTTTTAATTTTTGCGGCTCCAGACATATTTGTTTGGTATTTTTGGCTCTTTCAAAACTTTGTGTTGCCGACCCCTGCCCTAACACACAAGCTTCCTAAATTAAATTTGTTTAAAAGTTGCAATATGCTGCACTCTCCCTCCTGCCTTTCCTGTGATAATCACTTCCCCTGCTTTGAGTGAGCAAAGGTTAATCGGGAAGGTAAGCCCAAAAGGGACTCAAACAGAAAAAAAATAACAAATTAGGCCTTTATTTGTCATCATTACTCATTGCTTTAATTAGATTTTGGTGAAGTTATGTAAAGACAAAGGATTAAAAGACAGTATGCACAAAATACAATTTGTAGAAAGTGTCAATACACAAGTCTAATAGCAATTTGTGCCTACAAGACAATTAGCAGGAGGCAGGCAGACAAGGTCACCTCAGGCTAAGTGCTGGCTCCAGAAATAGTTCTCTAGTATTATCTGCTGGCTCTGGCTAGAAGCTTAGACTGCATTTAGGTTAACCTGTTCGTGCAGACAGGGGAGAGAGTGTTAGCATTGTGCCTTTACCTGCAGACGTGTTAAAGAAACTACAGTCGTCACAGACAGCTTGGAGGCTTAGGAAATTATCTGACGCTAAAGCCTTGTGTATACAGTACTCTCGCGTCACGTAACTTGCAGGACCGACGCCTCCTTTCCCCCTCCCCCTGCGTACCTGCCCGCAAGCTTTGCATGCACCTCCCAAAAAATCCTAGCTACGCAAACCACAGAGCTGTGATTGGTCGGAGGGGAAAGAGCAGATTTTGTGATTAAACATTTGCCATTTACCCGGATATTGTGTACTTTATATCACGGTGCTGTTTAAAAATAATTACTGAATGTGTCGTTTTTCAGCTTGTTATGTGGTTGTTGAGTCCAGAAGAATTCACTAAGTATGACACTCTTTTTAACTTTTATTGCAAAAACATCAATGACACATGACCATACACATTAAAGGCCTACTGAAATGAATTTGTTTTATTTCAACGGGGATAGCAGATCCATTCTATGTGTCATACTTGATCATTTCGCGATATTGCCATATTTTTGCTGAAAGGATTTAGTAGAGAACATCGACGATAAAGTTCGCAACTTTTGGTCGCTGATAAAAAAAAGCCTTGCCTGTACCGGAAATAGCGTGACGTCACAGAATGAAAGGCTCCTCACATTTCCCCATTGTTTACAATGCAGCCAGAGCGATTCGGATCGAGAAAGCGACGATTACCCCATTAATTTGAGCGAGAATGAAAGATTTGTGGATGAGGAACGTGAGAGTGAAGGACTAGAGTGTAGTGCAGGACGTATCTTTTTTCGCTCTGACCGTAACTTGGGTACAATGGTTCATTGGATTCCACACTTTCTCCTTTTTCTATTGTGGATCATGGATTTGTATTTTAAACCACCTCAGATACTATATCCTCTTGAAAATGAGAGTCGAGAACGCGAAATGGACATTCACAGTGACTTTTATCTCCACAACAATACATCGGCGAAGCTCTTTAGCTTAAATGCAGATAGAAACAAAAGAAATAAACCCTTGACTGGAAGGATAGACAGAAAATCAACAATACTATTAAACCATGGACATGTAAATACACGGTTAATGCTTTCCAGGCTGGCGAAGCTTAACAATGCTGTTGCTAACGACGCCATTGAAGCTAACTTAGCAACGGGACCTCTACAGAGCTATGCTAAAAACACTAGTTATCCACCTACGCCAGCCCTCATCTGTTCATCAACACCCGTGCTCACCTGCGTTCCAGCGATCGACGGAGCGACGATCATAGATGCGGTCGGCGGCCCGGAGACGGAGGAAGTCAAGGTGAGTTCGGCGGCTAGCGCGTCTGCTATCCATCTCAAAGTCCTCCTGGTTGTGTTGCTGTAGTCCGCCGCTAATACACCGATCCCACCTACAACTTTCTTCTTTGCAGTCTATATTGTTCATTAAACAAATTGCAAAAGATTCACCAACACAGATGTCCAGAATACTGTGGAATTTTGCGCTGAAAACTTTTTGTATTGGATTCAATGGTGTACCAATACTTCCGGTTCAACGATTGACGTCACGCGCATACGTCATCATACATAGACATTTTCAACCGGAAGTTTAGCAGGAAATTTAAAATTGCACTTTATAAGTTAACCCGGCCGTATTGGCATGTGTTGCAATGTTAAGATTTCATCATTGATATATAAACTATCAGACTGGGTGGTCGGTAGTAGTGGGTTTCAGTAGGCCTTTAACACCAGCATGTCGTTAAAAAAAAGTTTTTCAACAGTTTTGTTTATTTTCAATTACTCTTTCTTGTCCCAAGTCCCCAACAACCCATCCTCTGGCCCGACTCCTTCAAGGGTTGCACAGTCCATCTTCATGAATTTATTTGGCCACCTGCCTTGACTCACATATGAACTTGAAGTGCCATCCCATTCCTAACCCAAAGGGTTCAATATGATGTCGGTCCATCTTTTGCAGCTGTTACAGCTTCAACTCCTCTGGGAAGGCTGTCTACAAGGTTGCGGAGTGTGTTTATAGGAATTTTAAACCCAAATGATTTACAGTAAATGAAAAGTTTTTGCTTTTGTTTAGTTATTATGCACTAGCCACTTTATTATTATTTTTTTAATTGTATGTAGCATTCAATACCACACATTCAATACATCATATGATGTATATGCTCAGTGGCCTTGAGGTTAGAGTCTCCGCCTTGAGACTGGAAGGTCGTGAGTTCAAACCCCGGCCGAGTCATACCAAAGACTATAAAAATGGGACCCATTGCCTCCCTGCTTGGCACTCGGCATCAAGGGTTGGAATTGGGGGTTAAATTACCAAAATTATTTCCGAGCGTGGCCACCGCTGCTGCTCACTGCTCCCCTCACCTCCCAAGGGGTGAACATGGGGATGGGTCAAATGCAGAGGATAACTTCACCACATCTAGTGTGTGTGTGACTATCGTTAGGACTTTAACTTTAACTTTACAACAATATTATCAAATTATAAATTCAATAAGATAAGCTTTTTAAAACTTAACTTACTCGCTTGTTACTTGCTATAAAACATTATTTATCGGGTCTGAAAATCGGATGGGATCTGAGGCCAAAAAAATCATATCGAGACATCTCTTATTATTATTATGGTTTTAGTTCACCCCTCCAAGCTAATAATAATAATGTTTGGTGTGATGGAATAATGTTAAACACCTGTGGCCGTTATCAGAAAAATGTCTTTGATTTGTAGACATTCTGTGGAACCTATCAATTCCATCTTGTCTTGTGTGTATTTATCCTTGATGGTCAAACACTGCTCATTGTTTTGCATACTCTGCAAGTTTTAGACAGTAGGGTTGTTCATGCATACTTGACTAGCATTTGTCTTAGACCAGGGGTGTCGAAACTTTTTCCGCACACGGAAAAATTAAAGCATGCGGGGGCCATTTTGATATTTTTTATTTTCAAACCATAACAAAATATATGGATTTTGTTTGTTTTTTACCTTTAGGGCTCCCGGGGACCATACAGGGTCTAAGTCATAAAAATGTTAAAAACAAGTCAAATTATTATTTATCTATTTATTTAACGCTTACAGTAAATCTCTACAGTATATCAACTTAAGGTTGATATAAAGTTAAAAAACAAAGAAAAAGGTTTTATGCCTTTTCTGTCAAAGACAACTTAGTTTTTTATAATAAAACTGAAATATGCAGTATTTCCCCCACTGCCCAAAACATTCAGAAAGCAATGTTTTATGTGAAGTAATTAGAGCCTTAAAAAGATCAATAATGCAGGACACCATTGATTTTAATTCATTATTATTTTTGAGTAATCACATTGAAAAGATAAATAAAATCCCATTAAATATATTTGGGATCCAAAAGGTGCCCCACTCAGAAAGTGATACATTTTTATTATTTTTTTACTTTCAACACTTAAGTTACGAGCTCAACTTCAGATATATCTGTCCATTTTACGTTTGAACTATTATTTTGTTTGTTTTATGCTCTTTTGTCAAATACAATGTTGATTTTTTTGTATGGCAACCACACAATATATGCAATATTTCCCACATAAAAGTGAAATATTTGAAATATTTGGAGCCTTGAATAGGTCAATAATTCATTATAACATTGATTTTTTTTTTTTTTTGAGCAATGGCAAAAAAAAGAACAATAAAGAGACAAAAGAAAAAAAAAGCCTGCATGGCAGCTTTGTGTCAACATTGCAACTTTTTCTAGTTAGATTTCACCTCATTCCACTTTTTTTTAAATGTTTTTTTAAATTTTTGCAAAAGCATTTCCAGAATATGTGGCGGGCCGGTAAATAATTAGCCCCGAGCCGCACTTTGGACACCCCTGTCTTAGACACTTAGCACACATTCTTAAAGGTCAAATTGTTCTTGTGGGCTTCATTTGGAAAAAGCAGGGGGTTTGTCACCCAGTTAAAAAAGGACATTAGGATTGCAACTGCCAAAGACCGAATCTTAGCCTTTTGCCAATCATGTCATCTTACTGGCAGATCAGCACGTTTGCCAGCAAGTTAGATTTATCGGCAGACATGGTGACACGTTCGCCAAATTTACAAGTCTGCCAGGAAAGGGAATTACACCAAACACACTCTGTGTGCTATGTGAGGAAGTCAGGTGTTGTTTCTCAGTGTTGTCGTTTCTTTCTGCTGTATATAACCTGGGTAAGCATGCACACTGTGTTTAGATTAGGGATGAATAGTTGTGATTAGTGTACACCGCAGAAGGTGCTTCTTGGTACTGCTATGTTTCTGAACATGGTGTGTGAGTGGGGCTGCATGTGCTGAGCCATCTGTTCTTTGCTTTATCAGTATTCTTCCAGTGCCCAGGTTTATCTGTGCATGAGGGCAGTCGCCTACTTTAACCTTCAGCTCACTCACTTTACTCAGTCGGGCACGATGGAATAATGTTAAACACCCGTGGCCGTTATCAGAAAAATGTCTTTGATTTGTAGACATTCTATGAAACCTATCAATTCCATCTTGTCTTGTGTGTATTTATCCTTGATGGTCAAACACTGCTCATTGTTTTGCATAATCTGCAAGTTTTAGACAGTAGGGTTGTTCATGCATACTTGACTAGCATTCAGTCTAATTGGCTGGCTTAAACAAGACATTATAAGTCTCACGAGGTGCAAGTTTGGACGTGCAGCTGTTAATGTGAAATGAAAAACAATAAGTGTTAAATAAGCAGTGTAGCTCTTAAACACTTTGGGCCTGATCTACCAGAGGTTTGCGTGTATTAAAACATATATATATATATATGATAGCACATTATAAAGCACATTTAAAATTTACCACAGGGGTAGCCAAAGTGCTGTACAATGGGCGGGTTAAAAGATAATACGAGTACCGAGCAAACACAACACAACACAAACAGAACACGATAAAAAAATAAATAAATAAAATAAAATAAATAAAACATAAAAAACAGGTTCACAGCAGGTGTATTATGGGGTGCCATTGCAGGATGGATATCACTCAGTGTTAAAAGCCATGGAAAAAAATTATGTTTTTAAGAGATATTTTAAAAACAGGAAGAGAGGAGGCTTGTCTAACACTCAGAGGTAGGTCGTTCCAGAGCATATATCTGCATATATCTGCATATATATATATATATATATATATATATATATATATATATATATATATATATATATATATATATATATATATATATATATATATATATATATATATATATATATATATATATATATATATATATATATACATGTATATATATATATATATATATATATATATATATATATATATATATATATATATATATATATATATATATATATATATATATATATATATATATATATATATATACACATCTATTTGGGTATATGTATATATATATATATATATATATATATATATATATATATATATATATATATATACATATATGTGTATATATATATTTATACATATATACATACAGTATATATATAGATTTATACGTATGTGTGTATATATATATATGGATTTATATATATATATATATATATATATATATATATATATATTTATACATATATATGTATATATATATGTATGTATACACACATACACAAATACGTATAAATGTATATATATATATATATATATATATATATATATATATATATATATATATATATATATATATATATATATATATATATATATATATATATATATATATATATATATATATGTATGTATGTATGTATGTATGTATGTATCAGTGGCGTGCGGTGAGGTTAATGTCTGGTGAGGCACTGCATCATCACAGTCAGATTTACAAACATATGAACCCTAAATAGTATCTTATTCACCATGTGATTGGCAGCAGTTAACGGGTTATGTTTAAAAGCTCATACCAGCATTCTTTACACAACTGTAGCACACAAAAAAGCACATTTAATAAAAAAAACATTATTATGGTCTTACCTTTCTTGCTGGACAGCCTTTGCGTGTGTACCATGCCGTTTGAAAAGAACGGGTCTTCTGTCCCGAAGTCAAAAGCAAACCTTTTAGCTTAGGCGTTGGTATACCTTTAATTATTACCTCCTGCTTCAATTGAAAGTCCAGTTTAGAAAACTGTTTTATTTTACATATGTAATCCTCCATGTTTTTAATAAAAGTCCAGGCGAGAGAAAATAGACAATAGCTTGCAAACTTTTTTTTTTTTCTTTTTTTTCTGCGGCCGAGGAATGATCTCTGGGATCACTATACCGCCCTCTACCACCAGGAGGCCGGATTACTGCGAGCCTCAACCAGTACGTCTTTTGCAGCAGATTTATGAATGCTCAGCACAAGAAATACGTTACACACATACAGTTTTTGACAAAATACACTGTATATTATATACCTCAGCTAACTAAACTATAACATAGTTTAGTTAGCTGATATAATTCATATAGCAATACAGTCTCACTGCACATCAGCTCAGCAGTTAGCCAAGTCATTGTGTACAATCCATGTTGAGGCACAAATCAGTGACGTGCCTCAACTGGCTGCTGATCACCGCACCGTCTCTTCTCAGTATTTGAACGGCAAATGTGAAAATAAAAATAAAAATAATCTAAAACTGGTGAAGTTAAATGGAAAATAACTTTAGTATAATCACTGGATACATATAACAATTTTTTTTTTTTTTTTTTTACCTGCCTCTAGTGATGGCACGCCACTGGTATATATATATATATATATATATATATATATATATATATATATATATATATATATATATATATATATATATATATATATATATTATATATATATATATATATATATATATATATATATATATACATATATATATATATATATATCAAACAGCACTATTTCCTATACACCCTAGTGTTCTAAAATACACCCCCTGCTTGTCCATCAAAAAGTACCCAGAGTAGTAGTTTTTTTTTAACATTATTTCAAAGTTATATGTAGACTACAGTATAGTATAGTCCTTAAAATTCCTCCCAACAAAATCTACATTAATTCTTGTGAGTTTCTATTCGTAAATTCATCCTGCAGAGTATCTTTCTGCACAAAGAATTGGTTAGGAAAGCTATTTCATCTTTATAGCCTCTGGGCATCTGCCCACATGAGTGTTGAAGTAGATATAAAGTACATTATTTAACACAACACAACAATATACTGTAAAACAGAATGCAAAATACAAAACTCTAAAGCAGTGAAGTTGGCACGTTGTGTAAATCGTAAATAAAAACAGAATACAATGATTTGCAAATCCTTTTCAACCTATATTCAATTGAATAGACTGCAAAGACAAGATATTTAAGATATTTATTTTTTGCAAATATTAGCTCATTTGGATTTGATGCCTGCAACATGTTTCAAAAAAGCTGGCACAAGTGGCAAAAAAAGACTGAGAAAGTTGAGAAATGCTCATCAAATTCATAAACAAGGATGGGGCGAGGGTCACCACGTTGTGAACAAATGCGTGAGAAAATTGTTTAAGATCAACATTTCTCAACCAGCTATTGGAAGGAATTTAGGGATTTCACCATCTACGGTCCATAATATCATCAAAAGGTTCAGAAAATGTGGACAAATCACTGCACGTAAGCAGCAAGGCTGAAAACCAACATTGAATGCCCGTGACCTTGGATCCCTCAGGCGGGTACTGCATCAAAAACCGACATCAGTGTATAAAGGATATCACCACATGTGCTCAGGAACACTTCAGAAAACCACTGTCAGTGACTACAGTTTGTTGCTACATCTATAAGTGCAAGTTAAAACTCTACTATGCAAAGCACAAAGCCATTTATCAACAACACCCAGAAACTCCGCCGGTTTTGATGGGCCCGAGATCATCTAAATGGACTGATGCAAATTGGAAAAGTGTTCTGTGGTCTGACGAGTCCACATTTTCAAATTGTTTTTGGAAACCGTGGACATCGTGTCCTCCGGACTAAAGAGGAAAAGAACCATCTGGATTGTTCTAGGCGCAAAGTTCAAAAGCCAGCATCTGTGATGGAATGGGGGTGTTTTAGTGCCCAAGGCTATGGGTAACTTACACATCTGTGAAGGCACCATTAATGCTGAAAGGTACATACAGGTTTTGGAGCAAATATGTTGCCATCCAAGCAACGTTATCATGGACGCCCCTGCTTATTTCAGCAAGACAATGCCAAGCCACGTGTTACAACAGCGTGGCTTCATAGTAAAAGAGTGCGGGTACTAGACTGGCCTACCTGTAGTGCAGACCTGTCTCCCATTGAAAATGTGTGGCGCAATATGAAGCCTAAAATACCACAACGGAGACCCCGGACTGTTGAACAACTTAAGCTGTACATCAAGCAGGAATGGGAAGAATTCCACCCGAAAAGCTTCAAAAATTGGTCTCCTCAGTTCCCAAACGTTTACTGAGTGTTGTTAAAAGGAAAGGTCATGTAACACAGTGGTAAAAATGCCCTGTGCCAACTTTTTTGCAATGTGTTGCTGCCATTAAATTCTAAATTAACGATTATTTGCAAAAAAAAAAAAGTTTCTCAGTTCGAATATTAAATATCTTGTCTTTGCAGTCTATTCAACTGAATATAAGTTGAAAAGGATTTGCAAATCATTGTATTCAGTTTTACGAATTACACAACGTGCCAAATTCACTGGTTTTGGGTTTTGTAAATGAGAGGCATGTGCTTGCTATGTAATGCGTGTCTGTTGTGTCATTTATTAGATAACCATACTTGGTTAAATTAGTTCGGTTTGTGTAAAAGTACTTTTTGACCACATTCAATTATACCGTAATAATAATAATAATATTAACTGTGATGATTTAGGTCACAATCATTGCAATGCGACATTGTTATATTCCTCAAAAATGGTTTACAATAGCTAGGATTAGGCCAGAAAAGAAAGCAAGTCGTTTCGGGACCTGTTTTTTCTGCCAGCAATGCATTGCGTTTGATGACTCGCCATCAAGCAGCTGGGTACACAAATACACCACCTGAGTTTCACACGGATGTCTTCGCTCGCCTCTTTGTTTGCATGATTCATTATGTCACGGGCAGCGATAACAACACAGGCTTCGTACACGAACGCAACTCACCAAGAACCACCTGGGATTTGGTCGCTTTGGTCGCGGGCCGCCGCCACAGCTGTCCGTTTGTAGAAGTGTACGCATTTGCCTCATGACGTTCAACGATTTCACTCACGACAGAGGCTAAAAACATTTGTCCATTTCTGTCCAAAAGACTCTAAAAAGGCACAGATTAAACTTAAAATGAGATCAGCACGGCCAACTGTCACGCCTCAAGCAGGAGATACATTATGCTTTATCAGTCATCACTCTGACTCATTTCCTCGCATCAACATGGTGGAGGTTCACTCACACTAATAGATGGAGTTGAAAGGATATGTATGAAAATGGACAACATTTAGTATGTGAATATCAGTGTTTTGCATACACTACTGTTCAAAAGTTTGGGGTCACCCAAACAATTTTGTGGAATAGCCCTCATTTCTAAGAACAAGAATAGACTGTCGAGTTTCAGATGAAAGTTCTCTTTTTCTGGCCATTTTGAGCGTTTAATTGACCCCACAAATGTGATGCTCCAGAAACTCTATCTGCTCAAAGGAAGGTCAGTTTTGTAGCTTCTGTAACGAGCTAAACTGTTTTCAGATGTGTGAACATGATTGCACAAGGGTTTTCTAATCATCAATTAGCCTTCTGAGCCAATGAGCAAACACATTGTACCATTAGAACACAGGAGTGATAGTTGCTGGAAATGGGCCTCTATACACCTATGTAGATATTGCACCAAAAACAAGACATTTGCAGCTAGAATAGTCATTTACCACATTAGCAATGTATGGAGTGTATTTCTTTAAAGTTAAGACTAGTTTAAAGTTATCTTCATTGAAAAGTACAGTGCTTTTCCTTCAAAAATAAGGACATTTCAATGTGACCCCAAACTTTTGAACGGTAGTGTATATATATATATATATATATATCAGTGACGTGCAGTCACTGGAGGCCTCACCTGCCATCATGGAAAGAAAAAAAATGTAAAAAGAAAAAAAAAAAATTAAATTGTTATATGTATCCAGTGATTATACTATAAAGTTATTTTCCATTTAACTTCACCAGTTTTATATTATTTTTATTCAAAGTCGCAGAATTTTCACGTTTGCCGTTCAAATACTGAGAAGAAACGGTGTGGTGATCAGCAGCCAGTTGAGGCACGTCACTGCGTTGTGCCTCAACATGGATTGCGGACTCGGCTAACTGCTGGCCTGCTGTGCAGTGAGACCGTATTGCTATATGAATTATATTATACATTTCCATAGTTTAGTTAGCTGAGGTATATAATGTACAGTGTATTTTGTCAACAACTGTATGTGTGTAACGTATTTCTTGTGCTGAGCGATCATAAAACTGCTGCGAAGACACACTGGCTGAGGCTCGGTTAATGCACCCCCGCCGTAGAAAACGGGGGGGGGGGGGGGGTTCATGTTATATCAACTAAAGCCCACACTTAAACTTCCCACGTGCAAGATTGTATCTATTGTAACCTATTTTTATGGGCTTTCCTCTTTGTGATGTTAATTCCTGTTACACGCTGTTATACAGTATATTCCCGGCGCTCTTATTTTGAAGGCGCTAAGAGCGGAAGTGATGACACGTTGGAGTGAAGCGGAGGTTTTTGAAAGAAGGTAAATAAAGTGGTCAGCGTTATACAGTATATTCCCGGCGCTCTAATTTTGAAGGCGCTAAGAGCGGAAGTGATGACACGTTGGAGTGAAGCGGAGGTTTTTGAAAGAAGGTAAATAAAGTGGTCCTTGTGTAAACTGGAGCCTCCGTGTTTATTATTTTGTAGTTTCATACAGTATATGCGAAATTTATAAACCCTCGGTTACACTATTTAAAAAAGTTATTTAATAAGAAGCCAAAAAGTGCAAAAACAATAATGTTCGTGTTGGAGGAGTTGTGAATGACCGCAGGGCCACAGAATTAGGTACACCTGCAGACTGCAGCACGGATTTCATATTTCATTCATTCACAACTCCTCCAACACGAACATTATTGTTTTTGCACTTTTTGGCTTCTTATTAAATAACTTTTTTAAATAGATTCAATCTTGCACTTGGAAAGTTTAAGTTTGGGCTTTAGTTGTTATAACACTCCCGTCAGGGGGTGCATTCTACGGCAGGGATGCATTAATCCAGCACAACAGCGGCGCATGGACTTAATTTATAAGTAAAGGTAAGACCATAATAACGTTTTTTTTTATTATATGTGCTTTTTTGTGTGCTACTTTTTGTATGTGTACAGTTAAAGTTAAGTTAAAGTACCAATGATTGTCACACACACACTAGGTGTGGTGAAATTTGTCCTCTGCATTTGACCCATCCCTTGATCACCCCCTGGGAGGTGAGGGGAGCAGTGGGCAGCAGCGGCGCCACGCCCGGGAATAATTTTAACCCCCAATTCCAACCCTTGATGCTGAGTGCCAAGCAGGGAAGAATGCTGGTATGAGCTTTTAAACATAACCCGTTAACTGCTGCCAATCAAATGGTGAATAAGATACTCTTTAGGGTTCATATGTTTGTAAATCTGACTGTGATGAAGTCAGTGCCTCACCAGCCATGAACCTCACCGCACGTCACTGATATATATATATATAATATATATATATATATATATATATATATATATATATATATATATATATATATATATATATATACTGTATATGTGGAAGTCGCTTCCTAGCGGTCCTACTGTTGACACGGTACAAGAGCCAAGCGTGCAGTTTTCACAAAGTTTTTAATGATCAATTGCTTTAACAAAGTTCTCTCTCCAGCAGGACGCAACTTTTCGGCCACCTCCTGCTCCCGGCCGCTTACTGTTAAAGACAACAGATGATTAGATTAACAGGTACCACCTGTGAAATCTAACCACCTGCCAGCTGTGTCACGCCGTCAGCACTGCCACGCCCCCGTCTGATGGTGCTCTGTCCTCAGCACCATGGACAGAGGCAGTGATTTTTGCTCCTGCAGGCAGCGCTGACAACATATATATATTTTTTTTAACTGATAGGCCCCGGCACCACCCGCGACCCTTAAAGGGACAAGTGGTAGAAAATGGATGTATGGATGGAACTTGGGACTTCCCGCGGGCCAGATTTTGGACGCTGTAGAGCCGTATCCGGTCCGCAGGCCGTAGCTTGGGTATCAATAGGCCATTTATCGGTACTTTTATTTAATTGACTTTATATTTAACATTTAATAAACGTTTGTTTTTTTCTGTCTAAATTGACAGTGCACAGCTGTGTGAGCACTCAGGGAGGAGGCAGGCAATGTGAAAGTGTCAATAACGATTAGCCCATGCTGTTTAGTTTAATGCTGGTATAAAACTTACATAGGATTCCAGTCCTGGCATAAAAATAAGTTCACTTTTATCAAATTCTGTTCATGTAAAGATGGAGCTTGTTCATGTCTGTTATTTGCCACTGTGGTTTCTGTTTATCCTGTGCTGAAAAGTCCCTCTTCCAATAGAGAGTATACATTTTGGTGTTTCTTTATTTGTATTATTATTATTGTTTAACTGCCTTTAATTTAATTAGTTTTCAGTGTTTTCCCCCTCATGTTGTACATCATACTGCAACTTTGCAAGTTTAAAGACATGTTAAAATGTTAGAAAGTTAGAAAGTCAGACAGAGGGCATGTTTAGTTTGTGTTTATTATTAAAAAAAAAAAAATCAAACTGAGCATTTATTTCTGCCTATTTGTTTGGGGGAAAGTTGTACATTAAGTTGCGATATATATATATATATATATATATATATATATATATATATATATATATATATATATATATATATATATATATATATATATATATATATATATATATATATATATATATATATATATATATATCGCAACTTAATATATATATATATATATAGTATATTTTTTATTTTTTAGTCTAGCTTGCTACAATTCTGTGGGGATAGCTTCACCTGTACCTTAGCTACGTTTAATCAAGAGTAGCTAGTAGCTTAGCTTACTACATTTTACAAGTAGCTTGCCCATCACGGGATGCATGATTAATATGCATGAGATAAAACAATTATGCTCACCAAAAAGGTGGTAACTCGGGGTGTAGTGCAACTTCCACCAATTTTACCCCCCACTGTGAACCAGCCCAATGTGTTTGACAGCTCATCCAGTGTTGTGCCAGAGGCGACCCACATCACAGCATAGAGAGCATCTGATGTCTCTGAAACAGAATTTAATATCTAGCTTCTGAATTACAGAACAGCATGAACAAAATCAAGGAATACAAATTATTTTATAGGCAGTGAATGTGTGTGTGTGTGTGTATATATATATATCTATATGGTTATATAGGTGAGTTTTAAAATTGAAGTACAGTGGTTAAATTGAATTAATTGTGCATATTTTGAGATATAAGCAGCTTTTTGTTATTCTTTAAATTGCCAGCATAATTTAAGTTGCGGGCATTACCGCTGCTGGTAGTACCGTATTTTTCGGACTATAAGGCACACTTAAAATCCTTTCATTTCCTCAAAACTCGACAGTGCGCCTTATTACACAGTGCGCATAATGTACAGAATACTTCTGGTTGTGCTTACCGACCTCAAATATATTTTATTTTGTACATGGTGTAATGATAAGTGTGACCAGTAGATGGCAGTCACACATAAGAGATATGTGTAGACTGCAAGATGAGTCCAGTAAACGACACCAAAACTTTAAATGTTCCATTGAAAATATAGAACATTACACACGACACTCAAAAATCTGTCAAAATGTTTTAGTACGACTTTGGTAAGCTATGAAGCCACACCGCTTGATGGATTGTTGGAGCATTATGGCTACCATAGACAGACGAATTGTGCTTCAAGTGACGGTCAGAAAGCAGCTTGAAGATGGTCTGTAAAACATAATCTATGCAACATTTTGACCAAAGAACCACCATTACATGTTATGTAGACCACAAGGAAGTGTTTTACATTTAGAAAAAAAATCTTGCGCCGGTTTCAGTATGGTGCAAACTACAAGTGCTACACGTGTACTGCTTCGCTAATTCGACCACACACGTCATGTTTTTGACGATCCCTTTCTTTAATTCAATGACTACCATCCACGTCATCTTCTCAGAACTGTCCATCGCACTCACTTTCTTCCTTCCAATTTACAGGGTTCAATGTGGCGTTGGGCATGCCAACTAATGGCGGGGATGCTTCATCTTGCATCTTAAAGCTTAACACTTAGCCATGAGACAGCTCTTATCTCAAAACACTGGTAAGTTGGGGCACTCTTAAATTGAGGTACCAGTGTATTTAGAGATACAGGCCGATATTATCGGCCGATAAATGCTTTAAAATGTAATGTCGGAAATTATCGGTATCGGTTTCAACCTCCCGATTTTCCCGGGAGACTCCCGAATTTCAGTGCCCCTCCCGAAAATCTCCCGGGGCAACCATTCTCCCGATTTCTACCCGGACAACAATATTGGGGGCGTGCCTTAGCGTCCTCAACAACCTGTCGTCACGTCCGCTTATCCTCCATACAAACAGCGTGCCGGCCCAGTCACATAATACAAACGTTTGTATATGCGGCTTTTACACACACATAAGTGAATGCAAGGCATACTTGGTCAACAGCCATACAGGTCACACTGAGGGTACCGTTTGAACAACTTTAACACTGTTACAAATATGCGCCACACTGTGAACCCACACCAAACAAGAATGACAAACACATTTCGGGAGAACATCTGCACCGTAACACAACATAAACACTACAGAACAAATACCCAGAACCCCTTGCAGCACTAACTCTTCCGGGACGGCACAATATACACCCCCGCTACCACCAAACCCCGCACACAAGTTACATTGTTTAATGCATCCAGCGGGGCATCGCAACAAAATTAGGCATAATAATGTGTTAATTCCACTACTGTATATATCGGTATCGGTTGATATCGGAATCAGTAATTAAGAGTTGGACAATATCGGAATATCGGATATCGACAAAAAAGCCATTATCGGACATCTCTAAGTGTATTACATTATTGAATAAAACGACTGAGTTGTTTGTATTTGTAGTTTATTCAAACAATTTTTCTTATCTAGAAGATAAGACGATACACAAGTTTTGAACTAGCTCAGTCATAAAACCAATTAAGCTGAAATACCAGTGTATTGAGGTCTCCTCACTTTTGTTGTCCCTTGCATCATCCAGTAGTTGCACCATTGTCTGACTACCACACACGCACATCTTCACATTCACAGATGTACTCGTCTGATGTGTAGGCTTTTGCATTAATCAACAGCAGTTTTGACACTTGCCTCCAGAATGAGAACGTTCTCACAGATCCTCACTGTTGATTGTCCCTTCACTCCTCAAGCACTGCCAGCATTGCCTGCAGTGCTGTTTTCAGTTTGGCCTCCATGGAAACACAAGTTTTTTTCCCCCAGCTTCTTTTGTACTTTTCTCTGTTTTCAACTAAGTTTTGACCATTGAACAGTTTCACAAAATGTTTCACATTAGTCAACATTGTTTTTTTATAATAGGGAGATAGGCTTCAGCACCCCCTGCGACCCCAAAAGGGACAAGCGGTAGAAAATGGATGGACGGATGGGTTTTTAGTCTTATTATGCCAAGTTGACCTGTGCCCCCCCCCTTCTGATACCCAGTTTAGAAATTGAAATTGGCATAACTGTATTTGGATCCCTTTAATTGAGCTTGTTGTTAATAATATGTCATGTCTTTTGTTCATGTTTTTGTTTGCCGTTGTTCTGTTTGGTTTTTGGACTCTTTTTAGTTCCTGTTTACGCTCTCTTGTTTGGTCACCATAGCAACCCATTAGTTTCACCTGTTGCACATTTGGATTCACGCACCTGTTGCCAATGATGTCACTATTATTTAAGCCTGTCACTTTCTGTTGGTCGGCCTGGCGACAATACCCTTGTCACTCATGCCTGTTTATAGTTTCATGTTGATGTCAATTTCATGCTCCACTCATGCCACAGTAAGTGTTGTTTGTTTTACGTTCATAGTTTTGCCTTTGTGCTAGTTTATTGTTTTCATAGCCAAGTTTGTTCTCCGTCTTGTGCGCGCCTTTTGTTTGTACCCTTTTGTTGTAAAAATAAATCATGTCTTTACCTCCACGCCTTGTCCGCTCCAACTTCTCTTGCATCTCGGGAAAACAAACCCCCCAAAGTCCACATCCTGACATAATAATAGATATGTATTGACTTATTTACCACTGTTTTTATATGAGGATATAAAGCACTAACATAGTTTTGTCTTGGTGGGTAGTAAGTTCCAGTGCCGGGCCGTGCGTTTCCCATCTAGACCTTCAGTGATGTCCTTCTTAGTCCGACTTCAATAAATACCACTCAAAATACCATAATTTTGACCACGGCTTGTAAAAATACTTTACAGAAACAGTGTTTCCCATAAACTGCCAAGATACCTGTGGCAGTGGGGGCGTGGCTATGGGCGTGGCTATGGGCGTGGTCACAATGACATCATCAAGTAATTTGCATAATTTACTACAATGATATGATTTTCTCTAAAAAGGCTCAAAAAATGTATACTTACTAATTAATAATAACAGTTTTGTTTTAAACGTTCATCCATCCATTCATTTTACAATATAATTACAACACTTTATGTACATATTTATATACAGATTTGAACAATAAGTTATTCACTGAAATATAATTATTAATTGTGGTTCTTACAAAAAAGATATCTTATAAAAATATAAAAGCTAAAATGTCTCTTAAAGCTCTGCCCCTTTAATTAGTGCATACTAAATCATTTAAATTTAGCCTACTACTACAACCATATTATTTACCAGCAACATAAAGTGAAACAGAGGCAGAGGTGTCCTGCTACAGTCAGTAACAAATCAACAGAAAACAGTAGTGGTGGTAGATAGACACAAAGCTTCATCAAACATCTGATCCACTGAACAAAGAGCTCCAAAAATGTGATCCTACACTTCTCTTTTGTAAAGTAAATCTGAACAGCCGATATGGGCATCTACATCAACCATATGATTTGCCTGAGAAGCTGGACAGTACAAAAAATAAATAAAATAAAAAATTGAAAAATAAATAAAATAAAAATAAAAAATAAAAAAAAACTTTGTGGTGGCCTTAATTCTTTCGTGGCGGGCCGCCACAAATAAATGAATGTGTGGGAAACACTGAGAAATACACTTGCGCACTACTGGACATTGAATTAACTCAATTTGTCAATAGTGTACAAAACGGGCTATTTTTTGGCGCAATTTAAAAATCAATAAAGCCGCATCGGACGTGGTACTGTCAAAACTAAAATAATTGTAAGAAACATATTAACCTCTTAAGGCCCAAGCTGTTTGTTTACATGCTTTTTTATTTCTCTTTGCTATTTGGGCTTATTGGACCTTAATTAGAATAAAAACTAAAAATCATCTTTTTATATGATGTACTTAGTCCATAAGTACACAAACGTGTACTTCATGTGTAGTGACATGCTAATTTTTATGTTTACACTTTTTTTTCCAAATTCCATTGTATGTTATACTCTTCTGACACCACCAGATAACAGTATAAGTGTCCATATGTCGGCATAACACCCCAATTCAGTAGTGCACACAATTTTGGAAATACAAGCTAAAAGGTGCTGTCCACGCATGTGGCCACTATGGCCTATAGAGGTTACATGTGAAAAAATACAGTATATTTGAAGTCACAATACCGCTCGTAGTTGGTTGATTTGAGTGGAAGTTCAGGCAAACTTTGTTGGTTAAAAAAGTGAGTACCGCTGATTACTCCACTGGCCGGGTATGGCTCCGGTGCCACTTTCTGCTTTCGTAAATCACAACTTGTGATTGGATACCAGGGAGTGACAAGTGAGTATCCAATCACAGTCATGTTCAACGTAAGGCTACTGTCAATATCATGTGATCTGATCGGCTGTCGCAACTGTCCGTGAACTGAATGTCCTCCGTTCGTTAAACTGCACAGCCACCGTTAATGTTGGGTAAGAAGGCCTCTGACAGAATTCATACAAGCTAGCTGAATTCTGATTGGTTAAAAGAGCAACACTGGAGCCTGATATGACAGGAAGAAAATATGATGAATACTTGTATATATCCATGGAAAGTCAAATAAAAATAAAATTAACTTTTATTAATTAATGATCATGATTTATGTTAGGCCAGCAGAGAAGGCCTTGCTGGCCCTGACGGCACACCACTGCTAAGTTCATGTATATTATGTGTGTATGGAATAATTTATAGTCTGACGGCATTGGGTTCTCCTTGTCAAACTGAATACACCACCCCGTCATAGCAGAGAGAAAGTAATACCAGTGGAATGGTTTTACTGTTCGATGATGCCACTCTTACATAATCCGAGAAATGGAGACAAGCGCTGATCTGGGCCCCTGGCAAGAATAGCCAAGGAAACATTGAAAAATACAAGTCTCTGTCAGAAGCTGAGCATTGCTGAAAAGAGACACGATGAAAGATGCATTGGTTAGCAACTTACTAAATGATTCGTAGTAGACAATGAAACCATGTTTCATCATATGACCAATCAAGAACTGTGCATCACTTCTCATAACTCCAAATTGGGCTAGAAATAGTTAAATAACGTTTATTTTGATAGTTGTCTAGTCATGGGCTCTCCTAAAATTTAGTCCCCTAATCAGATTATGAAGTGTACACCTTTTCAGTTCATTTATCCTTTGAATTCAGCTTGAGAGTCGTGAGTTCAATCCCGGCCTCGGTATCTTTCTGTGTGGAGTTTTCATGTTCTCCCCGTGACTGCGTGGGTTCCCTCCGGGTACTCCGGCTTCCTCCCACCTCCAAAGACATGCACCTGGGGATAGGTTTATTGGCAACACTAAATTGGCCCTAGTGTGTGAATGTGAGTGTGAATGTTGTCTGTCTATCTGTGTTGGCCCTGCGATGAGGTGGCGACTTGTCCAGGGTGTACCCCGCCTTCCGCCCGATTGTAGCTGAGATAGGCTCCAGCGCCCCCGCAACCCCGAAGGGAATAAGCGGTAGAAAATGGATGGATGGATGTTTAGGCATGTGCTAACAATAAGGATGACTATTTCCTTCAGAAATATTTATACAGTAGCTGTGCTGCTCATTACCCTGCTGCAAAAAACAACAACTATTACACTTGTGTCCAAAAGCAAGGGCAGACTGGTATACAATGATTGTACCAATGATTGTCACACACACACAAGGTATGGCGAAATTATTCTCTTCATTTGACCCATCACCCTTGATCACCCCCTGGGAGGTGAGGGCAGCAGTGGGCAGCAGCGGTGGCCGCGCCCGGGAATAATTTTTGGTGATTTATTTTTGGTTTATTTTTTATATTTGGTGATTTGGGGTACTAGGATGACAGGGGATGCAAAACAATAACAGTGAAATACTTTTTCATAACATGGTCACTACTGCCTAATTTCTCTTGTTATATTCTTATTTTACTCTTATATTTTTGTTCTCATCGTTGCTTTTTATTTTTATTCTATTGTAATATTTTTCTATTTTGTCTCCATTTATACCCCCATTATTTACTTTTTACAATTTTGTACACTGCTGCTGGAATTTAAATTTTCCTGAGGGAACTCTCCCGAAGGAATCAATAAAGTACTATCTATCTATCTATCTATCTATCTATCTATCTATCTATCTATCTATCTATCTATCTATCTATCTATCTATCTATCTATCTATCTATCTATCTATCTATCTATCTATCTATCTATCTATCTATCTATCTATCTATCTATCTATTCCAACCCTTCATGCTGAGTGCCAAGCAGGGAGGTAATGGGTCCCATTTTTATAGTCTATGGTATGACTCGGCCAGGGTTTGAACTCACGACCTACCAATCTCAGGGCGGACACTCTAACCCAGGGGTGTCCAAAGTGCGGCCCGGGGGCCATTTGCGGCCCGCAGGTCATTTTTTAACGGCCCCACGGCACATTTTAAAAATACGATTGAAAAAAATAAAAAACATTAAAAGTGGTATTTAAAGAGCAAACAGGTGAAATGTAACAAGAACATGTAGCAATGTTTACTCTAATCACACAAAGCTGCCATGTAGGCAGTTTCTTTCTTTAAAAAATAATAATGAATCAAAATCAATGTCATTATGAATTATTGACCTATTCATGGCTCCAATTACGTCACATTAAATATTTTGAGATATTTTTTGGGGAAAATGTTTCATATTTTGTGTTTGCCATGTAAAAAAAATGAGCTGTTTTTTTAAAGGGCCTAAAACGAACAAACAAAAAACATAAACAACAATAAAACTTACAATTGACAGATACATCTGAAGTTGATCTCGAGATTATTGTGTTAAAAGTAAACAGTAAAAAAAAAAAAAATTATCATTTATTTTTTAACACTTTAATTAGTAGGACCCTTTTAGATCCCCTACAACAGTGGTTCTCAACCTTTTTTCAGTGATGTACCCCCTGCGAACATTTTTTAAATTCAAGTACCCCCTAATCAGAGCAAAGCATTTTTGGTTGAAAAAAAGAGATAAAGAAGTAAAATACAGCACTATGTCATCAGTTTCTGATTTATTAAATTGTATAACAGTGCAAAATATTGCTCATTTGTGGTGGTGGAAAAAAAGATATAAAAATAACTAAAAACTTGTTGAAAAATAAACAAGTGATTCAATTATAAATAAAGATTTCTACACATAGAAGTAATCATCAACTTAAAGTGCCCTCTTTGGGGATTGTAATAGAGATCCATCTGGATTCATGAACTTAATTCTAAACATTTCTTCACAAAAAAATAAATCTTTAACATCAATATTTATGGAACATGTCCACAAAAAATCTAGCTGTCAACACAGAATATTGCATCGTTGCATTTCTTTTCACAGTTCTTTTTGACAGACATTTTAGTGAGGGTCAAACCATCATGGCACGGTGGAAACTCTGGGTTTATGGTAATGAATGGAATAGCCTACTTGATTTGATGTTCAGTTTATGAACTTACATTCATATTTTGTTGAAGTATTATTCAATAATTATATTTATAAAGGATTTTTGAATTGTTGCTATTTTTAGAATATTTTCAAAAAATCTCACGTACCCCTTGGCATACCTTCAAGTACCCCCAGGGGTACGCGTACCCCCATTTGAGAACCACTGCCCTACAATTTTAGTGTGATTAGTTTTTAAGTGTCATTGCTCAAAAAATAATAATGAATTAAAATCAATGGTGTTGTGAGTTATTGACCTTTGTAAGGCTCCAATTATTATATAATCTCAAATATCCCACTTAAAAATTGTATTGGGTGAAAATATTGCATATTTTGTGTTTTTTTCATTTAAAAAAAGGGTTTTCTTTGACAAAAAAGAGCATAAAACTTAAATCTTTAAATTTTTTTATATTGACAGATAGATCTAATGTTGATCTAGAGATTTAAAAACTTGAATAATAACACAAATAATAATACTGAATAATGACACATTTTTTATATTTTTTTGACCAAAACCCTTTGGGGTCGCCGGGATCAAGCCTGAGTGGAAGCCTAAATGTATATTTTTTATACATATATTGTATTGGTTTTTAAAATAAAAAATATCAAAATGGCCCCCGCTAGCTTTGATTTTTCAATGTGCGTCCCTCAGTGGAAAAAGTTTGGACACCCCTGCTCTAACCGGTGTGGGTGTGTGACTATCAGTGGTACTTTAACTTTAACCTTAACTTATCCAGGGTAAGAAGATTTTAAATCTGCAATGCAGACCCTAGCAAAGAAGCAGCATTTACATGGTAGAGTTGTTGAAGTGTGATAATACTCTCTCATCATCTTTAATTTTTTTTAACACAAGTTATCGCTATGGATCGCTCTCAACAGTTTGCAAATGCACTTAAGGTGCGAGGGGAAAGTGTTGGAACATAAATGAATGTTTAAGACAGACAAACACTTGTGGACCACAGAGCAGGAAACTTTTGGTGTTTTTTTTTTTTCTGTAAGTATTATTATTAAAAACAGTACTGTAATTTGACAATGAGTATGTGCTTTACTGCCATCTACTGTCTACTTTGAAAGTCTGTGCGCTATGAATGGCTTCTGCTGCAACTTCCTGAAAGCAAGGTGCACTCATGAGGCAATGCCAAGTAATGCTGCGTCGTTGCACTCTGAGTCTACCGAAGAGGTCACACAGGTGGCATGCATTGAATTCGAGTCAACTTAAAAGCTGTACTTTTAGCTGTATTTTCAACCCATTGCCTCAGCTGAGCCGAGGGTGTGGATTACACGGTTCGCCGTCGAAGCCAGGGGTCAGCAACCTGTAGCTCTCGAGCCGCATGCGGCTCTTTAGTGCCGACCTAGTGGCTCCTTGGAGCGTTTTTTTAAAAAAAGGATTAGAAATGGAAAAAGATGAGGGGAAAATTAAAATTTTAGTTTTAGTATGTTTTTTGTTTGAGGACAAACCTGACACAAACCTTCCCAATTGTTAGAAAGCCCACTCTTTAATATGTTTGTGTGTATGCTTCACTGATGAGAGTATTTGGTGAACATCATTTTGTCCTACTAACTTTGGCGGTTCTTGAACTCACCATAGTGTGGACTGTGACACAACAGTTTGTTTACATGTAAAATCTTTGTCTCATTTTGTCCACCAAAAGTTTTATGCTCAAACGTGCGCTTTGTTGACATTATTGACTTGTTGGAGTGCTAATCGGGCATATTTGGTCAGTGCATGACTGCAAGCTAATCCATGCTCACAAGGTTTTTAGGCTAGCTGTATGTACATATAGCATCATTATGCCTCATTTGTAGGTATATTTTAGCTCATTTAATATCCTTTACTTGTGTCCTCTGTGTATTTAATTTATATTTGCATGTCTCATGACACATTATCTGTGTCATGATCCGTGGCCCGGATCATGTTTTTGTTATATTCTGTTAGTTTTGGACTCCCTGAGTTCCTGTTTTTGTGCACCCTTGTTTGCTTTTAGTTACCATGGGTGCTTATTGTTTCCACCTGTCTCTGATTGGTGCTTAGGACGCTCATCTGTTTCCCGAGCACTAATCAGAGGGACTATTTAATCCTGCCTTTGCCGGTCAGTCGGCTGGCTTCATCATTTGCTACTGCCACAGTTACGTTGGGTAAATTCCTTGTCTCCTATGCTTCTTGATTCCTGCGCTAAATCTCGCCTTAGCTTCCCGTGCGATCGGCACGCTTTCCTTTTGCTTGTTGTCTGTTTTTGGTACGTGTTCGATTTTTGAGGAATAAATCATGTTCCTACCTGCACGCCTTGTCCGGAGTGGTCCGTCTAAGTTGCGACCCCACGTCGGGACAATCTGTATGTAATATTGGCTGCATTTCTGATAGTTATTTGCGTGCCATGTTGTTCCAGACCGCAGCAAACATTACCTAGCTTTCCAAAGATTGTAATAAGTCTATTAAAAGAAGACAGCCTGCCGTTTCCTTTAACTTGGACACACACATCTATACCTTTGACCATTAAAAGCCAGTAATTTCCAGGAGTCATCTCACTTTCTGAGTGGCCTCTGATGTACTAATGGTTTCTAAAGTTGTAAAAATATGTAGAATAAATATTACATTTCAACATTTCTGTCAACGAAGATTTGCTTCAGCCTGCGACACATAGTCATTTTGATAGTAGGCTAATATAGCTAATATAGACACCTACATCATGTGTTGCCTTCATTATAACACTTATATACGATTTTTCCTTTTTTCCGTCTCCAGACAGATTAGTTTTTTGTATTTTTGATCCAATATGGCTCTTTCAACATTTTGAGTTGCCGACCCCTGGTCTAAGCAGTCTGTATACCAAATGGTATGCATATGTTTTTTACTGTTATGTTTTTTTTTCCCGTGTACGAGCACTGTTTGTGTAGCTTACAGTGAGCCTTACAGCTGCTGTGGGCTTCCTAGATGTTTGCCTGGCAAGGTTTTGCCCAGCAATATGCTCTTTCTGCTTTCCCTTGTCTTGTCCGCTATGGTTAGGAACGTAATACCTGTAATGAGGCCGTTGTTTGTCTGTGGTGGGGTTGTTGTGGGCCCTTGGGCTTTGGTAAATTTGTATTATTTTCTGCCATTTAAATATTTAATTTACAAAAAAAAGACGTCATAATGAATAAAGCAAAACATGTTCTAGACCAAAAATCCCTTCATATTCTCTACTGCTCACTAGTGTTACCGTATCTGAGCTACTGTGTAGAAATATGGGGAAATAATTACAAAAGTACACTTCATTCATTAACGGTGTTACAAAAAAGATCAGTTAGAATAATACATAATGTTGGATATAGAGAACATACAAACCCTTTATTTATTGAATCAAAAATACTGAAATTCCACGACATAGTGAATTTGCAAACAGCTAAAATTATGCACAAAGCAAACTATAACCTGCTACCCAAGAATATACAACAATTCTTCTCAAAAAAAGAGGAGAAATATAATCTTAGAGAAAAACGTAATTTAAAACATTTGTTTGCACGTACAACACTTAAGACCTTCAGTATATCAGTATGTGGAATTAAATTATGGAATGGATTAAGCAAAGCAATCAAACAATGTACTAATATGATACACTTCAAGAAACTCTTCAAACTTAAAGTGTTTACAAAGTACAAAGAAGAAGAACCATGAAAAACATTCTCAATTTATTTCATCCATCCATTCATTCATTCTTAAAGTAATCTTATTTATCTCATCATATGAAATATGACTTACTTCACCAATTATTATTATTAAATTCTTACTATTATTTATTTATTTATTTTTATTGTAATTACTTATGGAGTTTATTGTGAAAAAATTGTGAACAGGAAGTGAACAAAAAGTTTTGCAACTGTTATGTAAAGAAAAGGGGTAGGATTAAACAAGCTCTGCTTCTTCCTACTCCTTTTCGAACATGTTGAAAAGAAACTGGAAATTGTGATGTATCATGTTGTATGCTTGCATGTTCGAAATAAACTCAAACTCAAACTCAACTCAAACTAAATGTTAATATAAATTAAATATAGCCATCAAATTAAGAGCAATCAAAACCTCAAAAACACGAAATGTTTCGTTCTACCTGGATAGGACACATCTTGCTTCAAACACTTCACTCGTCATGACGTCATTAAAGCTCACCTTTCAGCATAGAACAAGGATGAGGTGATAGAAGAAAGGTAAAAGTATAACACATCATATTTGTTGCAGCATAGGAGAAAGTTATGTCCAAGTTTCACTTTTGCATCCCATTGCCCATAACTGTGGTGCGTTCCAAGACCCTCGATTAAAGTTGGAAAGAGAGGCGTCGCTAGTTTTTAAAGACTGGGGGAGACTTAACTCCCAGGAAATGCATTTATAATGATATAATCATAATAATAATAAAGATGTATCATTATGATTGGTATTATCCACTGATAATATCCTACGTGTATCAGCTAATATCTACTTTACACCCTTAAATAAAGGAAAACTTGACATATATATAATCATATTTAAGTGAATAATGACAAGTTATATTGTTGTTTAAAGGGGAACTGCACTTTTTTGGGGAATTTTCCCTATTGTTCACAATAATTATGAAAGACATGACGACGGATGTGTTTTTTAATGCCTTCTAACTAAAAAATAAATGTAAATAAAAGTTTGCTTAGAGCGAAGCCAATGGGTGATCCTCTATTCCGCCTATAAAACCCTATAAAAAAACATCCAAAAAGCACCAACAATACTCCATTCACACTTCGTGAGCTAAATATTAACCAAGTATTAGTAATATTGCGTTAGTGCTTATAATAACTATTTATAGCCAATGTTGATATGATTGACTCGTTCCCTAGCTCATCAAAATTTAATCTAGATCATTAATAATTTCTCTCACCTGGATAGTAGAAAGACGAGGACAAATTCCGACAAGTTGGTACACTCTGACAGCCAATTTCGACCTGTAAATGGCGAAAACGACACGAAAAGACGCTGGGTTCCACCCCCCTTTTCCTCACAAGGATTATAAGTCATTCTTCATCTAAATGTGAACATCCTAGCAGTCGGCATCCTAATGACAGCAGGCATTGTACAGTAAGTGATGGTTTATTATGTTTGTTGGCTCTCACAAAGTCTGCAGCGAGTAATAATCAGTGATGTTGTTAAAAAAATGTTTTTGCTTTTTGTGATGCGATTTTTAAATTATTGCTTAAAATGATCAAAATACGTATATATTAAATGTTATTATAAATGTGCCTGTTACTACATTACATATACTTAGATCATGGATATACAATCTTAATGGAGGTGTTTGGACTTTTTTTTAAGGGCTTTATAGGCAGAATAGAGTGGCTCCCATAGGCTCCATTTTAAGTGGACTTTTGATCGCATTTATTTAATATGCATTAAAAATGTATTTCATAATGACTGTGAACGGTAGGCAAAATTCCCCCCAAAAAGTGCAGTTTCCCTTTAAACTCATTCTGAAAAACAAAAAACGTAACTTTTTTTTTTTTTTACAAAATCAAATTATTCAGGAGTGTTAATATAGATATGTTCTAGATATGTTCATCCCATCTTCAAAAGTCCAAAACCTAATCAAGGTTTTTTACATGTGTTTGAATTCAAGCTTGTTTCAACCTAATTCATACAAGAGTTCATTTTTAGCGCATGTAAAAATAGCAAGTGTGTGTGCAGGAAAAATAATAGATATTTTCAGATGCATCGCAATTCGGACGTGGACGATTATAAAATGGATTAGTAAACATTGATAATCGATTTATGTATTGTAAATAAAGTAATGCAGACAGTTCTTGAATTTGGCTGACTGCAGCGAGCCACCTCACTGAGAGATCCGACCAGCCCCTTTACTCTCGGGCACTTACAGTATGTTCCAGTTTTGCACACATTTTTATTAATTTATTAAATGTGGGAATTAATTTAACTGTTTCCTATTACCAATGCACTGGGTTTCTTTCCAGTTGAAAGTGATAAAAGCTTATTTAGTGGAACGAAAATAATTATAAAAAAACTGCATCAATATACACTATATTGCCAAAAGTAGTTGGCCACCTGCCTTGACTCACATATGAACTTGAAGTGCCATCCCATTCCTAACCCATAGGGTTCATCCTTTTGCAGCTACAAGGTTGGGAAGTGTGTTTATAGGAATTTTCAACCATTCTTCCAAAAGCGCATTGGTGAGGTCACACACCGATGTTGGTCGAGAAGGCCTGGCTCTCAGCCTCCGTTCTAATTCATTCCAAAGGTGTTCTTTCGGGTTCAGGTCAGGACTCTGTGCAGGCCAGTCAAGTTCCTCAACACCGGACTCTGTCATCCGTATCTTTATGGACCTTGCTTTGTGCACTGGTGCACGCTCATGTTGGAGGAGGAAGGGGCCCGCTCCAAATTGTTTCCACAAGATTGGGAGCATGGAATTGTCCAAAAATGTTTTGGTATCCTGGAGCATTCAAAGTTCCTTTCACTGGAACTAAGGAGCCAAGCCCAACTCCAGAAAAACAACCACACACCGTAATTCCTCCTCCACCAAATTTCACACTCGGCACAAAGCAGTCCGAAATATACCGTTCTCCTGGCAACCTCCAAACCCAGACTCGTCCATCAGATTGCCAGATGGAAAAGCATGATTCATCACTCCAGAGAACACGTCTCCACTGCTCTGGAGTCCAGTGGCGGCGTGCTTTACACCACTGCATCCCACGCTTTGCGTTGGACTTGGTGATGTATGGCTTAGATACAGCTGCTCGGCCATGGAAACCCATTCCATGAAGCTCTCTGCGTGCTGTATGTGGGCTAATTTGAAGGTCACATGAAGTTTGGAGCTCTGTAGCAACTGATTGTGCAGAAAGTCGGTGACCTGTTTGTTTCCTGTTTGATATTATAAATAAATAATGATAAATGGGTTATACTTGTATAGCACTTTTCTACCTTCAAGGTACTCAAAGCGCTTTGACAGTATTTCCACATTCACCCATTCACACACACATTCACACACTGATGGAGGGAGCTGCCATGCAAGGCGCTAACCAGCACCCATCAGGAGCAAGGGTGAAGTGTCTTGCCCAAGGACACAACGGACGTGAGGTAGAAGGTGGGGATTGAACCGCGGTAACCAGCAACCCTCCGATTGCTGGCACGGCCACTCTACCAACTTCGCCACGCCGTCCCTATTATATTGGGTTTAGGGTGGGATGGGAGACTTGTGTATGACGGCCCAGAATTGTGTGCTGGGAGCAGAGGATCCTGACATTTGAGCGGAAAGTCTTTAAGTAAAAAGGCTTGAATAAAATATGGGCCTTTTCATGACTATATCAATGATGAGTGTGTTAGCCTGAGTCCCTTGTGAGGGTGGACAACATGGAGTGTCTGCCAGCAGAAGGGAAAGCGTGGGAAGTTGGTCAAGTCGACATTGAGAGCAACAGGCAGTCTGACGGTTAGAATCGGCATTCGAGACTGAGAATTACTAAAGACAACTCTCAGAGCAGAAAAGGCCACAGCGGATGCAAAAAGCCAGGATGACATGAACACAAACAAGATAAGATCCATATTTAGTGGTCAGCGCATGCACTTCACATGTGGCTTGACTCCCACATACTAATTTCTCCTGCTAATAGCAAGATGGTCATCAGACATCATTTACAGGACGTGATCAATTATCTGTAATCGTATCAGAAGGCATCATCCCCCCCCCGAAATCTTTCGATAAGATGACTTCCCATAAAGGGTTTTGGACATGGACACATGCTTGTGGGGGAGATGTAACTCAGTTTGGGCCGTAATGTCTTTAGCCAGACTAGAAATAGGCTGCTCATGTTCATATTTGTCTTTGTGAGTTTGTTGGAGCAAAGACAGCTGTGTCCAGATGAGCGAGACAGCTTCCGTGCTTCCCCCAGTTGAAACCTTTGTTGGCCAAACAGCAAATATCATGTTCTTGCTTTTCACGTACAGTAGCAATTAATGGCTTTTTTGCCGATATCCGATATCCCGATATTGTCCAACTCTTAATTACGATGTCGATATCAACCGATACCAATATATACAGTCGTGGAATTAACACATTATTATGCCTCATTTTGTTGTGATGCCCCGCTGGATGCATTAAACAATGTAACAAGGTTTTCCAAAATAAATCAACTCAAGTTATGGAAAAAAAATGCCAAAATGGCACTGCCATATTTATTATTGAAGTCACAAAGTGCATTATTTTTTTAACATGCCTCAAAACAGCAGCTTGGAATTGGGGACATGCTCTCCCTGAGAGAGCATAAGGAGGTTGCGGTGGGCGGGTTTGAGGCGGGGGCCTGGGGGGTAGCAGGGGGTGTATATTGTAGCGTCCCGGAAAAGTTAGTGCTGCAAGGGGTTATGGGTATTTGTTCTGTTGTGTTTATGTTGTGTTACGGTGCGGATGTTCTCCCGAAATGTGTTTGTCATTCTTGTTTGGTGTGGGTTCACAGTGTGGCGCATATTTGTAACAGTGTTAAAGTTGTTTATACATACACCCTCAGTGTGACCTGTATGGCTGTTGACCAAGTATGCACTTGTGTGTGTGAAAAGCCGTAGCTATTATGTGACTGGGCCGGCACGCAAAGGCAGTGCCTTTAAGGTTTATTGGCGCTCTGTACTTCTCCCTACATCCGTGTACCACTCCGTACAGCGGCGTTTTAAAAAGTCATACATTTTACTTTTTGAAACCGATACCGATAATTTCCGATATTACATTTTGAAGCATTTATCTCTAGTAGCAATATGTTCAATTTTCATTCATCAATTTTATTAATATTATCGTGTGAATGCCCAAGATTCTGTACCAAAAAAAACGACTGGGAATCGTGAGCTGTTTAAAAAAATAAAAAAATCCTGGGTTACCCAGAATTCCTGGTTTTCCGGGTCATTTTTCGAACTTGCACAATTTCTCAACCGATTTTAACCGTTCCACCATTCACACATTCCACTCACCTGTGTAAGCGCGTTAACTGTCAGCATACTTGTGAGAACGTTAGCGTGTTTTTCTTTTGCTTATTTTATGTATTTATTTATTTTAATTTAGAGATGTCCGATAATATCGGACTGCCGATATTATCGGCCGATAAATGCTTTAAAATGTAATATCGGAAATTATCGGTATCGGTTTCAAAAAGTACAATTTTTCTTTTTAAAACGCAGCTGTACGGAGTTGTACACGGACGTAGGGAGAAGTACAGAGCGCCAATAAACCTTAAAGGCACTGCCTTTGCGTGCCAGCCCAATCACATAATATCTACGGCTTTTTACACACTCAAGTGAATGCAAGCATATTTGGTCAACAGCCATACAGGGCGGTATAGCTCGGTTGGTAGAGCGGCCGTGCCAGCAACTTGAGGGTTGCAGGTTCAATCCCCGCTTCCGCCATCCTAGTCACTGCCGTTGTGTCCTTGGGCAAGACACTTTACCCACCTGCTCCCAGTGCCACCCACACTGGTTTGAATGTAACTTAGATATTGGGTTTCACTATGTAAAGCGCTTTGAGTCACTTGAGAAAAAGCGCTATATAAATGTAATTCACTTCACTTCACTACAGGTCACACCGAGGGTAGCCGTATAAACAACTTTAACACTGTTACAAATATGCGCCACACTGTGAACCCACACCAAACAAGAATGACAAACACATTTCGGGAGAACATCCGCACCGTAACACAACATAAACACAACAGAACAAATACCCAGAACCCCTTGCAGTACTAACTCTTACGGGACGCTACAATATACACCCCCCGCTACCCCCTTACCCCCAATACCCCACCCCCCCAACCCCGCCCACCTCAACCTCCTCATGCTCTCTCAGGGAGAGCATGTCCCAAATTCCAAGCTGCTGTTTTAGGGCTTTTTTAAAATAAAAAAAAATAAAGCACTTTGTGACTTCAATAATAAATATGGCAGTGCCATGTTGGCATTTTTTTCCATAACTTGAGTTGATTTATTTTGGAAAACCTTGTTACATTGTTTAATGCATCCAGCGGGGCATCACAACAAAATTAGGCATAATAATGTGTTAATTCCACGACTGTATATACCGTATCGGTTGATATCGGAATCGGTAATTAAGAGTTGGACAATATCGGAATATCGGATATCGGCAAAAAAGCCATTATCGGACATCTCTAATATATTGTATTTGTTTTGAAAATGAAAAATATCAAAATGGCCCCCGCGTGCTTTGATTTTCCAGTGTGCGGCCCCCAGTGGAAGTAGTTTGGACGCCCCTGTTATGTAACCACTCTCACAGCTCTTTTGTCTTGCTATCTCTGCAGAGGCAGAACCACCGATACAGCTCTTGAATTAGACGTGCGGATAGTGCAAGTGCACCGCAAGTTGTGTCTTGGCGAGAGTACATCTTGTGCGAATGATGTCACTGATGATAGTCTCCCTCCCTCCTGCAGCGAGCGTACATGCACTGGATGTGATGGTGTCTCAGAGCAGCATCCAGGTCGCCCGAGGCCAAGCAGCCGTCCTGCCTTGCTCCTTCACCACCAGCGCTGCTCTCAACAACCTCAACATCATCTGGATGGTGATCCCACTGTCCAATGCCAACCAGCCTGAACAGGTGCGTTCACTTACACACCTTCACCCACAGTCTTGGACCTTTTAAGCTGAAGACAGTCAACAAAAAAAAATTGCCGACTGGGGAATCGCTTATATGATTCCTTCTTTCTCACCAACTGACTAACTTTCCAAATGTAACCTCACTGCATATTGCCTGATTGGGGACGGCTGCTTTGCTATGACAACTTTGCAGTCAAAACAGGTACATAAGATCTGAATCTCAATTTAATCTCCAACAAGGTGTGTTCAGATAGAGCCGGAAAGCCCCTTCAGGGAACACACGTACAGTATGCACTCACCGGACGTTCAATTTGGTGCAGCTGGACCATTTAATGACCTTTTTCGGTACAAAAGCTATGAAAATACTCAAAATCTATAAAAAATTCTATTGCATCAGCGTTTCCCAACCATTACTGACGTCAGAACCATCTCACGGCTGACTTTGCTGGTGGTTTAGGGTGAGCAAATCAAGGGCTAGTCGTAAACTTTTCCTTGAGCTCACTGTCAACCAACACGGCGTCGATCGTGTGAGACTACTGTTTAAAACAGGGGTCCCCAAACTTTTTGACTCGGGGGCCGCATTGGGTTAGAAAAATGTGTGTATATCCATCCATCCATCCATTTTCTACCGCTTATCCCTTTTGGGGTCGCGGGGGGTGCTGGAGCCTATCTCAGCTACAATCGGGCGGAAGGCGGTGTACACCCTGGACAAGTCGCCACCTCATCGCAGGGCCAACACAGATAGACAGACAACATTCACACTCACATTCACACACTAGGGCCAATTTAGTGTTGCCAATCAACTTATCCCCAGGTGTATATATATATATATATATATATATATATATATATATATATATATATATATATATATATATATATATATATATATATATATATATATATATATATATATATATATATATATATATATATATATATATACAGGGCCGGCCCGTGGCATAGGCCGTATAGGCAAATGCTAAGGGCGCCGTCCATCAGGGGGCGCCACGCCAGTGCCACAAATGTTGGAGAAAAAAAAAACAAAAAAAAAACAGTTGGTTCCTCATATTTCTAAATACAAAAAATAATCCCACATTAATTAAAATGCAAAATAAAGCCTATTTAATAGAAATATTATTTGTTACATCATTAATTTGAGCACTGCTGGGATTCGGTTAAAGATAATCATAGCATAATATTCTCATATAATATGTTAATTTGCTTTCCTTAAGTAAAAAAAAAAGGTCAAAGACAAAGCTATTCGGTTTCTTGTGAGTATGTACACTTCACTGCCGATGTGGGGGGGGGGGGGGGGGGGGGGGGGTGCCACCTAAAATCTTGCCTAGGGCACCAGATTGGTTAGGGCCAGGCCTGTATATATATATATATATATATATATATATATATATATATATATATATATATATATATATATATATATATATATATATATATATATATATATGTATATATATATATATATATATATATATATATATATATATATATATATATATATATATATATATATATATATATATATATATATATATATATATATATATACATTAAGTCAGGAAAAAACACAAGAGGCTATATCATCCCTACAAGCCTGTTTCGCAGGTTTCCCTTGCATTTTATTGCAATAAAATCTGAAACAATACGAAAAGAATGCCATTGTAAGTTAATAATACTAATACAGACACTCGTCAGGAGATTTTATTGCATTTTATTGCAATAAAATCCCCTGACGAGCAGTGAAACCTGTGGAACAGGCTTGTAAAGATGATATAGCCTCTTTTGTTTTTTCCTGACCTAACATATATTCCGCTCTACCCCGGTATTGAGCACTGTGTAATGGATAAACCACAGAAACCATGACTATGTGTGTGTATATATATATATATATATATATATATATATATATATATATATATATATATATATATATATATATATATATATATATATATATATATATATATATATATATATATATATATATATATATATATATATATATATATATATATATATACTGTACATATACCTATATATATATACATTAGGTCAGGAAAAAACACAGAGGCTATTTCATCCCTAAAAGCCTGTTTTGCAGGTTTCCCTGCTCTTCGGGGGATTTTTAAAAATCCCCCGAAGACGATGATGTCACGTTATTATTATATTTAGACAATATGATTTGCCTGAGCGACTAGGAGACACCGAGAGTAACAAGCGATAGAAAATGGATTAGAAAAGACAGATTTAAAATAAATAAATAAATAAATAAATAAATTTAAAAAAAAAAATATATATATATATATATATCTTTTTTTTTTTAACCTGGGACTTCCCGCGGCCGTAGTTTGGGGGGACCCCTGGTTTAAAAGGAAGACATTTTGTGTGCTAATTGCGCCAACATTTCTGAGAACATGCCGCGAGGAGGGGAAAAAAAACCCCATTGTGCTTCAACACATCAAACCTTATCAGCCACTTGAAACGCCAGCGGTGTTTTGAAAGCCTACGAAGACTGCCTGCACTGTAAAAAGAAGCTATCAGCTGCAGAAAAAGGCCCGGGGCATGTTCCTATCGCTACTGCGTCTGATACTGTAAGTGAAAAAGGTTTGCCAGAGACAATAAAGCGGTCTCTGATTTCATCATGGAAATTATGGCTCTAGACGACCAGCCATTTAAGATGAAGATACTGACTTTTATCAGGACACCTTTACAGGTACAGTTCATCAAATGCACATTTATTTGAGTCTCTTACCTCCAGATGTGCACAAACTACAGTTAGATATAAATGTAAAAAATAATAGATAAATACATTGTCAATAATCAGTATCGGTCTTAAAGATAATAATTCCTATCATTTGTTGTAGATAAATACTGTATTTTCCGTACTATAGAGCTCATCGGGATATAAGCTGCACCCACTAAATTTTAGAATAACTTTTTTTTTTGCCCTATATTAGCCGCACCGATGTTGTGAAATTAGTTTTTTACACCGAAAGATTCTGTAACTGTTTATTTACATACCTCAATTGTTTCCAAAGGGTGTCTGTTACACGGCAGTAAAACAGCTGATCAAACATAACAGAAGTCATCGTCATGGACCCAATAGCTGCGGAAGCTCGCTCTCCAATCAGCTAAACCAGGGGTGTCAAACTCAAATACAGAGTGGGCCAAAATTTAAAACTGAACAAAGCCGCGGGCCAAAGTTGAACAAATTAACCTTTCAATAGGGACCCAAACAAGTTTTAATTTGAATATTGAACAAGCAAGGCTTATATAACTTTATAGTGACATGCAAAATCGAGTTTCAAATAATAATAATAATAATAATGAAAAAATATCAATGGCATATCAAATACAATTTAAATAAAAATGTAATGCCTCTTTACTATTTGCAGCCTTCTGAGGGAAATTTCAACATTAACTTTTTCCACAGGCTAATAAATTTGAAAATAAAATAACAATGAATAAACCAACCATTCAGGACTTTAAACTGCTCAGTTTGCAACACACTGAACTAATCTGATGTGCCCAAGCCAGATACCTGGCATCTTTTCTTGAATGCTAGTTCATTAATGTCGGGGCTCAGGCTTTGAGCTGAGGCAACCTTCATTATCGAACGAAGGTGTTCATCAGTCATTATATCTCGTAGTCCAGCCGGACCACAGTCTTGGGGGCGTGCCTTAAAGGCACTGCCTTTAACGTCCTCTAAAATTGGCCCGCGGGCCAGAGTTTGACACCCATGAGCTAAAATTCAATAAGTCCCTATTGACGTTTTGGTGAATTTACTGAGGAATTTGTGTAACTGAAACAATACAAAAAGTATGCCGTTGTAATTAATAATACTAACACAGATACTCGTGAACGTGTGAACATATTAGCTAATGCTAACGACGCTAGCGTCTTTACATTACGATAGCATGTGCACATATGCATGAAAACACTCCTACAGACATCAAGCATGGGACAGTTTGGTAAGTATAAACCGTTTTAGTTATATTGCAAAACTTACAAAAGCTTGAAATGATGAATGGAAAATACATAAGAGTAGGAACGCTATGGACGGCTAGAAGACCGAACGGCACTCTACTTTCGGTTTGAAAGCATTAAATGGGGAGACAACTCACCCAAAAGATGGCGCCATAGCACAAACAATAAAACACCCCAATGTATTTGCTTGTTTTTTCTTTTTTTACTCTTTCTATTATTGCCGTCAGCTAAGAAAAAATAAATGAGAAATTAAGCTGCAGGGTTCAAAGTGTGGGAAAAAAGTAGCGGCTTATAGTCCGGTATTTACAGTAATAATTTTCAGACCAATTAAATTAAATTGGATCATTTCCGGGGGCACACCCAATGGATGATGTGACTAATGTGGTTGGGAATCACTGATTTAGAACACCCGCTTGTGTGCCTAATGAAGTGTCCAGTGAGTGCATACGGTGAACTAATTTTTACCTATCTGACCTCGATTGCTACTGTAAAGCTTTTTCTTAAGTTCCACATGTCACGTTATTATTTGTGCAGAACATCCACAGTCTGTTGCAAGAATAGACCGTCTCAATCTGATCGCAATGATTTAGATTTTTTAATGACAAATGAGCTACACTCGTATATGGAGACAGATTTTAAAATGTAATGATTGCCTTAAAATATGCGCGCAAGGAAAATCATATCAGCAGAAAGTTATTGACTACCACCCGCCTTCCATACTCATATTTAAAAGCATGGCAAGTGTTTACGTTTAATTACACAGAGCCTGTGATGCATCTGGTGATCTCCTACACTTTAAAGTTCAGATGGGAAATATGGCATATATTCTTGAAACTTCTGCCAAGCTAAAAATGAACCGTGGACACTCAAAGGGATCAGTCATTATTTTGAAGACAATCGCTGCGGGCAGGGTTTAGAAAGGGTTTTACCATGAACATCAAAGAAATTAGCATAGATGAAACCACAGCACTAGTTTGATCCGAATTATACAACATTTCTTCATTAAAAGTTGTGTGTTTCGCAATTAGAAGTCCCGTGTGTTTTGCAATTATGGCATTCATTCATCAGACTTCTCTGACATCTTAGAAGTTGACCTCAAAATATTCTGGCGCTCTCATTGGTTTTCTATCGTATAACTAAAACAACACAGAAGCAATACGCATCAATCAAGAAGTTAGTTTTTAAAGTATTAAAGGACCCATAGTGTCTATATGACCGAAATTTCACTAACAAGTTCTCTTGATGTATTTTTTTTTCGCCTGAAAATGAATCTGATTGGCATTCCCCATACGATCACTTAGTTTATGAGTAATCCGTAGATAAATAACTGTACCCTTTCCATGGCCAGACTTGGTGTGACGTCATCTACAGAACTGGAGCCAATTTCCCCGCATAGACAATGTAGATCAGAGGTGTCAGGGGCCGCATGGAGGAAAATCTGTGCACACGCGGGCCGGACTATTAAAATAATGGCATTAAAACTAAAAAATAAAGACAACTTCAGATTGATTTCTTTGTCTTACTTTGGCCAAAAATAGAACAAACACATTCCGAAAATATTACAATAAAAATATAGAAAAAAATACCGGCAGCGGTAAAGTTTAGATCCATGAAGAAAAGAAGAAAATTAATGTTTATAACTGAATAAATTTACATATGCATAAAAATGTGTTTTATTTGTTTATTTATTTTTTATTTTTTAAAGAATTCACGTTTATGAAAACCTTTTTCCAAAACACAATATATAGAATGTGAGATATAACAGGATAATGCATACATTTATCATTTGTTTTCAAAACGGTTACAAAAAAGTGGGACCCCAAAAACCTACTGTGGGACCCCATTTTTATGACTTGATGGCGTCCCAGGGACCCCATCAAAATTGAAAATTCCTAGCGCCAACACTGATGGAGTATTGGTGCGTGCAAAACAGCAGCAGGCGGCTGTGGCCTGCGGGCCGGTTCTGATACTAATCAAATATCATCCCGGGGGCCATAGATAATTCCTTCGTGGGCCTTGACTTTGACACATAGGGTGTAAATAAAGGCATGTAAACCTATTATTTTTACTCACTTAATTAATTGTGTGTTTTTGTCGCACTGGTCCCTGAAAAATTCAAACATTATGAGGAAAACATAAATATAAAATAGCTTCCTTGCTCTTCCATGGACACGACCATAGCCTGTGTTTCCTCATGCTCTTTCAGCTTTATCTCAAGCATCTTGAGGAAAACATCAGTAGATGAGGACGCAAAATAGAACACTAGTAGCTTAACTTATTTTTTCTCTCGTTTTTGGAGTCTACCTTTTTTTCTCAGTTTTTCCGTAGGTTTTGACCTCCCCCCCGAGGGTGCTCCTGATTTTCGGGATCGCATTTGACTTTTGTTTTTAACATTTTCCATCCAAATTTCAACAAAAACCCTTCTTCTTCGAAGCCATAATGATTAAAATGATAGATATTGCCACTCCTCTCATTTTGCACAAGTCTGTTTGACTGGATAGGTTTATATTTTCCTCATATTACCAATCTTTTGGAACTGTTTGCAGGCTGAGCCCTTCTTTAGTTGTATTGCTGAAACCTGCAACAGCGCTGCAAAAACTAAAATCTAAGTAAGATTAAATATCTCAAATAAGGGTGATATTTGCTTATTTTCTGTTTGATAAGATAATTCTTCTCACTAAGCAGATTTTATGTTAGAGTGTTTTACTTGTATTAAGGGTTTTGGTCCTAAATGATCTCAGTAAGATATTACAGCTTGTTGCTGAGATGTTATGACCTATATTGAGTAAAACATGCTTGAAACTAGAATATCAACTGTTGCAAAGCTGTGTCATCAACACTCACAAGTATAAAACTACTTTTTTTAAAGTAATAATTTCTTATTTCAAGCATGAAATGGGGTTCATTAAGGTTAGCTAATTTTACTTGTTTTGGAAAGTCTTAACAAGCCAAATGTTCTTGTTCTATAGGCAGATAATTTTGCTTAGTTCAAATAAAATACCCCTAATTTTTGTTTAGTTTTTTCTTGTTTTTGAACACTGACTTTTTGCATTGAATGCACCTGGCGGCCATATTTAATCATTACTGCAAATTCCGTGTGAAAATAACGTGATGCGGTATGAAGATTGCTACCAAAACACGTACGTGTGAAATTGCCTCCAGTCTTCTGTAGGTGACGTCAGCAGGCTGATGCAGGCCCGCCCACATTTTCTAGCTAAAAGTCGCCGTTCCAAAAATGTCCCGAAACTCGTTAGAAAATAAGCCTAAAATCACCCATTGTGTCTATTTTGGGGATAATTTTACCAGTAGATACCATTTTAAAGTAAACACTATGAAATAACTAATAGCATTAGAGGGGCCCTTTAAATTTTAATTTTCCTGAGGGAACTCTCCTGAAGGAATCAATAAAGTACTATCTATCTATCTAATAATATCTTTACTAGAATGTAATTGTAACGTAAAGGTAACGTTATTATTCTGTATTCTTCATTCATCACTCCAAGCAACGTTTGTAAGTTTTACAATAAAACTAAATCTGTCACCACATACAGAGTACCATTATTGCAAAGGTAAAACACAGACTGCAGAGGTATTGCAGCACAATTTGTGCGGAGACAATATCTCTTTTGGTGCCTCTGAACGCACCTTGGGGATCATATAGATACATGCTGTAGATATCTGTTTGTTGTAGCTGTAGAGGTTTTCTGTGTTTATCCCCACGTTTCAAAAATGCAATGCCTGGTAGTGCTTTTTTACAATCGTCTAATGCTACTAACTTTTTTGCATTTGCTCATTTCTACCGAAACCAGACTGAATAATTTAGTCACCGTTGTGTTGTTGTTTGTTTAAATTCCTGCGCTTCCCTACTTGCCTCTCTTCTTGTGTGTTTTTCCTCACCTTCCTGCCTTTCTCCCCCTTTTTGCAGGACTTCTGTGATTTATTTCAAAGTTATTTAACATGCAGCTGCAGGCCGCACAAGCTCACCTGCCTCCCCTCCTTTTGAACCTCCGCTGGTCGGCCGTCCAAATAATATAATCATCTTCTGCACTAATTACCTCATGCCCACGACAGGCTCTATATCGCAGCTGTTCGCTACACACACACCCACACACACACACACGATGACACACACACACATACACACACACACAGACTAGCTTTAGACAAGCTGCTGGTCCAAAGTGCTGCACAGATCCAGACGCATCCATGCGTATCTTATATATATTTACTGGGTTCACGCAACATGCAGAGACACACACGTGCATGCAGAGTTCTCAATAGGCATGTGAAAACGGTCAATTACAGTCGTGGTTAAAAGTTTACATACACTTGTAAAGACATCACATGGACAAAGATAAGACCTTCTGCAGGAAAGTTCTGTGGTCAGATGAAACAAAAATTGAGCTGTTTGGCCAAAATACCCAGCAATATGTTTGGAGGCGAAAAGGTGAGGCCTTTAATCCCAGGAACACCATGCCTACCGTCAAGCATGGTGGTGGTGGTAGTATTATGCTCTGTGCCTGTTTTGCTGCCAATGGAACTGGTGCTTTACAGAGAGTAAATGTGACTATGAAAAAGGAGGATTACCTCCAAATTCTTCAGGACAACCTAAAATCATCAGCCCGGAGGTTGGGTCTTGGGCGCAGTTGGGTGTTCCAACAGGACAATGACCCCAAACACACGTCAAAAGTGGTAGCGGGGGATTTATATTGTAGCGTCCCGGAAGAGTTAATGCTGCAAGGGGTTCTGGGTATTTGTTCTGTTGTGTTTATGTTGTGTTACGGTGCGGATGTTCTCCCGAAATCTGTTTGTCATTCTTGTTTGGTGTGGGTTCACAGTGTGGCGCATATTTGTAACAGTGTTAAAGTTGTTTATACGGACACCCTCAGTGTGACCTGTATGGCTGTTGACCAAATATGCCTTGCTTGCATTCACTTGTGTGTGTGAAAAGCCGTAGATATTATGTGATTGGGCCGGCACGCAAAGGCAGTGCCTTTAAGGCACGCCCCCAATATTGTTGTCTGGGTTGGAAATCGGGAGAAATTCGGGAGAATGGTTGCCCCGGGAGATTATCGGGAGGGGCACTGAAATTTGGGAGTCTCCCGGGAGGGTTGGCAAGTGTGACTGGGAGACGCAACTGCTCTGTACTTCCCTACGTCCGTGTACCGCTCCGTACAGCGGCGTTTTAAAAAGTCATGAATTTTACTTTTTGAAACCAATACCGATAATTTCCGATATTACATTTTAAAGCATTTATCGGCCGATAATATCGGCAGTCCGATATTATCGGACATCTCTAATTAACATTGCTGTATGTATACTTTTGACCCAGCAGATTTGGTCACATTTTCAGTAGACCCATAATAAATTAATCAAATAACCAAACTTTTTTGTGACCAACAAGTATGTGCTCCAATCACTCTAACACAAAAAAAATAAGAGTTGTAGAAATGATTGGAAACTCAAGACAGCCATGACATTATGTTCTTCACAAGTGTATGTAAACTTTTGACCACGACTGTATGTGTCCATACAAGCAAATATGACCAATCATATTCCAGCGTGACGCCCTCATACGCTCATCAATATGTACAAAAACACACGTCGGCAAAAAGTCTGCCATCCAAGAATAGATCCGCGAGATGTTCACTGTCTCATGCGATATCGTCACCTTGCATTACAGCGTAATGTGTTGCATGTGACACACTGGAGAAGTATAAAGACTTGGCAAACAACTTTTTAAGTGCACGTTGTCGCAAACAAACACCTGCCGCAGGAAACCAAAACACAGCGATGACAACAACACCAGAAGAAACAAGCACTTTGTGCGAATACGGGGCGGCGAGGCGACGGCGCTCGTAGTGCAAGGTCATTTTGGAGAAAGAGAATGTCATAAATGATTACGGTTGATGCTAAAAGCCATTAAGAATTACTGAACAGAACTCTGTCCACTTACACACCCTCGCTGCCTGCGCTAGCACTCTAAAAAGCGCTCTCGGACCACTCAGCTCGCGCTCGCTCTCCTCGAATTTGAATACCATGTTCGGATAAAAAGCGACAGTGCCACTTATTAAACTCTGCTACATGGAAAAAGCACGAGAAGTGTCAGTTGTTATTGCACACCAAGCTTGGCTTTTTGGTGATACTCAGAGGAATGTTTGTGTGTTTGCGTGATGCTTTGACTTCACAGGCTGTCCAAGTAGTTCAATCTCCAAGGCGGACTTCACACTATTGTCTATGTTATTGATTCCACCACGAGTTTTGTACACTAGCTCCCTACTTATCGCTGGACGTTACTTTCCGAGTAGGGTTGTACGGTATACCGGTATTAGTATAGTACCGCGATACTAATTGATTGATTGATTGAGACTAGAGATGTCCGATAATATCGGCCTGCCGATATTATCGGCCGATAAATGCATTAAAATGTAATATCGTTTTTTTTATAATCGGTATCATTTTTATTTTTTATTTTTATTTATTTTTATTAAATTAACATAAAAAACACAAGATACACTTACAATTAGTGCACCAACCCAAAAAACCTCCCTCCCCCATTTTACACTCATTCACACTCATTCACACAAAAGGGTTGTTTCTTTCTGTTATTAATATTCTGGTTCCTACATTATATATCAATATATATCAATACATTCTGCAAGGGATACAGTCCGTAAGCACACATGATTGTACTGGTCCACTAATAGTACTAATCTTTAACAGTTAATTTTACTAATTTTCATTAATTACTAGTTTCTATGTAACTGTTTTTATATTGTTTTACTTTCTTTTTTATTCAATAATTTTTTTTAAATGTATTTATCTTATTTTATTTTATAATTTTTAAAAAAAAGTACCTTATCTTCACCATACCTGGTTGTCCAAATTAGGCATGATAATGTGTTAATTCCACGACTGTGTATATCGGTTGATATCGGTATCGGTATTTAAAGAGTTGGACAATATCGGAATATCTGATATTGGCAAAAAGCCATTATCGGACATCCCTAATTGAGACTTTTATTAGTAGATTGCACAGTACAGTACATATTCCGTACAATTGACCACTAAATGGTAACACCCGAAGAAGTTTTACAACTTGTTTAAGTCGGGGTCCACGTTAATCAAGTCATGGTAATGAATCATATTCGGTACTATACTGCCTCTAAAAAGTACCGGTCCTCCACTCATCGTCGTCATCTCGTCGTGTCATGTAGACGAAGACAGCGCACACACACGAAGTACTTGTAAGCAGACACTGCGTAGACTGAAAAGGGAGAACGGACAAATTTTGCCTTAATAACTATAAAGGTGAAGTTATACCATTGTAACTGTCAGGTTCAAACACTGATGACATCTATTAAACAAGACAAGAAGCAAAGAATCAAACAGAGGCAGAATTCAATTTTGCTCAATTGAGGAGAAACGTGTCAACCTGTAACCTCTTACAGTGTCATTCACGCTCTGGCGAAAGATTGTACGCCACCTCTTTTTATTTGGACTTTGCCTGTTTACATAACAACATCTGTTTCTAAAGGAATGGGGAGTATGTAAACAGTCATTGTTTTCGGTCACATTAACACAAAAGAAAAAGATGCCTCGGGCTTGGGCTGGTCCTGACTTTAGCCTGGGCAGGTCTTCGATGACAATACCTCCCGTCTCCTCCCATCGTACACAATGGAATTTTCCAAGCCTTTGCTTGGTGCAACAAAGACAGCCTCTTGTCTGTTCATTGGGAACTCAGAACGGAAAGTTTTTTGATAATTTACATACAATTTTTCTGACAGTGACCCCCTCAGGAAGAGGTGTTCTAAGACATTGCTAGCTAGTCGACTTCTAAATCACTAATCTTTGTCTCCATGGAGACAAGCCAAGTACATTTATTTCAAATATCATCCGAGTGATAGCTATACATGCTTCACTACACACCGGAGTCATGACATTGGATGTGTTACAAATGGTCTAAAGTTGACAAAGTCAAGACAATAAGTCAATTTGTCGAATCATTAACCATTAAGACAAACAACTTAACTTTGAATGCACTACACACAAGTGAATGAAGGGCATACTTAGTCAACAGCCATACATGTCACACTAAGGGTGGCCGAATGAACAACGCCAAGACTGTCATAAACATGTGCCATATAGTGAAACCACACTAAACTACAATGACAAACACATTTTAGGAGAATATTTGCACCGCAACACAACATAAACACCACAGAACAAATTCCCAGAATTATCTGCAGCATCAACTCTTCGGGACGATGCAATATAAACAAACACCATTGGTGGATCATCATCATCATCATCATCAATCTTTATTGCAGACCTTAAGATCCATTAAACATATAAAAACACAATACAAAACATTAAAAACAAAACATTAAAAACAAAACAATAAAACATAAAGCCCAAATGTCAGTTTCTGACATACAAACATGTGTGCCAATGGTTCCACAGTCCAGATGAGTAAATAACAGAACTGCGGCCAGGCTTCGTTATCACAGTGATTATGTCATTTTCAGACATTTTCAGACACATGAAATACAATGTGATGATACTAAGTACAAGAGTGTTTCTAGTCGACACTACTATGATTACATCTAAATTTTTTAGCATCACAAAATCGTCTTTTTTTTGTTTTTGTTTTTTTGTTAAAAAAAACAAAAAAAAACTGATACCAATATGATCCTATGTCAAATTTGTATATCGGACGCCCATAAAAGGAAGCATGCATACTGTCTTTGTAGAAACACAGTTCTTGTTTAGAATCATGATGGATTGTTGCCAGTGAAAAATAAAATTATGTGTTTTGAAAATTTAAATTTGGTTGAATACTTCGGCAGCATGGTGGGACAGGGGTTAGTGCATGTGCCTCACAGTAAGAAGGTCCTGGGTTTTATTCCCAGGCTCGGGGTCTTTTTTTGTGGATTTTGCATGTGCGTGGGTTTTCTCCGGGTACTCCGGCTTCCTCCCACCTGCAAAGACATGCACCTGGGGATAGGTTGATTGGCAACACTAAATTGGCCCTAGTGTGTGAATGTGAGTGTGAATGTTGTCTGTCTAACTGTGTTGGCCCTGCGATGAGCTGGCGACTTGTCCTGGGTGTATCCCGCCTTCCCCCTCCCCCCGCAGCTACCGTATTTGTGAAATATTGTGCAGAGTATAGACCGATTGTGCAGTCTGAAGTAACATGATGCTGCGGTGATATTGAGGTCAGCGATAATCTGCGGCGCAGAAATGATGTTAATCTGTAATTGAGAACATCTGTCATCGTATTTTAGATGATCAGATTCTGAGCCTCATCTCAACCTTGCAATCTGACCACGGATAAATCTGTTTTACACTCTCAAAAAGTGACAATTGCAGTCCCTGTTGGTGCCTGACTAAATAATGCTTCGGCAAAACAATAAACTCCCATTTGTAACAATTTTTGGTTTATTTTTGGGATAGCACACTGGTCATTTCGATAAATATCTAATTATTTTAATAATTACATTTGGTTGGTTGTACAAAAGTGCCCCACCATTGTTTGTGTATTGTTTTGTTCTTGAACCAGAGTTGATGTGTCAATAACTGAGATACGAACGTGATGCTGCCTTTTCAAGCTGTCATGTCAATTTTCATAGACATGATTTCTTTGGGTCTCAACATTTATGCTGAGAAAAGCGGTTATCCATTATGTTGACGTTGACTAACTATTTAATCATCATAATAACAATACATTTAAGTTTCGAAAGGGTGACGTAGCAGAATGGAAAAATGCATTGTGGGTAATAATGTGCATACTAACCACTAGGCCTACTCAGTGGCCTAGTGGTTAGAGCAGGGGTCACCAACCTTTTTGAAAGCAAGAGCTACTTCTTGAGTACTGATTAATGCGAAGGGCTACCACTTTGATACACACTTCAATAAATTGCCAGAAATAGCCAATTTGCTGAATTTACCTTTAACTCTATGTTATTATTAATAATTAATGATATTTACACTTAATTGAACAGTTTAAAAGAGGAGAAAACATGAAAAAAATGACAATTAAATTTTGAAACATAGTTTATCTTCAATTTCGACTCTTTAAAATTCAAAATTCAACTGAAAAAAAGAAGAGAAAAACTAGCTAATTCGAATCTTTTTGAAACAAATTAAAAAAAGAATTTATGGAGCATCATTAGTATTTTTTCCTGATTAAAATTCATTTTAGAATTTTGATGACATGTTTTAAATAGGTTAAAATCCAATCTACACTTTGTTAGAATATATAACAAATTGGACCAAGCTATATTTCTAACAAAGACAAATCATTATTTTTTCTAGGTTTTCCAGAACAAAAATTTTAAAAGAAATTCAAAAGACTATGAAATAAGATTCTACAGATTTTCTAGATTTGCCAGAATAATTTTTTTGAATTTTAATCATAATAAGTTTGAAGAAATATTTCACAAATATTTTTCGTCGAAAAAACAGAAGCTAAAATGAAGAATTAAATTAAAATTTATTTATTATTCTTTACAATAAAAAAAAAAAACTTGAACATTGATTTACATTGTCAGGAAAGAAGAGGAAGGAATTTAAAAGGTAAAAAGGTATGTGTGTTTAAAAATCCTAAAATTATTTTTAAGGTTGTATTTGTTCTCTAAAATTGTCTTTCTGAAAGTTATAAGAAGCAAAGTAAAAAAATTAATGAATTTATTTAAACAAGTGAAGACCAAGTCTTTAAAATATTTTCTTGGATTTTCAAATTCTATTTGAGTTTTGTCTCTCTTAGGATTAAAAATGTCGGGCAAAGCGAGATCAGCTTGCTAGTAAATAAATAAAATGTAAAAAATAGAGGCAGCTCACTGGTAAGTGCTGCTATTTGAGCTATTTTTAGAACAGGCCAGCGGGCTACTCATCTGGTCCTTACGGGCTACCTGGTGCCCGCGGGCACCGCGTTGGTGACCCCTGGGTTAGAGTGTCCGCCCTGAGATCAGTAGGTCGTGAGTTCAAACCCCGGCCGAGTCATACCAAAGACTATAAAAATGGGACCCATTACCTCCCTGCTTGGCACTCAGCATCAAGGGTTGGAATTGGGGGATAAATCACAAAAAATTAATCCCGGGCGCGGCCACCGCTGCTGCTCACTGCTCCCCTCACCTCCCAGGGGGTGAACCAGGGGATGGGTCAAATGCAGATGACAAATCTCACCACACCTAGTGTGCGTGTGACAATCATTGGTACTTTAACTTTAACTTATGAAAATACAAAGGTTTTCAGTTTCAGATGGAAAATTCGTAGGTCCTAAAGTTGGTTTGTCCGTGAGCCATTACAGACTTTGCTTTCCGAAATTCTCCCCTGTATAAAAGCAGACTTTATTGGTGAGATAGAGAACAAGCTAGGTTTTTGACAATGGAGGCAGGTCATTTAAATTTCTTGTTCAGTGAATGTGCTCATACCGACCAGTTCCACCGATTTTGCCAATCTTTGTCTTTTCGCCTTGCCATTAGAAATAAAAGCTTCTTAACTGCAATCTGCTTCTGCCGCTTCTTCTTATTCCGCTTCCTGAAAACACAACCATTGCAGACATGTGACCTGAACGCGACACACGGTCCACAATGCTTTGCGAAATTACGTGGCCTCTCCGTGTAGCCCATTAATACATACAGGTTGACTGTATTCGTATGTATTCTATATTTTTCAACAAATCCATATTTCAAGAGTCGTTTCCTTCAGAATTTTTGCGATTTTAATTATTCATCGATAAAGTTTGGGTACGCACAAAACACGTCCAAAGGGTTGTGTCCTGTAAATGGTAAATGGTCTGTATTTATATAGTGCTTTATTATACCTGGAATGATACCCAAAGCGCTTAACATTATACATCACATTCACCCATTCACACACATAAATTGATTTTAACCGTTGTGTAATGTTCATATTGTTGTTACTCTGCCAGGGTTCCATCAGACCCACAAACGCTGGCTGAATAACAACAATATGAACGTTGCACGGAATATTTCTCTGCCAGTTTTTGCATCCCACAGGGATTCTTCTTTTGTGTTTCTGCACCTGCGGTTCCCACACAAAGTTGCAACATTGTTTGTCAACACTGTCTGCTCTCATTTTCTCGCACATTTGACCCTCTGATGTTCTGTGTACCTACACTCTGTCCTCCTCCTGTCTAGGCCTGCTGTGTGTGTGTGTGTGTGTGTGTTGGTTGCGTGTGGTACACAGAACATACATTTCCACACTTCTATTAACCCCGGGTCCAGTGGACCCGGACATCTTATATGTAATAGAAATGTGTAGTGGGGGGGTGTATGGTGTGTGGTCATTAAATATATATTCTGATATATGTTCTTCACAGAAAATGAGCCAAAGTCAATGAGTCTCAGTTTGAAAAATTAATTAATTTTATCATTTGTCTTTTAATAGAAAATTAAAACGGGTCCCACAGACCCGGACACCAAACAAGGTTGTGTATTTTACATTATACTGACGGATATAGTTTGCCAGTCAAGTCAAATAGCCTACTATATTTTTGTGTTTTTCAACATATGAGTGGTGACTGTAAATAGATTGATAAATGTGGTAGCAGAAAGTATCATTAGTACTAGTGTATTAGCATCCCAAAAGAACAACACAACGCTTGGATATTTGATCATTTTATCATAATTTCATCTATGTATCATGTATCATATATGTATTTCATAATGATTCATTGTAATAAACATCAAGTTAAATAATGATATGGGTTTAGGTTTACAAGATACAGGGTGACCAAAAAAACAAAAACAGAACCCCATAAATTGTTATTAAATTGTACATATTTCTTAAACTTCTGTGTACAACCATTCCTCAAAATTTCAGTTATTCCAAAATATTCTCTAAATGTGTTTTGCGGCGTTGGATTGTCAAATTGTCAATTAAAGACATTCCTCTTGGGGATTTTAGAATTAAGATTTTGCACAGACCCACACTCTCTGAACTTCTGAACCCAGTCGAAAATTCAGCTTTTTGATAGAGCATGACGACACAGGAACCTTCTCCGAAAATTGGCTTACAACTCCACGCATAATGTCTTTTCTTTGGTTGATCAAGACCTGTTGGGGAAGAATATTGTTCCAGTATTTCATGCACAAAGTCATCTTGTATAACCTGCAGAAGAAATGACGAAAAATGAACAGGTCCATTCAAACACTATGCATGTACATTCTTATTGCTCTCTTGGTACCCATTTCTCTGGAGTATTTATTAAAAATAAGCCGTTTTTTGTAGCAAATGTCAAATATGTCATCAGTACCAAAATGTATGTGGCGAGACGTGCTCCCCATTGGAATCCATGCACCCCCTGCATCTGCGCATGTGTACGAATCCGGGGAACGCTAAAATGTAATTGTGGATTGAAGAACTCCTATGTGAATACGATCGTTACACTAAATGATGCGGCATTTTTTTATTATGTCATTTAATATACATCTTTCACACCACTAACCATCAAATGTATACCGTATTTTCCGGACTATAAGGCGCACTTAAAAATTTTTTTTTTTCTCAAACTCGACAGTGCACCTTTTAACCCGGTGCGCCCAAGGTAAGGAATACGTTTGGTTGAGTTTACCCACCTCGAAACAATTTTATTTGGTACATGGTGTAATGGTAAGTGTGACCAGTAGATGGCAGTCAAACATAAGAGATAAGTGTAGGCTGCATCGTTTGATGTGCTTCAGTAAATGAACAAGTAGATTAATAATTCATTTTCGACCACTTGTCCTTAATAATTTTGACAAAATAATAGAATGGAAAATGACACAATATGTTACTGCATAGGCCAGCAGCTCAAATAGGAGCCTATGTTTGTTTACTTACTACTAAAAGTTGTCTTGTATTTTCATTATTTTATTTCAGGAAAAACCTGCAATAAGAAACATATGTTTAATGTACCGTAAGATTTTTTGTTAAAATAAAGCCAATAATGGAATTTTTTATGGTCCCCTTTATTTAGAAAAGTACCAAAAAGTATCAAAATAATTTTGGTCCCAACATATTGGTATCGGGACAACACTAACGCCTACCATAGCTCAAGCTCACTATAGCTGCTGCTAGAAGTAATTAACACATTTAGTCACGTCATCAAATTAATAATTCTAAAGTGAATGCTTCACGCTAATTTAGGGTTTGTGGAATACAGAGACGTTCACTCAGAATTCCATGCACAGTTTTATAGATGATGCCCCCGGTCTGCAGTAAAAAGGCTTTCCTATCCCAACTTTCATGTGCGGAAATAAAACTGTCAGCTAACACGCAACTTAATGACAAAAGTAAAATAAACGATGACCATCATTGCAGGGATAAAACGAGTTTATTGGCTCTGATCCTATAAATACACCGTGGAACATTGTTGACAATAACGCAGGGGAGGAGCGAACCTGCAGTTTAAAGTGAGTGTGGGCTCATATTGTTGAGGCCGTGTCTCAGAGGATAGAATGAGATAACGGTGACGGCTTATGGTTAGAAAATTGAAGGGAGGCTGTGGGGGTTTAGAGGTTTATTTAGGCTTTATTTAGGAGCTGTGTCCCTCGTGCTCGCAGCCAAAAGGTCCTTCGGGTTGCCTGGAAGTAGGCTATGGTCATCAGGAAATAGCTGCATGCAGCCTGCAGGAGAGTTGCATTTGCAGCACATAGCGTTTACTGATTACTGTTAGGCAGGCACTGACTGGCATGTCCAGACGTGGCTCAGTGTGAGTTCTCTACTCCATCCGTCGTCTGAACACCAGCGTTGACCTCTTTTCTGTCCGCGCACGGCAGCGAAGCCAAGCGGGTCACGCGGCAGGATGAGGTGATTTAGACCAACATGGCTGTCTTTAAAACAATGGCATAGAAAGCTCAGGAATGCGCGCGAAAATGGATTGTCACCTAAAGGCCTACTGAGATGAAATTTTCTTATTTAAACGGGGATAGCAGATCCATTCTATGTGTCATACTTGATCATTTCGCAATATTGCCATATTTTTGCTGTAAGGATTTAGTAGAGAACATCGACGATAAAGTTTGCAACTTTTGGTCGCTGATAAAAAAAAAGCCTTGCCTGCACCGGAAGTAGCGTGACGTCGCAGGTTGAAGGGCTGCTCACATTTCCCCATTGTTTACACCAGCAGCGAGAGCGATTCGGACCGAGAAAGCGACGATTACCCCATTAATTTGAGCGAGGATGAAAGATTCGTGGATGAGGAACGTGAGAGTGAAGGACTAGAGTGCAGTGCAGGACGTATCTTTTTTCGCTCTGACCGTAACTTAGGTACAAGGGCTCATTGGATTCCACACTTTCTCCTTTTTCTATTGTGGATCACAGATTTGTATTTTAAACCACCTCGGATACTATATCCTCTTGAAAATGAGAGTCGAGAACGCGAAATGGACATTCACAGTGACTTTTATCTCCACGACAATACATCGGTGAAGCACTTTAGCTACGGAGCTAACGTGATAGCATCGTGCTTAAATGCAGATAGAAACAAAACAAATAAGCCCCTGACTGGAAGGATAGACAGAAGATCAACAATACTACCAAACTCTGGACCTGTAACCACACGGTTAATGCTGTACCGCCGGACGAAGCCTAGCAATGCTGTTGCTAACGACGCCATTGAAGCTAACTTAGCTACGGGACCTCGACAGAGCTATGCTAAAAACATTAGCTATCCACCTACGCCAGCCCTCATCTGCTCATCAACACCCATGCTCACCTGCGTTCCAGCGATCGACGGCGCGACGAAGGACTTCACCCGATCATCGATGCGGTCGGCGGCTAGCGTCGGATAGCGCGTCTGCTATCCAACTCAAAGTCCTCCTGGTTGTGTTGCTGCAGCCAGCCGCTAATACACCGATCCCAACTACAGCTTTCTTCTTTGCAGTCTTCATTGTTCATTAAACAAATTGCAAAAGATTCACCAACACAGATGTCCAGAATACTGTGGAATTTTGCGATGAAAACAGAGCTGTTTGTATTGTGATACAATGTGTCCGAATACTTCCGCTTCAACCATTGACGTCACCCGCACACGTCATCATACATAGACATTTTCAACCGGAAGTTTCCCGGGAAATTTAAAATTGCACTTTCTAAGTTAACCCGGCCGTATTGGCATGTGTTGCAATGTTAAGATTTCATCATTGATATATAAACTATCAGACTGCGTGGTCGGTAGTAGTGGGTTTCAGTAGGCTTTTAAGATAATCCTTGACTCATCCACGCACACACAAACTGAATGGAGAGCTGTTGATTGGCTCATTTTAAGCGAGCATACACATTTGTAACGGAGAGAAATATGTTTGTAATAAAGGTTATTTGTCTCAAAAAGAAAAACTATATGGAGATATGCCACAAGGTTCCGTGTACCTTCCGTTTATTCTCGTTCCAATTCTGAAACGCAAATCCAAAAACTAAATTGGGGCGGTTTTTCGATTTTTATTACATATGGCAGATTTTAAAACCAAAAAAAAAGGGTTGATTTCCAATTAAATATTGCCATAAAATTGGATTTTGTGCTGTTTTCCTGTTATGGATTGTATATTTTCGAGATAAGCACAAAAATCCAATTTATGTTCATCCGAAATGCAAGGTTATCTGTGTGATGACAAATTGAACCGGAAGCAGTATTTTAGCCTTTCCTTTGCGTTTAGCATGTTTTTAGCATAACGGTAACATTTGTTCAGCAGGAGTCCTATTGTCGTTTTAAAAAAGTGTAATTAAATAGTTTGTCAACTTTTGTTTTAGAAATGAAAATAGAAAAAATGGCCCGAAATTGTTTTTTGATTTGCATTTCAGAATTGGAAAAATAATGAATGGACCGTGTACCTTCCATTTATTGTATTTCCAATTCTGAAACGCAAATCAAAAAATAAAATTAGGACCGTTTTTCGATTTTTATTATATATGGCAGATTTTAAAACAAACAAAAAGGGGTTAATTTTCATTAAAATGTTGCCATAAAATTGGATTTTGTGCTGTTTTGCTTTTATGGATTAACATTTTTCCAGATAAACGCAAAAAAATTTGCAAAAATTCGTGATTATCTGTGTGATGACAAATTCAACCGGAAGCAGTATTTTGGCCTTTCCTTTGCGTTTAGCATGTTTTTAGCATAACAGTAACATCTTTGGTCCGTGTATTTTCCGTCATTCTATTTCCAATTCTGAAACGCAAATCAAAAAACAAAATTAGGGCAGTTTTTAAATTTTTATTACATAAGGCAGATTTTAAAACAAATAAAAAAATGGTTGATTTCCATTTAAATATTGCCATAAAATTGGGTTTTGTGTTGTTTTCCTTTTATGGATTTTAAATTTCCCTGTGATGAGGGGGCGACTTGTCCAGGGTGTACCCCCGCCTTCCACCCGAATGCAGCTGAGATAGGCTCCAGCACCCCCTGCGATCCGAAAAGGGACAAGCAGTAGAACATGGATGGATGGATGGATGGATGGATTTTTAATTTTCCAGAAAAACACAAAAATCCAATTTATGTTCATCCAAAATGCGTGGTTATCTGTGTGATGAGAAATTTAACCGGAAGCAATATTTTAGCCTTTCCTTTGCGTTTAGCATGTTTTTAGCATGACGCTAATGTCTTTGTTCAGCAGGAGTCCTATTGTCGTTTAAAAATAGTGTAATTAAATAGTTCTTCAACTTTTGTTTTAGAAATGAAAATAGAAAAAATGGCCCGAAATGTGTTTTTTGATTTGCATTTAAGAATTGGAAATAGAATGAATGGACCGTGTACCTTCCATTTATTGTATTTCCAATTCTGAAACGCAAATCAAAAAATAAAATTAGGGCCGTTTTTCGATTTTTATTACATATGGCAGATTTTAAAACAAGCAAAAAGGGGTTAATTTTCATTAAAATATTGCCATAAAATTGGATTTTGTGCTGTTTTGCTTTTATGGATTAGAATTTTTCCAGATAAACGCAAAAAAATGTGCAAAAATGTGCGGTTTTCTGTGTGATGACAAATTGAACCGGAAGCGGTATTTTAGCCTTTCCTTTGCGTTTAGCATGTTTTTAGCATAACAGTAACATCTTTGGTCCGTGTATTTTCCGTCATTCTATTTCCAATTCTGAAACGCAAATCAAAAAACAAAATTAGGGCAGTTTTTCAATTTTTATTACATATGGCAGATTTTAAAACAAATAAAAAATGATTGATTTCCATTTAAATATTGCCATAAAATTGGGTTTTGTGTTGTTTTCCTTTTATGGATTTTAAATTTCCCTGTGATGAGGGGGCGACTTGTCCAGGGTGTACCCCCGCCTTCCGCCCGAATGCAGCTGAGATAGGCTCCAGCACCCCCTGCGATCCCAAAAGGGACAAGCAGTAGAAAATGGAGGGATGGATGGATGGATGGATTTTAAATTTTCCAGAAAAACACAAAAATCCAATTTATGTTCATCCAAAATGCGTGGTTATCTGTGTGATGAGAAATTGAACCGGAAGCAGTATTTTAGCCTTTCCTTTGCGTTTAGCATGTGTTTAGCATGGCGCTAACGTCTTTGTTCAGCAGGAGTCCTATTGTCGTTTAAAAATAGTGTAATTAAATAGTTCTTCAGCTTTTGTTTTAGAAATGAAAATAGAAAAAATGGCCCGAAATGTGTTTTTTGATTTGCATTTAAGAATTGGAAATAGAATGAATGGACCGTGTACCTTCCATTTATTGTATTTCCAATTCTGAAACGCAAATCAAAAAATAAAATTAGGGCCGTTTTTCGATTTTTATTACATATGGCAGATTTTAAAACAAGCAAAAAGGGGTTAATTTTCATTAAAATATTGCCATAAAATTGGATTTTGTGCTGTTTTGCTTTTATGGATTAGAATTTTTCCAGATAAACGCAAAAAAATGTGAAAAAATGTGCGGTTTTCTGTGTGATGACAAATTGAACCGGAAGCGGTATTTTAGCCTTTCCTTTGCGTTTAGCATGTTTTTATCATAACTGTAACATCTTTGGTCCGTGTATCTTCCGTTCATTCTAGTTCCAATTCTGAAACGCAAATCAAAAAACAAAATTAGGGCCGTTTTTCAATTTTTATTATATATGGCAGATTTTAAAACAAACAAAAAAGAGTTGATTTCCAATTAAATATTGCCATAAAATTGGATTTTGTGCTGTTTTCCTTTTATGGATTTTATATTTTCCAGATAAACACAAAAATCCAATTTATGTTCATCCAAAATGCAAAAATGCGTGGTTATCTGTGTGATGACAACTTGAACCGGAAGCAGTATTTTAGCGTTTCCTTCGCGTTTAGCATGTTTTTAGCAAAACAGTAACATCGACATAGACATCGATGGCAGTGAACCTCGACTTGCGTGATAACATCAAGACCATACGTATGACATCAGCGTGTTGCCTTCAGGAACATTTATTAATGGCTGACTGCAACAACGAACAGCATGGACTCCATCACACACACACATATTGGCGCCACAGTGACACGTCACTTCCTGGTGCACAGCACTCCAAAATAAAAGCGTACATTATAACAAGATTATTATGTTCAACAAGCGGGAGTCCTATTGTCGTTTTAAAAAAGTGTCATGAAATAGTTGTCCTTTTGTTTCAGAAATGAAAATTTAAAAAAATGGCCCAAAATTGTTTTTTTGGTTTGCATTTAAGAATTCGAAATAAAATGAACGGAAGGTACACGGACCCACAAGCTTTCGTGGGTCCGTGTGCCTTCACGTGGGTCAGAATTCCACACATTATTCCTAATGTTTTTTAAATAATTCTGGTTGTGCTTACTGACCTTGAAGCAATTTTATTTGGTACATGGTGTAATAATAAGTGTGACCAGTAGATGGTAGTCACACATAAGAGATACGTGTAGACTGCAATATGACGCCAGTAAACTACACCAAAACTTTAAATGTTCCATTGAAAATGAAGAACATTATACACGGCACTCAAAAATCTGTCAAAATGTGTTAGTATATGTCTTTGAAGCCGCATCACTTGATGGATTGTCGGCCCATTACGTCCGTAATGTAGTCAGAGATACAAGTATTACTATGGTGTGTGTATAAGGACCGCAAAATTGCACCCATTAGCAGACATATTTTCTGGCGTTTTGTTTCACCATATTATGCAAAACCAACTTTTCTTACCTTCTAGTACCTGCTGATTTGAGATATGCATAAGAAAAAAAATCATGATATGACCCCTTTAATGCGCCTTTTAATCCGGTGCGCCCTATGGTCCAGAAAATACGGTACATTATGTACATACGGCTATGCTCAGTGGCCTAGTGGTTAGAGTGTCCGCCCTGAGATCGGTAGGTTGTGAGTTCAAAACCCGGCCGAGTCATACCGAAGACTATAAAAGGGGACCCATTACCTCTCACTCAGCATCAAGGGTTGGAATTGGTGGTTAAATCTCCTAAATGACTCCAGAGCGCTGGTCATCGCTGCTGCTCACTGCTCCCCTCACCTCCCAGGGGGTGGAAGAAGGGGATAGGTCAAATGCAGAGGGTAATTTCACCACACCTAGTGTGTGTGTGACTATCAATGTGATTATCTTGTGTGATGACTGTATTATGATGATAGTATATATGATAGTATATATCTGTATCATGAATCAATTTAAGTGGACCCCGACTTAAACAAGTTGAAAAACTTATTCGGGTGTTACCATTTAGTGGTCAATTGTACGGAATATGTACTTCACTGTGCAACCTACTAATAAAAGTCTCAATCAATCAAAAAGTGGTACTTTAACTTTAACATTACAGCTTAATGTATCCATATTTACATACTGTAATATTGTGTGGGTTAAGCAGATGTTTATGTTGAAGTACATTCATCATAAACAAGACATTTCAGGCACCGTTTAGACACAGTTTCAACTTTTTAGACACATCTATTAAACTTTTATCCAACTTGTTTTTTTTGGACTGGTATGGTGGTCTGTAAAGACACAATTATATTAATTTCTAACTTCAGGGAATTCTGTAATTTTGGCAATCTTTGTTGTTTTTGTTTTATCTCTGTTTGTTGTAATTATTATGGGGTTTTGTATTGGAGGGGAGGATGTTAACCCATTGGGCTTAATTAATTTTATACTTTGCACATTGTAATCCAATCCAATCCACTTTATTTATATAGCACATTTAAATAACAAACATTTTTCCAAAGTGCTGCACAAAAATATTAAAAACAATGACTGAAAAAAACTAAATAAATAAATATAAAAACAATATAAAAATCCATCCATCCATTTTCTACCGCTTGTCCCTTTAGGGGTTGCGGGGGGTGTTGGAGCCTATCTCAGCTGCATTTGGGCGGAAGGTGGGGTACACCCTGGACAAGTCGCCACCTCATCGCAGGGCCAACACAGATAGACAGACAACATTCACACTCACATTCACACACTAGGTAAAACCAATTTAAACAAAAATAAAAATGTAAAAACACAGAGGACCACACAACTCACGTATAGTGTTAAAAGCCACATAATAAAAGTGGGTCTTAAAGGCCTACTGAAACCCACTACTACCGACCACGCAGTCTGATAGTTTATATATCAATGATGAAATCTTAACATTGCAACACATGCCAATACGGCCGGGTTAACTTATAAAGTGCAATTTTAAATTTCCCGGGGAACTTCCGTTTCAAAACGCCTTTGGAGGATGACGTATGCGCGTGACGTCGCGAGGTCCACGGAAGTGTTTGGACACAATACACAGAGCTCTGTTTTCTTCGACAAAATTCCACAGTATTCTGGACATCTGTGTTGGTGAATCTTTTGCAATGTGTTTAATGAACAATGGAGGCTGCAAAGAAGAACGTTGTAGGTGGGATCGGTGTATTAGCGGCTGGCTGTAGCAACACAACAAGGACTACTTACCCTGATAGCAGACGCCTAGCCGATGCTAGCCGCCAAACCCACGGATGAAGTCTTTCGTCGCGCCGTCGATCGCTGGAACGCAGGTGAGCACGGCTGTTGAGGAGCAGATGAGGGCTGGCTGGCGTAGGTGGAGCGCTAATGTTTTTATCATAGCTCTGTGAGGTCCGGTTGCTAAGTTTGCCTTAGCGTCGTTAGCAACAGCATTGTTAAGCTTTACCAGGCTGAGAATTATTAACCGTGTAGTTACATGTACATGGTTTAATAGTATTGTTGATCTTCTGTCTATCCTTCCAGTCAGGGATTTATGTATTTTGTTTCTATCTGCATTTGAGAAAGATGCTATCACGCTAGCTCAGTAGCTAAGTGTGTCACCGATGTATTGTCGTGGAGATAAAAGTCACTGTGAATGTCCATTTCGCGTGCTCGACTCTCATTTTCAAGAGGATATAGTATCCGAGGTGGTTTAAAATACAAATCCGTGATCCACAATAGAAAAAGGAGAGAGTGTGGAATCCAATGAGCCAGCTTGTACCTAAGTTACGGTCAGAGCGAAAAAGATACGTCCTGCACTGCCTCTAGTTCTTCACTCTAACGTTCCTCATCCACAAATCTTTCTTCCTCGCTCAAATTAATGGGGTAATCGTCGCTTTGTCGCTCCGAATCTCTCTCGCTCCATTGTAAACAAAGGAAAATTGTGAGGAATATTACCTCCTGTGACGTCACGCTACTTCCGGTACAGGCAAGGCTTTTTTATCAGCGAGCAAAAGTTGCAAACTTTATCGTCGATTTTCTCTACTAAATCCTTTCAGCAAAAATATGGCAACATCGCGAAAAGATCAAGTATTACACATAGAATGGATCTGCTATTCCCGTTTAAATAAAAAAAAATCATTTCAGTAGGCCTTCAAAAACCAAACAGCAACATTTTAAAATCAATTCTAAAATGAACAGGGAGCCAGTGCAAAGTCTCAAGAATTGGGGTTCTATGCTCGTGTTTCCTGGCCCCTGTTAAAAGTCGTCCTGCCGGACTAACTCTTTTTGGCTAATAATGTGCATTGCCGTAGTCCGGGCGACTTGAAATAAAAGCATGCACGAAAAGGTTAAAAGATAAAAACGGTTTTCCTTTTGCTAAAAGACGAAGATGGATAAAAACACGATTTTAAAACGCCATTGACTTGTTTGTCAAGTTTACTGTCTATAGCAGGGGTGTCAAACTCAAATACAGAGTGGGCCAAAATTTAAAACTGAACAAAGCCGCGGGCCAAGGTTGAACAAAGTAACCTTTTAATAGGGACCCAAACAAGTTTTGCATTGAATATTGAACAAGCAAGGCTTACATAACTTTATAGTGACATGCAAAATTGAGTTTCAAATAAAAATAATAATAATTAAAAAATATCAATGGCATATCAAATACAATTTAAATAAAAATGGAATGCCTCTTTTCTATTTGCAACCTTCTGAGGTAAATATCAACATTAACTTTTTCCACAGGCTAATAAATTTGAAAATAAAATAACAATGAATAAACCAACCATTCAGGACTTTAAACTGCTCAGTTTGCAACACACTGATCTAATCTGATGTGCCCAAGCCAGATACCTGCCATCTTTTCCTGGATGCTAGTTCATTAAGCTTTGAGCTGACGCAACCTTCATTATCGAAAGAAGGTGTTCATCAGTCCTTATATCTCGTAGTCCAACCGGACCACAGTCTTGGAGGCGTGCCATAAAGGCACTGCCTTTAACGTCCTCTACGAGCTGTCGTCACATCCGCTTTTCATCCATTCTAACAACGTGCCGGCCCAGTCACAAGATATGTGCGGCTTCTGGACGAACACACAGGTGAATGCAACGCATACTTGATCAACAGCGATACAGGTCACACTGAGGGTAGCCGTATAAACAACTTTAACACTGTTAGAAATATGCGCCACACTGTGAATCCACACCAAACAACAATGACAAACACATTTCGGGAGAACATCCGCACCGTAACACAACATAAACACAACAGAACAAATACCTAGAATCCCATGCAGCCCTAACTCTTCCGAGCTGCAATATACACCCCCCCGCTACCACCAAACCCCGCCCGTGGTACACCCTGGACAAGTCGCCACCTCATCGCAGGGCCAACACAGATAGACAGACAACATCGGACCAAAAACAAAAGTTTCCGTTTTCCCCTCATTCATAATGGAATGTTTGTTTTTATCAGTGTGCATTAAATAAACAATAATCAACACACAGACTGACAGGAAGGAAAAAAAAAGACTCAACACGAGGATGAGCGTGCAGTAGAAGTGCAGCGGGGAGAGAGTTAGAGACGGTTATTTGGGCAGAACAATCGCACACACTCACAACCCCAGATACACTGATACACTATTCCCAAGAGTAAAATGAATGCACACTGACACACCGAACCTCACAGACATGGAGGACATGAAGTCGCCGGGCTCTCATCACAGCTGAGGAGCTGCCTATTCATCTGCACGTAAGAGGACAAAGCGAACGCATTGCACTCAGGAAATTGCAGCAGCGCAATTTACAACCGTTAAGCAGCAGTATAGGACAGTGGAGGCACACACACACACACACACACACACACACACACACACACACACACACACACACACACACACACACACACACACACACACACACACACACACACACACACACACACACACACACACACACACACACACACACACACACACATACTGGTTATCATTTAGAATGGAGACCAAGTTTTTGATCATCACTTGTGGGGACCACCCTTTCTACAGGTTGTGGAGGCATAAAAAAAATGGTGTAAAATGGCCACTGCCCAGTTAGCTCATACACGTCTTTAAATCTCTGGTTTGATGAAGTAATGTGCTGATCATTCTTACTGGGGACCCTGGGGAAAAAGAGTTAATATGGTTCATGGGTACCAAATTTAAAGAATTTTGCATAATTCACACAAATTTGTATGTGACTACTGAGGACCATTTAAAAAAAAAAAAATTCAAATGAAATATGACATGATCCTCAGAATACAGTGTCAGGTTCAAACACTGATGACATCTATTAAACAAGACAAGAAGCAAAGAATCAAACAGAGACATAATTCAATTTGGACTCAATATTGAGGAGAGTCGCCTTTACACTGTACCCTTGGACAGTATCTCAGCACGCGCTTCCAAAAGATTGCATGCCTCCTTCTTTTATTTTGGACCCTCCCCGACCACATGGCCACCACTGTTTCCAAAGGACAAAGGTCGCAAAGAGTTCACAGAAAAGGTCGTAAACAATTCACAGAAAAGGTCAGTTCAAAAAGAGTTTGTAAAATAGTTCAAAAATAGGTCCATAAAATAGTTCAAAAAGAGGTCGTCTGGAAATTGGGCAGATCCTGTCATCTCTCCGCTTTGAAGTCCTTGGGTTAGAACAATATATTTCTGTTGATTACCAGACATGAAAGAACACAGGAACACCTTCATCTTGCTTCCCCCCCCTACACAGTGGAGTTTTACGAGCTTTACTCTTGGTAGGTTTAAAAGACAGCTTTTGTCTTCTTGCCTGGAACTCATTTCAACACAAACGTTTTTTGTGATAACTTACAAACAATTATTCTAACAACAGCACTACAGCTGTCCTCTTATTTAGCAGTAATGAAGTTGTCTGCAACTCCAACTACCATATATAGAAGGATGAAACATTCTCAATGTGAATCATACTTTAAAGGCCTACTGAAATGAGATTTTCTTATTTAAACGGGGATAGCAGGTCCATTCTATGTGTCATACTTGATCATTTCGTGATATTGCCGTATTTTTGCTGAAAGGATTTAGTAGAGAACATCGACGATAAAGTTCGCAACTTTTGGTCGCTGATAAAAAAAAGCCTTGCCTGTACCGGAAGTAGCGTGACGTCACAGGTTGTGGAACTCCTCACATCTGCACATTGTTTACAATCATGGCCACCAGCAGCGAGAGCGATTCGGACCGAGAAAGCGACGATTACCCTATTAATTTGAGCGAGGATGAAATATTTGTGGATGAGGAAAGTGAGAGTGAAGGATTAGAGGGCAGTGGAAGCGATTCAGATAGGGAAGATGCTGTGAGAGGCGGGTGGGACCTGATATTCAGCTGGGAATGACTAAAACAGTAAATAAACACAAGACATACAGTATATATACTCTATTAGCCACAACACAACCAGGTTTATATTTAATATGCCACATAACAAACACCTCCCCCCTCCCGTCCATATAACCCGCCAATACAAATCAAACACCCGCACAACACACTCAATCCCACAGCCCAAAGTACCGTTCACTTCCGCAAAGTTCATACAGCACATATATTTCCCCAAAGTCACGTACGTGACATGCACATAGCGGCACGCACGTACGGGCAAGCGATCAAATGTTTGGAAGCCTCAGCTGCGTACTCACGGTAGCGCGTCTGTGTATCCAACTCAAAGTCCTCCTGGTAAGAGTCCTTGTTGTCCCAGTTCTCTACGTGTTTGTGTTGCTGCAGCCGGCCGCTAATACACTGCTTCCCACCTACAGCTTTCTTCTTTGCTGTCTTCATTGTTCATTAAACAAATTGCAAAAGATTCACCAACGCAGATGTCCAGAATACTGTGGAATTTTGCGATGAAAACAGACGACTTAATAGCTGGCCACGATGGTGTCCCAAAATGTCCGCTACAATCCGTGACGTCACGCGCAAACGTCATCACACCGAGACGTTTTCAGCAGGATATTTCGCGTGAAATTTAAAATTGCACTTTACTAATCTAACCCGGCCGTATTGGCATGTATTGCAATGTTAAGATTTCATCATTGATATATAAACTATCAGACTGCGTGGTCGGTGGTAGTGGGTTTCAGTAGGCCTTTAAGGTAACGATGTTTTATAATCATGCTGTATGAAAATTGCATCCTAATTGAACACTAAACCAGATTGCTGTGCAAATGTCTCACACTCAAACTAACTAGTAAACATGTTTTATGGGCCAAAGCTTAAAAATCACTTAGGCATCTTCAGAATGGATCTGACTATCATTTAAAAAGGTTTCCCTTTAGGGGACCTGTTTTTTTGTCCCCATACCGTCAAAGGTCCCCTAAAGGTGTAAACACAGCGATGTCCCCATTAAGTAAGCATTGCCAGAACACACACACACACACACACACACACACACACACACACACACACACACACACACACACACACACACACACACACACACACACACACACACTTGTGCACTTTCATCAGAACTAGCCCTCACACACACGCCCACGCACACACACTGAAGCTGGTTGTTTCCCTGGCTGGGTCTTTGAACAGCTCAATGAGGAGTCTTTTCAGTCAACTGAATGGCCCCTCTGGTTCCCCTCCGTTGTGTGTCCTCTTCATCTTTTGTGCGGGCCCAGTTCAGGGGTGAGAGCTGTGTTCGCTCGTTGCCGTGAAAACAAGCCGTTCCCGTTGGAAACCAGAGTGAGGAGCTTTTAATGGAATGCCATCATTAAAGTTTCCCTTGCAAGGAGAGTTGTCATCGTGCCGTGGTTCCTCGGGACTCATGTTAAAAAGATTTTGGCTGTGCTTGCCTGCACGGCTGTCTGTGCATTCAACAGATAGCAGTTGACATGTTTGAAGTCAAATGTTTTCAATTATGCATACCAATAAGTGGATGCTTTCATCTTAAGAGCCTTATAGCTGCAAGAAAGCATACTTTTAGTATGTTCTCGTTACTCACTGAACTAGAAGCGACCACTTATCAAATGAAGGATTTTAGTTTATCTGTCTGTTGAGGTTATTTTTCTGGAAACAACTCCAAAGTGTTTGTTTTTACATGCTGTCAGTAGAGCTAGGACCCCCCTTAGTGTCCCTTCAGTGCACCTTCCTCCCCTTATTATTATTATTATTATTATAGTATCGTAATTTCCAGACTACAGACCTCCTAATTTTAGGAAAAATGTTATTTTGTACATTTATTGTCATGATCCATGTTTTGTTATTTTCTGTTAGTTTTGGACTCCCTTAGTTCCTGTTTGTGCACCTCTGGGTTTGTTTTAGTTTCCATGGGGATTCATTGGGTTCACCACTAATCAGAGAGCTATTTATTCACCTCTCTCGCCACGCTCAGTCTGGCTTCATTGTTTGCTTCATGCAACAGTTGCGTTAGAATTTATTGTCTCCGAGTTTATGCTTCCCGTGCGATCGGCACGTTTTCCTTCTGCTTGTTTTCTGTTTTTGGTACGTGTTTGATTTTTGAAAATTAAAATCATGTTCCTACCTGCACGCCTTGTCCGTAGTAGTCCGTCTGCATCCCGGAAGAACGAACCCTGCAGAAAGATGCGACCCACCAAAACGTAACATTTATTTGATGCACAGCTCTATAAGCCGCAGTTGTTTCCTCAACTGTTTCCTTTTTCGATTGCCTTTGGCTGTGCGGCTGCGTTGTGTGCATTTCTTGTGTCTTAAGTGCTAAAGGGCTGACTGAATGATTGTGTATGGTAATGGTAAATATTCTGTATTTATATAGCGCTTCACTATACCTGGAATGATACCCAATGCACTTTACATTCTACATATCATTCACAAACACATTCGCAGACTGATGGAGGAAGCCCCCATTCAAGGCACTGTGAATTTGGTGGAGGAGGAATTACGGTGTGTGGTTGTTTTTCAGGAGTTGTGCTTGGCCCTTAGTTCTAGTAAAAGGACATTTGAATGCTCCAGGATACCAAGGATAGCAAGGTCCATAAAGACGTGGATGACAGAGTCTAGTGTGGATGAACTTGACTGGCCTGCACAGAGTCCTGACCTGAACCCGATAGAACACCTTTGGGATGAATTAGAACGGAGACTGAGAGCCAGGCCTTCTCGACCAACATCGATGTGTGACCTCACCAATGCACTTTTGGAAGAATGGTCGAAAATTCCTACAAACACACTCCGCAACCTTGTGGACAGCCTTCCCAGAAGAGTTGAAGCTGTAATAGCTGCAAAAGGTGGACCAACATTATATTGAACCTTATGGGTTAGGAATGAGATGGCACTTCAAGTTCATTTGTGAGTCAAGGCAGGTGGCAAAATAGTGTATATATATATATATATATATATATATATATATATAACATATTATCTGTCCAGCAGATGAATGACTTAAAGGCCTACTGAAATTTTTATTTTTTATTTAAACGGGGATAGCAGATCCATTCTATGTGTCATACTTGATCATATCGCGATATTGCCATCATTTTGCTGAAAGGATTTAGTAGAGAACATCGACCATAAAGTTCGCAACTTTTGATCGCTGATAAAAAAAGCCTTACCTGTACCGGAGGTAGCGTGACGTCACAGGTTGAAGGGCTCCTCACATTTCCCCATTGTTTACAATGCAGCGAGAGCGATTCGGACCGAGAAAGCGACGATTACCCCATTAATTTGAGCGAGGATGAAAGATTTGTGGATGAGGAACATGAGAGTGAAGAACTAGAGTGCAGTGCAGGACGTATCTTTTTTCGCTCTGACCGTAACTTAGGTACAAGGGTTCATTGAATTCCACACTTTCTTCTTTTTCTATTGTGGGTCACGGATTTGTATTTTAAACCACCTCGGATACTATATCCTCTTGAAAATGAGAGTCGAGATCGCGAAATGGACATTCACAGTGACATTTATCTCCACGACAATACATCGGCGAAGCTCTTTAGCTACGGAGCTAACGTGATAGCATCGTGCTTAAATGCAGATAGAAACAAAAGAAATAAACCCCTGACTGGAAGGATAGACAGAAAATCAACAATACTATTAAACCATGGACATGTAACTACACGGTTAATGCTTTGCAGCCTGTCGAAGCTTAACTATGCTGTTGCTAACGACGCCATTGAAGCTAACTTAGCTACGGGACCTCGACAGAGCTATGTTAAAAACATTAGCTATCCACCTACGCCAGCCAGCCCTCATCTGCTCATCAACACCCGTGCTCACCTGCGTTCCAGCGATCAACGGAGCGACGAAGGACTTCACCCGATCATAGATGCGGTCGGCGGCCCGGAGACGGAGGAAGTCAAGGTGAGGTCGGCGGCTAGCGCGTCTGCTATCCATCTCAAAGTCCTCCTGGTTGTGTTGCTGTAGTCCGTCGCTGATACACCGATCCCACCTACAGCTTTCTTCTTTGCAGTCTTCATTGTTCATTAAACAAATTGCAAAAGATTCACCAACACAGATGTCCAGAATACTGTGGAATTATGTGGTGAAAACAGAGCTTTTTGTATTGGATCCAATGGGGTCCGAATACTTCCGTTCACTACGTGACGTCACGCGCAAACGTCATCATACCGAGACGTTTTCAACCGGAAGTTTCGCGGGAAATTTAAAATTGCACTTTATAAGTTAACCCGGCCATATTGGCATGTGTTGCAATGTTAAGATTTCATCATTGATATATAAACTATCAGACTGCGTGGTCGGTAGTAGTGGGTTTCAGTAGGCCTTTAGGGGCTGATTTGGAGACAGCAGATGCTGACGGGTTTTTTTGTTTGTTTTTTGAATGGCATTATTTTTTTTAATAGAGTAGATATATGTTTAACATATGTCCTATATGAAATACAATTCTTGCAATATGAATTTTCTGATGTCTGGACCATTCCACGCTCACAGTTAGTGGCAGCATCTACCAGTGGGTTTAGTTGTAGAGCACATTGCAGGGCAGCCTCTAGAGTGCCAGAGTAAAAGTGGTACATATTATAGACGTATGTGGGCTCTGTACCGAGGATGTCGTTGTGGCTTGTACAGCCCTTTGAGACACTTGTGATTTAGGGCTATATAAATAAACATTGATTGATTGATTGATTGAGATGTCTGCTGCATGTTTCAAAACATAGCAAAACGCCACAGTAAAAAACATAACACGAATGTGGAGGGAAATGAGTGTCTCCATGACAACCGCATAGTACACCGCATAATACACTTTTGCACTTGTTATCAATTATGCACGCAGTCTTAGTAGATCACCTGCAACACGGCAACCAATAGTACACAACATTTTATAGTTTACACCCGCTATGTAGCACTTGTTATGTGGATCTTAGTAGATCACCTGCAACACGGCAACGAATAGTACACAACATTTTATAGTTTACACCCGCTATGTAGCACTTGTTATGTGGATTTTAGTAGATCGGGCCCGTATGTGTTGTAATTAGAGTAGAACTGTGCGTAGGTTACCCCACCTCACCTCACGCTTTCCTCACGCCTCGACATCCCCATAAAGAGTGACTCGTGATTGAATCCTGTCTTTTACGGAGAGAAGAGCAAAAGACAAAGATGACAGGTGGCGGCATATTGCGTCTGCTGTCAACGGTGCAGGTGAAAGAAAAGAGGTTGGATACCATGATGTGCAGTTCCATAAATTAGGGAGCATGTTTTTAAGATTTGTATCTTATTGATCAGTCATTACCAAACATTTACAATCAAAACAAAGCAGTAGTAAAGCACGGACCTCCGCCAAGCCCCCAATACACTAGGACATTTTTTATTTGTTTTAAAGTCCTTAATCCAGACGGTGATCTGGATCCCCCTCAACATCTATTTACCTGTTCCCTATCCCATTTCTGACATTTCCTTAAAGTTAATGTACAATCTGTCTGTAACTTGTTGACTTCTGTTGCTAGAAAATATATACATATAAACAAACACCAGTAAATAAATAACCTCCTTATAGATGGTCTGCCAGAGTATAAGAAGAAAATATTTATATCCATTATTTATTTATTTCTAAACCATTTTTTTAGATTTTTTTTTTGTTATACCCACTTTGAACTTGCTTAATTCCTACCAACTTTGACATGCCTCTAACTTAATAGCTTCCTCTTCCCCTTCCTGTCCCAATCCAGGTGATTATCTACCAGGGCGGCCAGGTGTTCAGCCTCGCCAACCACCTCAACGGTCGTGTGGGGTTTGTGTCCACCATGCCAAGTACAAGTGCCTCCATCTTCATCAACAACACCCAGCTGTCAGACACGGGGACCTATCAGTGTCTGGTCAACAACCTCCCGGACAGAGGGGGGCGCAATATTGGTGTCATCGGGTTGACTGTGCTAGGTAGCTAAGCTGTGTCATATTTTTTGTCTTACATTTCCTTTAAAGGGACCTCCCCTTTTTTGGGGATTTTAACTATCGTTCACAATCATTATGAAAGACATGACGACGGATGTTTGTTTTTTTTCCATTCTAACTCGTAAATAAACGTAATGAAAAGTCCGCTTACAGCCCAAAAAACCTAATAAATAACCATCCAAAAATATTTTGTATTAGTGATATTGTTATTATAAGCGCTAACGCAGACAAACTATTTATAGCGCCGCCATGATCACGATTTTCTGTGCCAATATTGCCACGATCGACTGATCAGCTGCTTCCTCGTTTCGTTGCCCGACAAACTTTATTGTAGATCGTACATAAATGATAAAATAAATAAATAAATGGGTTATACTTGTATAGCGCTTTTCTACCTTCAAGGTACTCAAAGCGCTTTGACAGTATTTCCACATTCACCCATTCACACACACATGGCACTCAGCATCAAGGGTTGGAATTGGGGGTTAAATCACCAAAAAATGATTCCCGGGCGCGGTTACGCTGCTGCCCACTGCTCCCCTCACCTCCCATGGGGTGATCAAGGGGATGGGTCAAATGCAGAGGACAAATTTCACCACACCTAGTGTGTGTGTGACAATCATTGGTACTTTAACTTAACTTCACACACTGATGGCGGGAGCTGCCATGCAAGGCGCTAACCAGCAGCCATCAGGAGCAAGGGTGAAGTGTCTTGCCCAAGGACACAACGGACGTGACTAGGATGGTAGAAGGTGGGGATTGAACCCCAGTAACCAGCAACCTTCCGATTGCTGGCATAGCCACTCTAACAACTTCGCCACGCCGTCCCCTACAAAATCATGCCTCTCACCTGGATAGTAGAAGGACGAGGATGTATTCCGACAAGTTGGTACACTTTGACAGTCAATTTAGACCCGTAAATCGCGAGAACGACACTAAAAGATGCTTGACTCCACCTCCCTTTTGTTCGCGAGGATTATGAGTCATTCTTCATCTAAATGGGATTATACGAACATCCTAGAAGTCTGCATCCTACTGACAGCAGACATTGTACAGTAAGTGATGTTTATTATGTTTGTTGGCTCTCATAAAGTCTTCAGTGAGCAGTACTCAGTGATGCATTTTTGAAATTACATTACATATATACTTACATCAGGGACGGCGTGGCGTAGTGGGTAGAGCAACCGTGCCAGAAACCTGAGGGTTGCAGGTTCGCTCCCCGCCTCTTACCATCCAAAAAATCGCTGCCGTTGTGTCCTTGGGCAGGACACTTCACCCTTTGCCCCTGGTGCCGCTCACACCGGTGAAATGAATGATGAATGAATGGTAGGTGGTGGTCGGAGGGGCCGTAGGCGCAAACTGGCAGCCTCGCTTCCGTCAGTCTACCCCAGGGCAGCTGTGGCTACAAATGTAGCTTACAACCACCAGGTGTGAATGAATGATGGGTTCCCACTTCTCTGTGAGCGCTTTGAGTATCTAACAATAGAAAAGCGCGATATAAAATCTAATCCATTATTATTATTATTATTATTACATCATGTACCCTATTTTCCGGGTCATAGGGCACACCGGATTATAAGGCGCACTGCCGATGAATGGTCTATTTTCTATCTTTTTTTATATATAAAGCGCACCGGATTATAGGGCGCATTAAAGGAGTCTTTTTTTTTTTTTTTCTAAATGTAAAACACTTCCTTGTGGTCTACATAACATGTAATGGTGGGTCTTTGGTCAAAATGTTGCATAGATTAGGTTTTACAGACCATCTTCAAGTTGCTTTCTGACAGTCGCTTCCGGATGCGCCGTTTTGTGCGCGGTCCTATTTACGTGGCTCACCTTCGGCAGCGTCTTCTCCCCGCCATCTTTGTTGTAGCGGTGTAGCGTGCAAGGACGGGAGTGGAAGAAGTGTCAAAAGATGGAGCTAACTGTTATAATGACATTCAGACTTTAATTAAATCAATAACGGAGCAGCATCTCCTCATCCATGGCTTACTAGTGCCACAAAATGTGTCCCGTGAAAAACCGTTCGACCAGAACTCTCTAATAACTAAAGTTATTTGGGTGAATAATTTAACTCACTACACCGGTATGTTTTAGCGCTTTCATGGCGAGTTTACTGACAGATATAAGTAAGAACTTTACACTACTTTATATTAGAAATGGCAACAGCAGAGTAGGAATGTCCCATAACAAGAAGATAGAGAAAAAGAAGAAGCTTATCGACTATGTCATCGACACGGGCAACAAAGGCGGACGTGCGCAATTTTTTGGGATTAATGCGAATCCTAAATACAGATCAGCAGGTACCAAAGGTAAGAAAAGTTGCTTTTCTATAATATTGCGAAACAAAACGCCAGATAATATGTCTTACCTTATACACACACCATAATAATACTCGTATGTTTAATGCGCCAACATTCCATCAAGTGGTGCTTACCAAAGTCGTACTAAAACATTTTGATAGATTTTTGAGCGCCGTGTGTAATGTTCTATATTTTCAATGGAACATATAAAATGTCTGTGTTGTTTACTTGAGTCATATTGCCATCATATTGCAGGCTGCATGTATCTCTTATGTTTGACTGCCATCTACTGGTCACACTTATCATTACACCATGTACCAATTAAAGTTGCTTCGAGGTCGGCAAGCAAAATCAGAATTATTCCGTACATTAGGCGCACCGGGTTACAAGGCGCACTGTCGAGTTTTGAGAAAACAAATGGATTTTAAGTGCGCTTTATAGGCCGGAAAATACGGTATATAAAACCTTAATGGAGGTGTTTGGATGTTTTTTTTAGGGGCTTTTAAAGGCAGATTTAATCGGCTGCTATAGGCTTCATTGTAAGCTGACTTTTGATTGCATTTATTTACTATTAGGAATGCATAAAAAAAAAAAATGCGTCGTCATGTCTTTCATAATAATGATTGTGAACAAGAGGCAAAAAAAAAAAAAAAAAAGTGCAGTTCCCCTTTAAGATGATCAGATTTTGTTTGACCCTATATCCTTCCATGGCTCTTTGTAGTCAGTCGATTTACTTTATTTTGGGCCAAATTACAGCAAAGAGAGTGCACTCTGTGTACATTATAAAAGCCCGGTGCACCCAGAAAGCCTCACAATCACAAGTCTCAAAGTGAGGCATATGAATCCTTTTAAAGCATGTAATTTACAGTCTAATCAAGCGAAAAATTGGATGTGATTCCTTTTGTAAAGCGATTAACCTGTCACCACCCACTCCTTTGTTCCGCCAGTGCCCCCTTCGGTGCCGGCCTGCCGGATTCAGGGAACGCTTGATGTGGGCAGCGACATCATGTTGTTTTGCAACTCGGACGAAGGTATTCCCACACCGTCCTACTCGTGGGAGAAGCTGGACGCGCTGCCCAAGCTGCCGCACAACGCCATGCAAGGTATTAGAAACAAGCTGGCCATCGGGGTTCCCTTTTGCCCCACCTTTGCTGGTAAATGTAACACACACCTAGAATAAGGCCCCCTCCCTCCCATCATCACCACCGTCACCGTGTGTGAGGCCTGCGCCACCTGCAGTTCCCCCTCCTGTGATACTGCTGAGGATCAAAGACTAATGGAGTCGTGCGAAAAGCGTGTGTTTTGTGACGTTCCCGCATACCCCCCGTCTCTCTCATGCTGACGGCCATTTCAAACGCTTCGTCCAAGAAGCCCGTGTTGAACTGGATGTTGGTTTTCAGCAACAGAGAGCACCGGTTTAGTGGCCTCTCCTTTCTTTTCCGGCTGTGCCCTTCGCACTGTACATTCTCCATCACCTGCTTCATTGTGTGTACGCCATTGGTCAATCAAGGCAGTGTTTTTCAACCAGTGTGCCGCGGCAGATATGGTCTGGTGTGCCGTGGGAGATTATCTAATTTCACCTATTTGGGTTAAAAATATTTTTTGCAAACCAGTAATTATAATCTGCAAATTATGTGTTGTTGTTGAGTGTCGGTGCTGTCTAGAGCTAGGCAGAGTAACCGTGTAATACTCTTCCATATCAGTAGGTGGCAGCCGGTAGCTAATTGCTTTGTAGATGTCGGAAACAGCGGGAGGCAGGGTACAGGTAAAAAGGTATCTAATGCTTAAACCAAAAATAAACAAAAGGTGAGTGCCCTTAGGAAAAGGCATTGAAGTTTAGGGAGGGCTATGCAGAACGAAACTAAAACTGAACTGGCTACAAAGTAAACAAAAACAGAATGCTGGACGACAGCAAAGACTTACTGTGGAGCAAAGACGGCGTCCACAATGTACATCCGAACATGACATGACAATCAACAATGTCCCCACAAAGAAGGATAAAAACAACTGAAATATGCTTGATTGCTAAAACAAAGTAGATGCGGGAAATATCGCTCAAAGGAAGACATGAAACTGCTACAGGAAAATACCAAAAAAAGAGAAAAAGCCACCAAAATAGGAGCGCAAGACAAGAACTAAAACACTACACACAGGAAAACAGCAAAAAAGTCCAAATAAGTCACGGCGTGATGTGACAGGTCGTGACAGTACACTTACTTTGAGACAAGAGCTATATTGATGCATGGTTGGTTATGGTTTAAAGGCCTACTGAAATGATTTTTTTTTATTTAAACGGGAATAGCAGATCCATTCTATGTGTCATACTTGATCATTTCGCGATATTGCCATATTTTTGCTGAAAGGATTTAGTAGAGAAAATCGACGATAAAGTTCGCAACTTTTGCTCGCTGATAAAAAAAAGCCTTGCCTGTACCGGAAGTAGCGTGACGTCACAGGAGCTAGTATTCCTCACAATTCCCCGTTGTTTACAATGGAGCGAGAGAGATTCGGACCGAGAAAGTGACGATTACCCCATTAATTTGAGCGAGGATGAAAGATTCGTAGATGAGGAACGTTACAGTGAAGGACTTGAGAGGCAGTGATGGACGTATCTTTTTCCGCTCTGACCGTAACTTAGGTACAAAGGCTCATTGGATTCCACACTCTCCTTTTTCTATTGTGGATCACGGATTTGTATTTTAAACCACCTCGGATACTATATCCTCTTGAAAATGAGAGTCGAGCACGCGAAATGGACATTTAAAGTGACTTTTATCTCCTAGACAATACATCGGTGACACACTTAGCTACTGAGCTAACGTGATAGCATCGTTCTCAAATGAAGATAGAAACAAAATAAATAAACCCCTGACTGGAAGGATAGACAGAAGACCAACAATACTATTAAATCATGTACATGTAACTACACGGTTAAACATTCTCAGCCTGGTAAGGCTTAAAAATGCCGTTGCTAACGACGCTAAGGCTAATTTAGCAACTTAGCAACCGGACCTCACAGAACTATGATAAAACATTAGCGCTCCACCTACGCCAGCCAGCCCTCATCTTCCCATCAACAGCCGTGCTCACCTGCGTTCCAGCGATCAACGGCGCGACGAAGGACTTCATCTGTGGGTTTGGTAAGTAGTCCTTGTTGTGTTGCTGTAAGTATTGTACTTAGTCGCTAAGACACCGATCGATCCCACCTACAACGTTCTTCTTTGCAGCCTCCATTGTTCATTAAACAAATTGCAAAAGATTCACCAACACAGATGTCCAGAATACTGTGGAATTTTGTCGAAGAAAACAAGAGGCTTTTCTATCGGGTCCGATGGGGTCCAACCACTTCCGTTGCTTTTGTGACGTCACGCGCATTAAATCATATCCAAAGGAGTTTTTCAACCGGAAGTGTGGCAGGAATTTTAAAATTGCACTTTATAAGTTAACCCGGCCGTATTGGCATGTGTTGCAATGTTAAGATTTCATCATTGATATATAAACTATCAAACTGCGTGGTTGGTAGTAGTGGGTTTCAGTAGGCCTTTAAAGTCATATCCAACAATTGCGACAACGACTTTTTACTGTCAACTGAGTTTAGTTTTTTACGGATTTCTGCTGGTGGTGGGCCTGCGGATTTTTTCAACGCAAAAAATGTGCCTTGGCTCAAAAAAGGTTGAAAAACACTGAATTGAGGGATGCTATACTTAGAAGCGAAGTATGTGTAAAAAAATAACTAACTTTGTTGTAATTTGAGTAAAAAAAAATGGCATCAAAGTGCAACTGCACTTTATTTCATTGTAATTTGCCCATCCTTCGAAATCCTTATGTGGTACAAGAACACATATGTTTTTCTCTTTTTTCGGAGCATTCGAAATAGTGAAGAACTGCTATTAAGAAGGCGGCTGACAATGCAACACCATCCAAAAACATTTTATATACACACTAGTGTCGTCCCGATTCCAATATTTTGGTACCGCTACCTAAATTATTTCAATACTTTTTGGTACTTTTCTAAATAAAGGGGACCACAAAAAATTGCATTATTGACTTTATTTTAACAAAAAATATTAGGGTACATTACACATATGTTTCTTATTGCAGTTAAGTCCTTCAATAAAATAGTGAACATACTAGACAACTTGTCTTTTAGTAGTAAGTAAACAAACAAAGGCTCCTAATTTAGTCTGCTGACATATGCAGTAACATATTGTGTCATTTTCCATTCTATTATTTTGTCAAAATTATTAAAGACAAGTGGTAGAAAATAAATTATTAATCTACTTGTTCATTTACTGTTAATATCTGCTTACTTTCTCTTTTAACATGTTCTATCGGCACTTCTGTTAAAATGTAATAATCACTTATTCTTCTGTTGTTTGATACTTTACATTAGTTTTGGATGATACCACAAATTTGGGTATCAATCCGATACCAAGTAGTTACAGGATCATACATTGGTCATATTCAAAGTCCTCATGTGTCCAGGGACATATTTCCTGAGTTTATAAACATAATACAGTATACATTTAAAAAAACGAAAGAAGATGTTGTGATGCCAAAAAAATATCCACCTAATCACAGTACTATCGACTAGATACGCTACTGTACTTGGTATCAAGCGGACCGGTACTTTTCAGAGGCTGTATAGTGCTAATATGATTCATTAGTATTGCGGTACTATACTAATACCACTATACCGTACAACCCTAATACACACTATAAGTATGTAAAAAATATAGTAACAGACACATTCATGATAACATGTAATAGTTACAGTATTTTGGTCTTTATAAGCATAACCACAACTTATTTCCTGGGTGTATTGCTTTCCCCAAGTGCATAGCAACGAACACTACTTTCATCAACAACAACAACATAGACATACTTTTCTGTGTTTGCTATCAATAAAGGCAGTCTTTGTGGGAGACTTGGAGTGTTATCATGTCGCAATATTCATAAATGTCTCAGATAAGAACATGAAACAGGGATTTACTACAATGTCTCACTGGGATGGTTGTATCTTTCAGCACTGTTGCTCTCCTGGAGCTGCTAAATTCAGAATATAGTATATAGCCATTTAGTATCAAGTTAGTAGTTTGTGCATTTTTAAAGTTGACCAATTTCTCATCTTAGTGCCAGAACCTCCTACTGTACAGGTGAGATGTATGATTTATAAACAAGCATTAACTTTTACTAACTCAAAGGCAATACAGCAGAAGCAGCTCAAGCTCTGCCTTCTTAATTTAATGGCAGGGCGCAGCCGATGGTGCAGTTTTTTACTTTTTAGAACTGACAGAAAAGTGAAAGACATACTTTGTGTTCTTGTCACACATACGGGTTGCGAATAATGGGAAGAATTCCCAAAAATTGCAGTTCTCATTTAAGTTATTTTTCTTCACGTGAATCAAACAACCACACCACACAGAAGGCTTTCAGAAAACAATGAGTGTACCCAGCATTTGCAATATCATTCTTATTTTTTGTTAAATCTGCTTGTAAATAATGCATTTTAAACTCGATGGCCAAAACATATGCACATTCTACTAATAAAACAATCAAGACATTAACGCTCAGTTTTGACTGAGACAACAATATGATTAGTATTGTAAGTCAACATATTACAAAACCACCACATAAATAACCATGTTGTTTAATTACCACTATATATATATATATATATATATATATATATATATATATATATATATATATATATATATATATATATATATATATATATATGTATATATACAGTACATATATAAATATGTATGTATTATTGTGTCTGTATATATATATATGTATATATATATATATATATATATATATATATATATATATATATATATATATATATATATATATATATATATATATATATATATATATATATATATATATATATATATACAGACACATACATACATACATATCTATATATATATATATATATATATATATATATATATATATATATATATATATATATATATATATATATATATATATATATATATATATATATATATATATATACAGACACATACATACATACATATCTATGTATGTACTGTATATACAGACATCAATTTACAGGTGAAAGATTAGAATATTGTGCAAAGGTTTGTTTATACCAGCAATTTAATTTACAAGGTGAAACCAATATATGGCACAGGCTCAAGATATTGCAAGACTTCTTTTGATTAAGTTTTGATGATTCTGGCTTACAGCATATGAAAACATTAAAATTTAAAATTTTAGAAATGTTTTAAAAACTTTTAAAACTATTATCTATAGATTAATCGTCAAAATTGTAACAAATAAAAGCTTGACATATTTCACTTTGTAATGAGTTTATATCACATATAAGAATTTGATAGAAATGAAGGAATTGTGGAAATTAAGTTTTATATATTATAATAATTTATTTTACTTTGTATATGTATATAATATTGTCATTAAATATATTATTGTATTTTATATATTAAAAACATAAATTATCACGTGTTTTACACCGGTATTCAGTCTCAATCTCATAGCTTGTATTGCTTTTATTTAATGTCCCCATTTCTCCAGCTTATTATTTTCTATTTATAATCAACAATAAATTCTTTTTTTAAAATTAAATTAATGTGTTCTTTTTTTCCTTTACCCTGTACATGCTATATAGTATTTCATGGCCTTTTTTTTTTGCAACCCCATCTTTTGAGAATAATATACATTTAAATGGCCATATGTAAGAACTATTGTAAACGTCCACTGGTAAATGTTATAGTCTGAATGAATTGTCATAATTTTAAAAAACACAGAAAAACAATTGTAATAAAATTAAAATAATAATACAAAAATAAAATCAGATAATTAGAAAAACACCTTGCATCCATCCAGTGGCTCGTGAAACACATTTTCTATCGAAGCTAACTAGCACCCTCTGCTGGTTATTGTTGGCAGTAGTTCAAATGATAATAAAATTGGGACTAAAATACAATTGAACTCATTGTAATGTAACATATACTGTATCCCTCTGTGTGTACAACCATGTCTCTCTAGGCTATTTAGTTGAGAGTATCCATGCTTTAATTACAATGCAGCCTGTATGTGTGTGTGTGTGTGTGTGTGTGTGTGTGTGTGTGTGTGTGTGTGTGTGTGTGTGTGTGTGTGTGTGTGTGTGTGTGTGTGTGTGTGTGTGTGTGTGTGTGTGTGTGTGTTCCACAGACCAGATGCAGGGCACTGTA